>NW_020799095.1:45112041-45211582 GCF_003259725.1 Athene cunicularia
CTGAGCGGCCCTTGCGCGGGGGCGCCGGGCCACGCTCCCTCGGCGAACCACGGCCGCTGATGAACCCCCCCGGAGAAGACGGGGAGATGCTCAGGGAGGAGCCGGGGGAGCTGGCAGCGAGGTCCAGCCTCTCCCAGTACGGCTGCATCGGGACAGAGGGTGACAATTCCTGTTGCTCCAGCATCAAGCTCCGGGGGTTTCCATAGCAACAGATGCTTAGGTTTAAAGGGAAGTGGCAGTTACTGTCCCCTCCTCTACACCTCGAAATCCACCTCCTCTTTGACCTCTAAGTTTGCCAGAGATACTGGGACTACCAGGCATCCTCTTGTGGGAAACACACAAAGCATAAACCAGAGTTTGCCCATTCCCTGTGAGAGACTTGCTGGGGAGCTCACAAACTTGATTATACATCAGCAAGTGAATTTGATGGGCTGAGATGTTTCTATACACCATTCTTAAAGTTTTAGCTGTTAAGAAAATACCATCTTTGATATATGTAATTTCATCAATAAAAAGAAATCCCATCTCAAGAAGATCACATATAAAATATTCTAAAGTGCAACCATCCCCCCCTCTATGATTTCAACAACTGCCTGATCAAAAAATCTCTTTACATCTGAATAGTTTCACCTGCTGCTTTTTATTTGTGTCTTCAAAGACAGGGATGAAAAGTCTTAACATTTAGATGAAAAGGGAACCTTATCTCATCAAGAGAGAAAATAAAAACAAACGCTCTGTCTCCTTCCTGATGGAACTTGAAAGAAGGAATCGTTTTGATCTTCCCAACTGAGATCCTGACATTTAATTAAAAAACAAGATGAGCACACAATGCTCTGAAGCAGAGGTCTAGCTTCTAAGTTACAGCTCCATACATCATAACAGAGGTAACTTTCCAGAAGCCACCTGGGCATCTCGTAAGTTATGTTTCGGACACAAACTGACTACACACTACCAAAAAACTGAACAGTTACCTCAGCTAAATTCCATCTTGAACTGCACTGAGTGACTTTCTGACTATTCGGAATTGGTGACAACTAGCACTGAAAAACATTCAAAGAAATAATACATTTTTAGCTTCTAAGGAAAACTAGGATACAAAGGAATAATCAAAGAAAGCCACAAAAATGCAAGATGAAACCACCAGGCAGAAAAAAAAAATAACCCACCAAAGATTAAATGTCTGAATTAAAACATCTCAAAGAAAGCATACATTCTGCCTCACAGTTCAGAACTGAAAGAGCCATTAAGGACCAATTCAGTTCCAAATACAGTCAGTTTGTAGTTTTAATTCCTAAGAACTAAAGATTTCACATAACCGAGTCTGTCCAGTCATGTGCGCACACATTGTGCATGTATGTGTATACAAAATTCATGGAAAAATTATATTAAGGGAACATAAAATTGCAATGTCAAATACTTTAAAAGCTCAGTGAAAAACAACCAGCCAAATTGTCCTCATCCACCAAAAAAAAAAACAAAAAACTGATCATGCAGCTTTGGGCTGTGATTCATTTGGCCTGAAATAAATAATTACAGCTATTTAAAGGCCTTCCTGATTCCAGTTATCTGCTCCATGACAGACCAGGGACAGCAGAAGCAAAGTCATGTCATGCTCTGGGTATCGCGGTGGGTGAAGGAAGATGGCTTGCACCAGTTGAGAACTGAAAGACACATTTCTGTAGCCCAGCTAGAGTGAGAGCGACCTTGTGTAGAAGGGCTGAGCAGGCAGCTGGAGGCAGAATATCTTGAATAAGTGCCTGCAATAAGCTTCACCAGAATCAGTCTGTTGATGCCATTACTGAAAGCAGGAGGATTTTTTCTGAGTCATAGGGGACTCAGATGATTTCATTAGGGACTCTGGAGAGCACTTCAGTCTGCCTGTGCACAAGTTATCTCAGGATGTAGCTTGTCCCCTACAAGTATGTATTATGGTAGTCCTGTCCGCCTCTCAGGGAGGGATACAACCCAGCACTCCTGAGTCACAGCTCAGTGCTGGAAGTCCTCTACTTTCTGCTCACAATTCCACAGTTAATTTGCTGTTCATCTGTGCATGACAGAGAGCCCAGAGTCCTCTACAATGTCCTGGTTCTATGACCAGGTACTGTCATGCAGTGTGCAGACCAACAGGGCATGGAAAACAGGAAGGAGCCAAAGAAAGAAACACAGGAATCATTGAGACATGAGAGCAAAATGGCAATAGACAAACACTGTATTAGTAACCAGGGTTTCATTACAGCAAAAGACCTTTTCAGCCTATGTTGAGATTTAAAGAGAAGAAAGCAACCTGCATTGTGAAATATGTTTAAAGAGGCAAAATATTTCAGAAGTACAAACGTAAGATTATTGTCTTTAAACACACACCTTATATGTAAGAAAGAGTGTTTCCCTAAACCCTGCAAACAGATCCCAAGATAAAAGTCAAGTCATTTCAAAACAGTGTTCTCAAGCGTCTCTTAGTTGAATATTTAATTCAGTATCCAAAGTTTTGCAAGGAGGTTTGGTTCGTAACTAGTGACATTTCCATCAAAATAAAGTGTGTTAGCTTAAGATATTTTCCCTGCAGCAGCAAAGTAATTATGTTTTACTGACATTTTTAAAGCATACAGATAAAAACGACACTTGGTTTTTTCACGTTGTATAAATAAACAGCATCCCCACATTTCAGCACTATTAATGTAACACTATCAAAAGCAGGTCAAACCCAAGCCCTACTGCCTTTAAAACTATACATAAAAGATTTCTTTTTGGACAAGCCTTCTCAGAATAATACTGACAAAGAAACAATCCAGCAATATTTCTCTCTGACTTTTTTTAAAAAATATTCTGTCTGTCAGGGAATTCAAGCATCGTTATTCATGTTCTACTGTTCTGACTAAGCAATTTATGTTTACTTAAACTCTGAGCTTGTCATCTAAATAAGATAGTTTGTTGCAGAGCTAAACATGTTTCTAGTTTTCCTGTGGTGATAGTTATAAGCAGCTGATTAAGGAAATTTAACCAAAATTAATTTTTCAACAGTTCAAGTACACTTTTTATTATTTAAAACATTGTATTATCCTTTTCCAATGAACTTTTAAAGGAATTGTTCTATAATTTCTTGGTTATCTTTTCATATATCTCCAGAAAACCCCAAATTAACATTTGTTCTTAAAATGACTGTATTTATTAATATAATCCCTCTGATTTTTTTATAATAGCAACACTCCAGGCACTACAGAAACAAAGATATGCTATTTTAGCTCCTCTTACTATTGTTAGCCAGGATAAAAATGTCCAACTTGTGAATCTCTAACGGCCCCAGGCTTATGCCATCTATACATCTGCTGTCTGGTGTCATCTAAAAACCCAACCAAAACAGAACAGAAATTCTCTTTCCTATGTCAAATGCACCAATTCAGCAGTCCCTGAGGATACACTTGATCATTCATTTTGATCTAACATGTGTGCTGGGGAAAGCATACCATTGTGTCAAGTAACACTAGGGCTGCTGAAAGCTGAGAGGTATTATATACTGTGGAATTAGTATGCCGATCTCTTCACTTTCTTATGTCATTATTTGTGCTCGTAGCATCTAGGAGCAAATTCTGTAGAAACACAGCACTGGACTGTGAGTGAGCTTGGGACATAGAGAGGCATCTTTCACTCTGGCATCACACAGATTATTAAAAAACCAATAACTTGCAGGCCTTCCAAAACAAACCCAAACCCTTAAAAAAACAACTAAACAAGCTAGGTGTCCAGGCTGGGCTAAGAGAAGCATTGGAAAAATTAGTTTTCTGGGCACGGCAAGAATCAGTCTTCCACAAGTGGTTAAATAAAGTCTCTTTGTAGGGAAAAGAAAACACTGATACTCTAGTACGAGGAACAGTAGACAAAGATGGCTGTACAGGATACAAGATTTTGAAGAAAAAAGAAACTAGGCTGGAAGAAAGGGCTCTTCAGGGAAAGAGATAGACCCAGAGGAAGCAGTGAAGAAAGAAAAACAAAAGCACATAGAAGAGGCAGGGACACAGTGAAGTACCAGGAGGGCTGAGAGAGAAAGGAGATGAAGGCAAGTGAGGTCAAAGAGGCAGAGAA
Organism: Athene cunicularia; assembly: GCF_003259725.1. NCBI lineage: Eukaryota > Metazoa > Chordata > Aves > Strigiformes > Strigidae > Athene > Athene cunicularia. The sequence goes on from NW_020799095.1 coordinate 45,116,119, forward strand.
GAAATGGACCAAAACTGTCAAAGACAGAAAGCACCAACATGCCTGGAGAGTGGGGAGACAGGCTGGAGTAGTACAAGGTTAATTGGAGCCACACAATGGGAGGATTTTCAAAGCCAGGGAGATCAGCTCCTCCGGAGGGTACTTCTGGCACCTGGAGGATAAATGTTCACTCAGTGGTTAGCAGACAGGTGATTTTATCCACCAAGAGTCTTGATACACACATAGGCCTAATTAAATGCAATCAAGAACCCATAGTTGAATATCAGCAAGTACTTCCTAGTAGCATGAGTAGGACCATTTCCAAAGGAAGTGGATGAAAGTCCTAATGCTGAGGACATTGATAAATAGTCTGTATGTGCTGTAAGGCATAATCCTGCCAATTTGTAAAAGGGTAGACCACATGACCATATGATTTTTTATGATTCTGGAACTGGTGCAGGGGTGATGAAAGGCAGAAAAAAACCCCAAACCACAGAAGAGAGCACTCAGGAACAACGGTTGTGCAAGTTTGCTGCCAGAAAAGGGAACTGTAAAGCCTCAGTAAAAGAAGGTGCAGATGCACATGTGTTTGTACAGCACATTGGGGTCCTGGCCCACCACTGTATCTAGAATTGCCATAGAAGCAAATAGGAATTTATGCTGGAGACTTTCTTGACTTTATTAATATTCTGTCTTTGGAAGGTTTATCTGAGAGAAGTTAAGATGAGATCCCAATTCCATGTCTTCAAGAGAAGCCAGAGAGTTAAGCATTAAATTTACAGATAAATACATTTTGCTTTGGATGCCAAGAGCAGTTGGCAGCCATGCAAGACTCAACTAATGTTGCTGAACTGGTGTCCACTACACATATTGTCTCCGCTTTAGAACCTGCCAGTATTTGATGCTCAAGTGAGATGTGCCATGACAACAACCACTTTGTTTGATTCATATGATCTCTCATGGGGGTTTTCAGTAAGAAAACAAAATAAATTTTTCTTCATAATGGCAAAGTAGGCTGTTGCAGGTCTATCAAAAAAGTAACCATCTTGCAAAAGTATCCACTGTTCCTTCAGTCAGCTACTTCAGATGGAGTGGTCTTGAGGCAAGAGATTATGTTCAGCTCTGTATGTGAAAGGGATGAACAAGGTTCCTGCTCCATCTTAAGTGCCTGAGTCACATCTGCACATCTTCAATTGCACATGTTGGCCAGAGCTGATACGATTCCTCCCTAATTCAGCACTATAAATTTGGTAGCACACAGAAGCAGCATACCTTAGAGAAATTCTAAATTTCCACTTGCTGAAAAGAACTTGTACAGGCAGAATCTTAGAGAAACAGAAGGGATTTAACCAGTCAGCATTTCAAATGCATACCACAGATTTCAAAGGGAGCAGACAAGACAAAATACTTTCATTTAAAGACTTCTTTACAATACAGAGATTTTTTTTTTTTTTAAACAGATCTGTGACTCCTCGGACTAGCTGTCACTAAATTGACAGGTTTCTTGTTGTTTGGAAGAGAACTAAAACCTACATTTAATAAAAAGCCCAGGAGATGTAACAACGCAATTTTAGGTTTTGAAATCCCACAGCAAAAGGAAAACCCTAGAGAGAAATATGAATATGCAGAGGAAAAAAAACATATATAGAGAGATGGACATCTCAAAAAGGCTAGCTGCCATTAGGCTAACAAAATATCTTTCTACTCCTTTGTTCTCATTCTGGCCCTGCCAAACATACATTTCTTCATCCAGTTTGGCGCAGCTTCAGCATGTTCAAATATTCTTCTCTTGCAGCCTTTTACAAAGAAAGGAGCAACGATGGAGGTTTGTAAAAAACCCACCCTGTGAAACAGCATGTTGGATATTCTCTAGGAATAAATACTGGATCAGGCAATCCTGAAGGCTGTAGGTACAATTCAGTCCAGTTTCTGTCGCCTATCAGGATTACAGAAAGAGGAGTTTTCTTTAGATGTCTTCACAGAGCAGTTTTGAATGTACAAAACTGCCACTATAGGTACTTCAAGAAGTTTTCAGACTGAACAGAAAAGCATCTGATGAATGCCAGTCATCTGGAGTTAGGTGGGCTGTAAGCAGGGACTTAATGGAGCACCATTCTAGATTAGCTGTCTGAAGTCCCCTGAAATCACCTAAAGGTAAATAATTCCTTTTTGGATTTGGCACTAATTTGAATTGGTAGATGTTTGTGCTGCTTCACTATTAGTGCTGGTGCATGTTCTTTCCTGCCCATTTGTCTTCATAAATTGATTAGGAAAAAAGCTTACCAGTTCACTTATAGTTTTCTAAGTACAAATTATCCCATTCATCCAATTCACCTGTCTTAGTAACATAAAGTCTAAAACGACTGAGGCTCTTGGAAGCTATTTTAAAGGTTTGCTAATGCTTTTGGTCAACTGCCATTATGTAACAGTGAATATACAGGATTATAAATAGCTGCCCAAACAGTGGATTCATTTTTCAAGAGATGGGAGACAGAAGGACAAGAATGGAATACTGATAGGAGAATTACAAATTATGTCCTTACTGATTTAACAGAGGTTTATGAGCACAGTTATTTAGGATCAACAAAGCAGCCAACTAAATATTCATAAATACCTCTTGGGATATGCCTTGATTTAAGTCATCAACATAGGTGCTTCCTTTACCACACTCTTTCAGCGTACATCAAACAGAGGTACTGGCACTAAGGTCAGCTCTGCAAAGGTATTTAGCAGTGTGAAGTACTGGACTACACACTGAAATTATCAAAATCAGATCAGTGATGGTGTAATCAATATGAGCTGCTGCTTTGGAAAATTCCAGTGGATATTTGCATGCATCTTGACATATTCACTATATGTACCTAAATTCAGGGCATTTGATTTCTAGTTGCTAGTTAAGATGATACAGATCTGATTGGCTCACTAAGTAATATCTTTAAAAAATGAATAAACCCAAAACTTTATGAAATGAGACATACACATTTCTAGTCCCTCCTGACTTAGAGGTAGACATATTATGTGTATTTATTTACATATGCCAAGGAATCATAAAAACATGCCAAGTGAACCGAACTAAAGAAAGTGTGAAAACTAACTTTAGGGATGTTCAATAATTTTGCCGCAAAGATACAAGCAATCCAGGACTCTGCTATGCAAGAAAATACAAGCTGCTTCATCATGATCTGAATATGACTGTGACAAAGGCAATCCTGTGAAATTTTGACTGCAACTGATACTTTCAAACCTCTGAAAGAAGTCTGATTTGCTCTTCCAGAGAAAAATAATCTAATTCCCTCCAAGATATGCAAGCACACAGCAGTATTCAGATCCTCTTGTTCCTCTCTACAATGTAGGCAAGCAGCAACTAGGCAGCTAAAAATGTCACAACAGGGTTCCAGGAACCAACCTTTGAGTCCATCACAGTTTCTGCAACAATGACATCAACAAGACTTCAGCAACACAGCTAGAGCTGCATTTTGTAAAAGCACCAACACTGAAAGCAATTTTTGAAAAAATGAAGCCACCATGACTTAAGGAAGTAACAATTTCTGATGAAACACCACTTGCCACACTAGCTGATGCCCCCACTCCAGGAACACTATCAGCAATGAGCAGACAGAAACAGCACCACCATTTATCTGGAATTTAAGGTTCTTGATAATCATTAAATTGTTTCTCAACACTACATCTTCAATGTTTTTATATAAATAACCACACTAAAACCTTCTCCAGTTTCATGAGACTGAGCAAAGTTTACCATTTCTCTGTGGGAACTGTTTATTCTAGCCATTATTCACCAATTTATATATGTCTTTGCCTATCTAGTAACTCACTAAAACAGAATTCACTACTGATTCTGGGGATAATAAATTTCTTAAAAATATCCTTACTGAGAAAAGAGTATCTCCATTCAAGGGAACATATCCTTGTCTTGGTATTTCTTGGTATTTTTGGAAGTGGATGACACCTCAAAAACAATCAGCATGGCCTAGTTGTGTCATCTAGAAACATACGGGTCCTTCAAGATAAAGCACATGCAGTACCGATATTTACAGCACATTATGACATATGCAACAACAACCTGTCAGAGGTGGAAATACTTGCTGGATAACGGAGATGACATAACCAGAAAGTGGGACAGTCACCCCAAAGAGGGGCAAAACTGTGTTTTGGCTAGAATTTGAGACATCATGTTGGACGTGCAAGAATTTAAATTACTTGGGATTTTCCTAACACAGGCATCTGCCTCATCTGGAAACACAGAGAGCTTTCTTTGTGTTAAGAATTTGCAAGGAGGTATGGCAACCTGGCTTGTATCAGAAATAGCGTGGCCAGCAGGCCTAGGGAACTGATTGTCCCCCTGCACTCGGCACTGGTGAGGACGCACCTTGAATGCTGCATTCAGTCTTGGGCTTCTCATTACAAGAAACACACTGAGGTGCTGGAGTGTATCAAAGGAGGGCCACAAAGCTAGTGAAGAGTCTAGAGAACAAGTCCCTCCTATGAGGAGCAGCCAAGGGAACCGGGGTTGATCAGCCTGGAGAAAAGGAGGCCCAAGGGATATCTTACCATTCTGTGGAAGGTGCACCCACCCAATGAAAGCAGAGCTTCTTGGCTGCTGAAGGGTAGCAGCTCCTGATTGCCTCTGTCATCAGGGCTTCGCAGTAATTGGGGCCTTTGATCAACAGGAGCTGCTAGTGACTACAGGTCAGATTTGGCCTGGGTACAGATGGAGTCCCCTGGGGAAGCCATTTTGAGCTTGTGCCTTGGAGCAGCACGCTGCTGTTGAGGACTCTCCCCTTGGGTTGGGAACGCTGCCCTTAGTAGGTCCTCAAGGTTGAGAGCCTTCACTTGTTAGGTGAGGGACAGAGCGTTTTGGGTTCTTAAACCCTAGGGAGTGGTGCTTTGTTCTATGTTTTGGGCTGCTTAAACCCTAAGGAGTTGTGCTTTGTTATGCATTTTGGGTTGCAGTTAAACCCTAAGAAGTTGTTCTGTTCTCCTCTCACAGACATTCGAACCTGTAATTTACGGAGAGCTAGTTAATTCTGTTAATACTAAATTTTTAATTTTTGGTTGTTTATTTGAGAGCCTCCGTAATACGCTCTCTACAACTACCTGAAAGGAGCTTGTAGTGAGGTGGGTGTTGGTCTCTTCTCCCATGAGACAAGTGATAGGACAAGAGGAAACAGCCTCAAGTTGCACCAGGGGAGGTTCAGATTGCCTATTAGGAAAAATTCCTTCACTGAAAGCGTTGTCAGGCATTGGAACAGGCTTCCTAGGGAAGTGTTTTGAGTCATTATCCCTGGAGGTATTTCAAAGACATGGTTTAGTGGTAGACTCGGCAGTCTTAGGTTTAGGGTTGGACTCAAGGATCTTAAGGGTCTTTTCCAATCTAAATTATTCTATGATTCTATAAAAGAGGAAAGAAAACTCTAGCAAGGGGCTCAAACCTTTGGAATTTGCTGGTCTCTTAAGCCCAAAATAGTGTCACTTTCAGAACACTCACCAAGGCCTATTTCTAAATAAATATACCGGCAATGATTTCATCTTTGGCCTGCTTTTTCCAGGGAGCTGTAGAGAAGCACTACTTTATCTATAATGTACCTGTGTGTTGAGTTTATGATCCAGGGCTGAGGGGCTCCCTGTTCTCAAGGATGACTCTTGGCTGGGATTCTCATGCTGAGCTTCAGCTCCCCTCTCTGCTGTGGGCAATTCTCTAGCCAGGACACCTAGTTTAAGATACGGCAGAAGCCACACATCCTGCCACCTTGCAAGCCCCACATGTGCCCCAAAATGTTTTAAAGTAGGTTTGTGGGTCAGCTGCAGTGTGGGCTGCTGGCATATCCCAGCTTAGTACTGCAGCCATGGTGGGAGAGATCTGATTGCACCTTTCTGCTTATTTTAGGAGCAGCCAAAGGCAAGTTTACAAAGTAATATCTCTCTCTTTTTTGTGTTACCAATAGTCCCTCTCTATAGAAAATTAAAAAAAAAAAAAGATACTGATATATTCACAGTGTGATTTCTAAGCTGACAGCAGGCCTTTAAGATGAGAGCACAGAATCACACATAATTTTTGTCTATTATCTAGTTCATATTAGAAAATAGTTGTCATTTCTTTATCATATCCCTTTGGAAACTCACTACTGTTGGACCCTGCCCTCTACTGACATGCTTCTCTTGCAAACACAATGCAGTCTGCTATATACATGACAACCTAGATGGCACACTTCAAATGAGATGAGTCTTTTATGGAAAGAGAGGGGAAGACTAAAATGCTAGCAATTTCTGTTTCCTATGTCAAATAACTGGGAGAGAGGGAAAAAAAAATTCTCAGATTTTTAAAATAATTATTAATTCTTAATCATAATCTGAAGATAATTCATTGAGATCAATACAGTTTTATATATGAGTCCTTCTATCCTTCAGAAATAAAATTGGTTTGTTTATAGTGCTTGTCAAGCCTGTTCTCTGAGTTTGATACAGAAAACATGCCAGACCTGGTAGAAGTTGCAGTGGTAAACAAGCAGCTGTGCCATTCTGCTAACCTGCAGCATTAGCACATATGGCATAAAGCAGTGCTGGTAGCAAGGGAGCACTTCTGCTCCCACCAGTCTGTGCCCTCTGCCCAGCACACACTATTACAAGAGACAAGAGAGTAAACATTTTCCTATCTTTTTTCACTTAAGGCCCTTGAAGTGGAGACACCATCCATTAAGATTACAGTAAACTTCTAAAATAATACTCCTTGTTGGTGTTTTACAGATGAGACCAGAGGAGCCAAGTGATTTGCTCATGCAAGTCTGCACTGTGGGCAAAAGAGTGCACAGACTTCATCCTGTGGCCATTTATTTTGCGGGGTGATGACTCTCTTTAGATCGAGTACTGGGAAAGCTCAGCAGAATTAGGAGGTGGAGCATCAGGGCAGATGCCACTTGCTAATTTTGGAAGCAACGGGCCCCAAACCAGGGCCATTCATCTGGTCCCGGTACACAGCTGCTTGCTTAAAATAGGCAGCTAACAATAAAAAAGCTGAAGTCAGAGAACTATACCATGAAGATAGTAAAATTTCCCTGAGAAATAGCATTCTTCCTAAGTCATTACTACAGATGTCACTGGTGTGTGCGTGTGCACTCGAGCAATTGTGTTCCTTACGCCACAGTTGTTCCATGCTTGCAACTGCAGTCCTGAGAAAAACCCTTAAGTGCTGGCTTCTCTATCTGTAGGGTTCTCCAGTTATTTATTCCAGCCCAACTGACAGAAAAGCCAGAGTTACTGCAGGCACAGAGAATGCTTTATACCCTCCATAAAATCATTTGACAATCCAAGGAAAACTTTCTCAAGCCTGTTGTTCAGATTCCAAACATGATTAATTGTATTCAGTAGGAGCTTTACTTGGGTAAGGACTGCTGGGGTCTGACAATATCTGAGAAGGTCAGCTCAAAACATTAAAATGATTCATATCTCTAGAAATAAACATTTGAAAAAAAAATATATCTGTAAATACAGATCAGCATCACCACTTGAGGGTGCTGCAGTAGTTCTTAAATATTAACTCAGAGATGTGCTACCAGGCAGGTACTGTACACAGAGCTACACAGCAATAATTCACCTAATTACTTCCATGGTGGCACTCAGAACATTTGGAGCTAAATTTGCACAAAATACAGCTGAAGGAGATCTTCTGAAATAAAGGTTAAAATGCTAAAACCTTCCTAGCTAACTAAGGTGATAAAATAGGATTCTCCTTAAAAAGAGATGGAAAAAGGAAGAATTAAGTAGAACAAAAGAGGACTCTCAATTACGGAAGCAAATGCGTTTCCAACTTCAAAAAATTCATTACAAGTATAAATTCTCAGTTCTGCACGCACATTTCCTTTGACTGTAAAACAAGTGAATGTTTTCCAAGGCATATCAAATTGATTTTGCTATAAACTATTACAGGATTATAGTCCATTTGAATAGTCTTCACTACAGGAAACACACAGAACTAGTCTCTGTGGGAAATATATTGAATAGTCAGTAAAACACAAAGCAATACCAATAGAAATTGGTTCAAAAAAGCCACAGCAACCTAAACAGTTGCTGACTCAAACATTATCTAGGATTCTCCTATTTTGCAGAACCTCCCTTTTATCATAAAAGACATTATTTTCTCATGGGGATATAAAACCACAAAAAACAAGTATAGACGATAATGAAGTTAAAAGAAACTTGTGAAATCACTATATATGTGAAAGCATGGTGACAGCACATAAAATGCACTCTCATTTGGAAAGCATGTCCAATTAGGTTCATTTATCTGACTCCTATCAGACATTCAAGAGAGCTGGTCAGGAACTATTTGATGACACTCTTAGAAAACGCTGATCCATCAAAGTTAAAACTGCTGGTGAAAAAAGGGCTGTTTTTTAAAAAAAAAAAAAAATCCCAGTTCAGAGACATTGTGGAGGGGGATTTACTGTTTAAAGTTAGAAGATATAAATGGACCACTTTCAGACTGAAAATAAACCAAATTTATTTCCAAAAATGAAGTGATTTTGAAATCACAATGAAGAATGAAAAAAAAAAAAACACCCAAAAACCAACAACAAAACAACAACAAAAAAAAACCCACCAACCATAAGTCTGAAATGAACCAAACTTATTTTATTCTTTGGCTTGCCACAGAGCAGACATTTCCAAAATAGATTACCCATCCCAGTTCAGAGCAGCAAAGTTTCTGAAGCCTTGAAACCTGAGTCCTTCTCAACTCTTAATCTCTTTGCTGGGTGTCTACTAGAACATGGTACGTTGAAAGGCTTTCTAAAAAGATTTAAAAAGATAGTGATTACCTGGACCCTCGTCTTGGAGTCAAAGTACTGTAACCAGCTAGAAGAGTAAGACTGCCCTATACAAGGGTGACTATAATCTATGAACAGCTAAGTACTAGGAAAAGCCCTTTGCAATGAGAGGTAGAGAGTCTCACCCTCCTTCCATGTCTTCTCCCTTAGGTGACTGTTCAACAACATGCTGCTGCTGAAGTTGATACCACCCATGATCCACAACATGCATTTCCCAGGGCTGCACTCACATAGATAAGGAACTGATCCAAATTTAAAAGAAGACTGATTTAACCCCATCTTTACGCAGTACATATGCACTGCTCAGCAACTGCTTGTGCCTCACTTTCTTAGCAAAAGACGACAAAGGGAAAGCAATGAGATGAAGGTGAATATGTCAAGGAGAGGTGTGAAAGAGTCAGAAATTCATTCTGCAGATGGTATGATTAGCTACACACTTCTTCTTTGGCCTTAGCCCTCTAATTGACTGGAATCATTTGGCCCCTACCCTGCAAAACTCAGCATCAGAAAAAGAGAGCAAAAGCTACTGTAGACACTTTTCAGAGACAGGAATAACCCCTGAGCCTACGTAGCGAGACATTGTTTTACAAGGGCATCTGAAATTAGAGCCAGTATGTCAATATTCCCTCTCTTTATAAAAAGCGTGCTAGAAATACGCAGACAATCTTGACATTACATGGGTTTTTCTATAGCCTATTCATTTCTACATTGCATTGTTCAACTAGTTATTTTTAAATTTTCATTACTTTGCAGACAGTGCCCTGATTATTCCCTTGAGAATGGTAACCTTTCAAACACCTTTATAAATGCCTTTACACATGATTAACATTAACACAAGACCTACCCACTTCCCTATACCAAGGTCACAAACACCAGATGAACATTTCCAATGAGCAAAATAAATGTATAATTTTTACAAACTAGAGAACGGCTTTGAGGACACTTTTAAAGACAAAAATAGCAGAAAAAGGCAGAATACCATCTTGGCCTCATTTAAAACGTAAATCCATCTCACACAGGTTTACATGGAGCTCCAGCTTGGTCTGCAAGTATAGGAAGAGTCAGCAAACAGGCCACAGTCAAGTGATATGGCTGTTGGATGCACAGACATGAACTCCTCATTACTGACTTGCATCTTTACCATGTGGGAAATTATGCTCCCAGCAAAGTGATGCATTTACCTCCTATTAACTTCAACAATTTTGGGCAAACTGCTCTTACTCTGTTTGTTACCCCAGGAATAAAATGTGTGCATAATAACCTCCACCTACCCCAGATGGGGCTGTGAAGATTAATGGTAGGAAAGTACCTGGATGCCAAGGACAGGCATTTGTCCTAGTTACGTCTACATATGAAAAATGATCAGACTCTTTGGTCTCTCAGAAAATGGTCACAGTTACTTTAAAATATAACATATTCAGGCTAACAGTTGTGAACTCAAAGACCAGAATAGTTGAAATTATTAACAAGTAACATGTAACACTGTAAATGTATTTCACCAGGAAAAGGTCAGCATTAGAGATGTAAGACAGCCTTTTACATTAGAATAACCCATATTGCCTTCTCTTCATCAGCCATATATTTCCATAACTCTGTGCTTTCTTTCAGTCATCTTATTTAACAAAAAGGATTTATGTTTTGTGGAAAACAGCACTACAGAAAAGGCATATTCATTAAGCCTGCCACTGCAAAATCTTTTGTATTAGATAAGTGTTAGCAGCACTTATTTTTTTTTCAATAAATAGTTTTATTATTTATTGCACACTCCTACCTTATATTTCATTCAGTTTAATTATATCGGTAACATGCTGAGTAACATTTCTAATTTTCCTTCTGTAAATAACTGGTATCATAGCAGATGCCTGTAAGCACTCATTACAAATGAGGAATGCTTGTTACTCTTATTAAACCACTGTGGTTTGCTATGCACAAACATTCTTAAAACATTCAAATCTTTGGGCTGAAATATTTCATTCAAAGGAGCATGTGGTTGCTTTGTGTCAATGTACATAGGAGAGAGTGACAGCTGTTTAAACACTGAATTATGGCATACTGCAAACCAGCCCAAACTTCTCCATAGAATCTCTTCAAAACATCTGCCCTCCTACAGGCAGGCCTTGAGCATTGCATTTTGTGCCTAGCAGGGTCAGGATCTACCATGCTTTTATTCCTGTGCAGCATGCATAGAAAAGGGACAACAAAGTGATTTCATTATTTCTGCTTCACATTCTCCCTTCATGGCTTCACTACATGAGCAGGAATACTGCTACTGTTGTGATAATTAGCACAGGCAATTAGTAAGAGATTGCTAATGTTTCACTGAAACACAAACAGTAAAAGATAAATAATTCCTCCCTTAAGATCTAAACCAGAAGAATAATTAACAGCTGTAGGGGAGGAGAAGCAAGAAGCTAGAACATGCTCCAGAACTGCAATCTGCTATCCATTTTTTGCAGAAAAACGTTTGTGTTCCTGCATTATATCCTATACTCAAGCACCTATCCTGCATCAGCAAAGAACCTGAAAAGTTCTCCACCGAGTTCAGTGATAGCAGGATTGCACCTGAAGTTGGAAATGCTCATCCTTAGAAATGGGTGATCCTAATAATGTGATTATATGGCCCAGTCCTCTAAGAAATGTTGTTCAGACTGCACAGAAGTCTTTGCAAGATCAGGGCTACAGCTTTATACGTCGGTGGCAACACTGTGAACAATCACCTCATGAACCAGCACCTTTACTCTGTGAAGAGCTACAAACCTTCTTTCACTCCTTGCTTTCTCCAGCTCTACTCTTCTCCTTCCTGTTAAGGCTAAAGCTTGACTACTTCTCAATATTTAGTAACAACTTCTTTTGTTCCTCAGGGGGAGTGCAAAACATGCAAAGTATAATTAAGACTTATCAACAACCCCAATGTTTTAATTCAGGACCCCTACGAAAAGTAGCTGAAACTAACCACTCCTTCCTTTCTTGCTGCCCCAAGTAGTGCCCCTCCTCTTTTCTCTTTAGAAGACATTTTTCCATGCTCTGGAAGGATCTTGCCCGTGCTGCCCTGTTTAGACATAAATGTTTATTTATGTTCTGCTTTGAGACATTTTGGTTTGGAGCTTCTGTTGGGGTGTGTCAGAGAAAACTGTTTGCTGGGCAAATAGCTACACACTGGTGATGCTATGTGTAAAGAAATCACTGCCCATCATTGCTGCCATTTACATATCTCCTCCAGAGCTCTGCCAAGCTTCTGGACATGGCAGAGGAAGATATATGTGCTTCACCTTTACACACAGCAATTCTGATTTACTGTGTATCAGTACAAGGACAGAGGAGAGGTAGGTTTCCCCCTTTCTTCTTTAGGCAGCAGATGAACAGGTTATGTGGCTAACAGCATGTGACACATCTCTCTAGATTCCCTCGTACAAGTAGCACCATATGCTCTTGCTTCCAGACTGTCTCTCCACACAGAATGGCCAGAGGGCTCTCCAATCCAGGGCAACGTAGCACAGGAAGGCAGGAGTATAGAAACACTGTTTCTATGCCCAGCTACTTTCCTGTTTCTAGGATTACTGGTGAGCTGAGGAAGTATGGAATAACACACATCCATTTCTTAAAATCATCAAACCAAATCAATAAGATGCTTTCTGTCAGCAGCACTGAGCAAATGGGAGTTCTGGAGGAAAAGGTAATTTATAAAGAACAGAACAGAAATACTGCATGTGCTAAGACAACTTATTTATTTAGATTTAAAATGATTTACAAATTTGTCTCTCCATGGGTCTCAGTGCCCTAACATCATTAACCACTCAATAAAATTTTAAAGTACTCAGTTTTACAGAAACCCAGTCAGCCAGCCACTTCCACAGCTATCACTTGCTTCTGTGCAGCAGGAAGAAAACCAAAGTCCTCTCTGCTATTTGCAACATACTCTAATTCTTTAAATATAGGCTATTTCAGATCTGTGATTAGAAGCACATTCCAGAGTCCTGGAGAACACTCTGCTAATTACCTTAGCTTTCGGTGGTCATAAAGGCCACACACCTTTCTGATCTCAGCTCGATGATGCAAGCATGATCCTTGCACTGAGCACACTCCAGGCACAATAGGTCATGACTGGCAACTTAGGCACCACCCATGACTTAAAAATAGCCAGGGAAGATCCTGGGCTGACCATGCCAAGCAAAATGTTAACACTCAGAAGGAAAATCTGTGCATCTCCATAGCTGGCCTGTGACAGTTTGACAATAACCTGGCCATAGATGACCAGACATGGACGAGGCAGCTGGAAAGAAAGGCCAGCAGGTATTGTCCAAAGGCGATTAGATGTAATTCCTTCTTTCTAAGGCACAGATAATACCTGCTTCCTCATCCTACACTCAAGACCTTCATATTGTTATAGATGAAGTTCAGGTAGCTCAGCTGCATCCACACCCAGACATGACTCGAGAGAGAAGTTAATTTCCAGCACTCCAGATTCACTTTTGAAAATGCCAGCAAATGCGTCAGTGTGTACATATACATTTGTGGACACAGACACACGCACATACACAAAGCACTGGTTTGGCACAGTTTGGAACCTCAGTCCAGACAGGAGACATGCAGGACTTCCAAACTCTTGATAATCTAAAACTGGAACCCAGCCTTGATCCAAAGTCCATTAAAGACAATGGCAGTCTTTTCACAGTTTCCAGACATCAGGCCTCTGTGTAGTGAAAGAACAACTGAATGCCCCCAATACTGGCAAATTAAACCCAGACAGGTACTGGCTAGGGGAGTAGAACATTTGTGAGATACTATGCTCACCCCTTGGGATTCTTCATATGTGAAGAACCAGCTTTTTGGTTTATCTGTACAGAGAGTACAGTCACCGCACGCTGTTTAAATGAGCAGTCTTTTGATATTTCAGGAAGCATTTCTATTTATACAATGGGGCAATATTTCACTCTCCTCCTGTACTCTGAATTTTGCATGTGATGCCCTTGTCTGTACACATCTTTCATGACTGGCACAAATGAGTACCACAGACATTTCAAAGCACCACCAGTCATTTCACTAGTGTACTACAATGCAGTAAAAATATATGGCATATTGCAACTACAAAGTAAGTTTTAATCTTTCCAAAACCTGCTTCCTGTTGATGGCTTATATAAGGTAGAAGTTCAGAATACTATTTCATTGCTTAGCTTCCCTGCCCAAACTCCAACATTACAAGCTGAGAAATACTATGAGTCTGAATTAACTGACCATCTGCAATAACCAAATTTCTTCCTATTATTTGAAAAGCAAATATGCACAGGAAAAGCAATAACCTTCTATATATGTCAAAAGGGCAAAAGAATCCTTAAGTTCACTGGTCTACTCATATAATATCAATGCTACAAACTTCTATTAAGTGGGCACTGCTCTTTTCCAGCTGGAATTACTTGTGGTTTTCTTTTAGCAAAGCAATGCAAAAAACTAACGCAGCATAAAAAGGGTTGCATTAAAGCAATTTCTGATACCACCCACTTTGTCCATTTCCTTACTGCAGATTTCCTTCCCATTTTTTTCTGTTTCAAATCAGAGCAGCAACCTTTGCTTTCTTAGATTAGCACAATGACTTAATGCAGACACTTCACATTCACCATTGCTATGATTAACGGTAACAGATTTGTTCCTACTTCTTAACATTAAACAGCTGAAGTCAGGTTATATGCTAATTTAAACTTCAGACAACCCTACTGGCATCATGTATGGAGCAAAATGTTGCTTCAGTTGCATTTCTGTCTCCTGAAGCCCTCCATTGTATCTTAACATATGTCTTTGGTGATGTTCTAATGGGTACATAGCAATGACAGTCTTTCACAGCAGATGGTATTTTGCACTGCTGCTCACAGATTGCAGTACTTGGATTTGCCACTCACATAACAAACAACTGGCCTAAAAGCAGACAATAAAAGCAGGAGATAAAAATCCAACATGTATTTTTGTGGAGCAGCAGAACTAGTGAAACAAACTTTTCTATCAAGACACAGCTAATGGTTACGATTCTCTAGTATCTAATGAGGTATCCTCTCCAACAGAAATTTGTCCTGCAGGTGGGGCATTTCATAACAGGTCTCCCTTTGTAAGACCTCTAGTGCTTGATAAAACCAAATATTACACCTTACCAGACCACCTATTTTCCAAGAAAATTGTGGCAATATAGATTTCTACTCTCACATAGCGTTGCCAGAGTTGGTTATAAAATTACTGAAAAATGGAAAATAAGAAACACACAAGCATGATGGTGAATGCCTCACCTTCTTTGGCAACTGGGAAAAAAAACCCAAAACAAAGCACAAGAAAGTATTAGAAAGGTATATTTACTATTTTGAGTTGGGGTGTTCAGTCAATGGAATGAAGCATGCTTAAAATTTACAAGCTCTGAAATCATGTGGGAAAGAAGCCACAAAAATCACACTCTGGAAAGGTATCCTCCTCTCCATTGACTACAGATTCCTTCCTAAGGTACCTGAACCAACTGTCTAGAATGAATATCCCATAAGTTGGCAGTTTTGGAGAAAAAAAGCTCTGTGGACCTAGTGGATCCCCCAAAACATTTTCCTCCATGAAGTCAGGGAGTTTCCTTTGAAGTGTGACTGTCAGGTTTTAATGGCCTCTGGATATTAGATCCCACAAGCACTATGTGCGAAAGTTCATTCTGAACGACTTTTAGGGAGAGAAACAACTGGATCATTTATGCTGAAGCACAGCTGGCACAAAACTTAAGGAGTGGCAAGATTTCAAAGGTACAGAGCTTTTTTGAGACTGTTCTGGCATAGTTATGACACATCCTCTGGGATATTGGTGAATATTAAAATGTGGTGTGATGTAAGTACTGTTTCAGCAAGAGAAGGATGCTGCATTTGGCCAAAACAATTGCTCTTTACATGAGTTCGATATGCACAAAACAAACCAAACTGCAACAGAAAAGTCATCACCATTCCTGCACCTGTCACTACTGGAAGGCCATTTGGGACCACATCTTCAACTTTATTTCTGGTAATGCTCCATTCAAAGCTCAGCTGCAGTCACTGGGGTTCTGTTCTGACATTGGCAGAATAACAGGTAAGCAAGGACTGCATGCATTTTCTGAAATGTCTAAGCAATCGTGTCAAATAACTGAGCACAACTAGGGAAATATGAAGAGATGCAGAGTTAGAATTAGTGAAAGAAAAAGGAGGTTTATTGTTTATATTCCAGCAGCATGTAGAAACCCCAACTGTGATCTGAGTCTCAGTGTGCCAGACAACATATAAACATAGAGTGAAAGCCAATTTTGGCTCTGAAGAGCTTACAGTCTTCAGAGGCAAGACAGACAGAAGGTGAGAAAAGAAATAGAGAGAACTAACATAGACACAGCAAAATCAGTTGCAAAGCTGAGTAAAACTGTTTCCCTCCAAATACCAAAGCCTCTCCTCTGTCCAGTCTGTCATACTGCCTGCTAATCAAAACAGTTTGACATCTTGAATGCATTCACTTTCCATTAGATCTCTACCAGATAAGCTATGAGAAGTCTCAAGCAGAAAGTAAGCTGAATCACACCTCCAGAAACCAAAATCATCAGTTTATTCTGCTATAATTCTTCATGAATCCACACTAGGTTATTGCTCCTTTGTCCTTTACTTCTCTTTTACCATCTTTTACCATCTTTTTTTTTTTTCTTAAGTAGGTCACCTCATCTCCTGAAGTATGAAGCCATAAGACTATGAAAGCATAAAGGAGATTTATTCCTCTTTGTGTGCATGATCTTCTCCACTGAAAGAAGTATGGGAATGACTACAAGGTTCATCACTGACTTCCAAGAATAGACAAATGCCTTTGTTATGCTTCTGTGGCATATCTCAAACACAGGCAGGATGAAACCTACAGTTAAGACAGAACTCTTGCCATTAAGTTGTCCACTAAAACATTTCAGCATGGTCCAAAGGTGGTAAAGGGTCAGAGACTAATTTCATCTGAGAATTTTAATTTGCTAGCCTTAACATAAGGCCATTAATGGTTTTTTTACCTCTCGCTCTCAGACCTCTCTGCACTCCTAGATGCACATTATAGTAAATTTATGATTTACAAGCATCATGATAGATTGACCTTTGCCTACCTCTTAAATGGCTCTCAGTCACAATGATTCTTCACATATGATGCTTTACTATATTTTATTAAGTTGTTCTTGAGAAAATAAAATCCCCAACAAGTGAAGCTGACAGAAATTTAAACCCTGCACATGCCTAAAACACAAAGTCTTTGCAGAATAAAATTAAGCACTTTTTTGTCCCCTCGGTAATCTCATTTTGCATCTTTTTTAACTGATTTCTGTTTGTAGTAATTCCAGAGGTTTCCGTTCACACCACCAAAAACTATGTTATTCACAACAGATGCTTGTTCTCGGGAAATTTTTCCACATAAGACAAGGCAAGACTGAAAAAACCCACAGAATAAAGCAGGGTGGTTTGCATTCAAGCTGTCTGTAGTGAAGGAAAAGCTTGTGGCTATTTCATCAAGAGTCAGAGGCTGATGCTATAATTCCAGGATTATTTATGAATGTACTAGACAGCACACACATGCTCACATATGCAGATAAACACAGAGTCAAGAACCACCTTGATTTACAAGTGCCCATTTAAATAAATATACTGCAATACTGACATTTCAATCTTATGGAAAATGCTTCTCACAATAGCCTAATAATCTGTGTCCTTAAGAAACTAATTCTGTAATTCCATATCCAAACGTCTTTGAAATAAGCAGACTCTTTTCAGTATATAAGAAAAATATTATGTGGAATAGGAAGATTTCCTTAGAAAGTTAAAGAAGAAAAGGTCACATTAAGAATCTGAATCTTTTAAGATGTTCTTAACACAAATTTTCACTTAAATTAAAAGCGCACTAGCTTCCCTAAGGATCAACAATTGTTAGGATCCAATGGCTTTCCGAGGAAGTAACTACAAGTCCATATTCTCTACCACCACCAGAAATACCACCTACATGCTTCTGCATCTATCCACTTCCTCAGCTCGACACATTTTTCAACTAGATGCAGCCCTGGGCATTCTTTATCAATGCTTCCTCACTTTTGACAAAACACAGAACAAAACATTCAAAGAAAGAAAGCTTTTATGTGTAAATAAATCAATGAAGTTTACAAGACGCATTAGGTATCTAGCTATGCTGAGATCTGATTCCAATGAAATCAGAGGCAACTATACTTGTGGAGGGTCTGCTGACCTGGAGTTTTCATTAGATCCACAGGAAAATTTAAGCTCTTAAAAACTTGTTAATTATGCCAGATGACACAGTTATGCAGTTATCTGGCCCATTAGTTTTGCAGTTTACAACCATTAGGAAGTGGTTTTCCCACACTCTGAAAACTGTTATGAAAAATAGTATTTACAGCAGAGTAGCTGATAACACAGTGCTGATAACAGAAACGCTGCTCAAGTCCCTCTGTTGATTATATCCAGGACTGGAATACAGGTCTCTTCTCAGAGTTAGGAGAAGAGGTTAAGATCCTGTCTCAGTGTATGTGAGAACTACTAATGCCTCCAGTATCTGTCAGTTCAGGTTCCTCACATGTCTAGAGTGTTTGAAGTCACATTATTTGAAGAACAAGATTTTTCACACAGTTTAGTTGTTGCATCATGCTCCAGGAAAACTGTGAGCAGAACCACTGACAAAGAAAGGACACACTGAACATCCACTAAATCTTGAGACTTCATTTGACCTGCAAGAGCAGGTAGCTTAATAGTGCTCCATCCATTAGTATTACTGGCCAAGGCTGCTCAATAAAGGCTTTACGATGAAAGCATAACAACCACAGCAGGCATAATTCTTAGTGTTCCTGTGGACAATGACTAAATCAATACTGAGTACCAACCTCAGAGTTTCCAGATAGCAACACGGTAAGTCTTCCTTCTTCATATAACTTCACTAACAGCGTGCAATAAACCATTCAGCAGGCACAAAATTCCTGCATTTCAATACAACAGCACAAATTTTCTCCTTCTAGATTGTCCTCTGTTGTGGAAACAGGATAGATAGGACAGTGTAAAGTATGCTACCTAGACATGCATTCACTTCTATGGATTTGCTCCAGCACAACAAAACTTCTCTTTTGTGATATTTAGATGAATTCAGAGTCATATAGCTCCAATGCACCACAGTTGCCCATTTTTAACGTGCATCCTCAGTTATGTCTGCAAGGTCATACAAGAAAAACCCAACAATGACAGAGAAGGATCTCAAGCCAACAGTGTGTCAGACTTTCCCTAGAAACCAAGTATGGAGTCCACAGTTAACTCCCTGTTTTCCTGTTACCTGCCTGAGCTGTTGGCCATGCTACACCCTCACTGTACAAGATGAGCTTTCTTTCACACCTTCAAGCACCTACAATTTAAATATTTATAGATCGGCTCTAGTTACATAAATTCCCTTTATATGTAATAACCACTTTAGGTTAGGAGTCATTTAATCTATTTCAGCACCTATTTCATACAGAGATGAGTTCTGTACAAACCTCAGTAAGTACACTCACTAGATCCCTACAAATTTCAGTAGGAAAATTGGGATGACCAGCTCAGACGTAATGTGTCTACCCTGCATATGTCTACATTTAATCAGAAATCCTAAATCAATCATGAATTAATCCTACCCTGTGTCTGTCAGTCTCCTAAGCAGATCGTAACATTGTCCTCTCATAAAAATACTGTAAAGAAAAAGGCATTAAAGACTCTTATATAAGGCTATTATGGTAGTGTGGCCACAGAAGGACAAGACAGACCTAAGACTGAATGGCCCTCAATAAGCATATATTCTGACACCTTCTTGGGGAGGATTTAGGTATATATATAAGGGGAGCTTTCCAGCCTTAGGACACAGAGAAGTAGACACTACAACTGTTAAGCAATGGGTACGCTTGGGGTCTAACCTGAATCGAATCTAGCCAGCACTCTCTGTGCAACATTTCTATGTGTATTGAATAATTTTCAAATATGTCAAAAGCAAAATAAACCAAGTATGGTTTCTTAATTGCATGCATAAACACTTGTCTAGTATATATGTAAATAACAAATAAAGGCAGTGCAACCACATAAGAATGTGAATAGATATTCATTTTAAATGTCTGCAAAAACCCAAGCTACCTAGGATTCCTGGCCTCAGTTCCATATCTGACTTGAGACCAGAAATGCCTTTGGTTTTCAACCATTGACTCACTTTTGAAACTGGGATGCACAGCCCAATAGACTTGAGAGTGGTGAAAAGTGCAAGGAACATTAAAGAAAATATGTGACTTTACCTACGTGTGAAGTCACTCACCAATAAATGCAAAAGGAAAAACAAACAGAGCTGGCCCCAGCCACAGAGGTGATGGAGAGGGTAGGGTATTGTCACAATCAACTTCTTTCACAGAAGTACTGTTTTCTAGTTTAATCCTCTTTCACAATGGATTAGCTAAAATGGAAAAAGCAGTGGAGATTGGTATCTGTATAACTGTCCCAAAGCTGGTCCATGAATAGGCAAGCATCAATGTACTTAAACTCCCACTGTCAGGCCACTGAAAAATGACTGTTTGGCAGGGTCTGCTATACTCCAAATTAAGTGCATGGAGAGGCCAAGATATTTAAATCTACAGAGATATTCATATGTGGAGTCTCTCTTCTGTCAGATGTGGATATGTCCCCATGCATCACAGTCCAATGAAAGAAAAGAACCATGAAGCCAGGCTGCTGTTGGGGAGCATACATTCTACAGGGTCACAGCACAGAGGAGAAACTACTCGTACTTCAAATGCAAGATGCACAAGCCAAGGGGCTTGGGAGTGTGAGGTGGAAGCCAACTGTGTGATCTTATACTTTATGTGTGAGGCTTGTCAGGCCTGCCTACAGCCTTATAAAACCACCCACAAACCAATACTCAGCCAGCTAGTTTGTATTTTCATTGTATTTCCTAGAGGCAGAAAACAGTCTGCCCACAAACTGCATTCATATTCTCCTCGTGTAAATTTCATTTTTCAGCACAGATATGATGGGTTTAATTTCACCTTGATTTCTTTGGAGGGTAAAAGCATTACAGAAAAAATACATTTCTTCTGCTTTGCCTTCAGCCTGAGAATGACAGCAACATTCTCCCCGTAAAGAAACTGGTAATGCTGCAGTGATTTTTATCACTAGCACTTGTATCTCCTGGATATTAATAGATGTTTGGAAAATGCTGTAGTATCTCATTATTTATAAAATATAACTGGGTATAATTCTGCAAAGACTTGAATACCTCTGTATCAGAAGCTGAGAAGATTGCTTGTCTTACTCTGTATTTCACATCAATGGACGACTAAGGTTTGGCTTGGAAAAGTGATGTTAACATCACAGACCAGACAGACCTACAGTCCTTATGCAACCAGAATCTACCTTGTCATGACAAGGATAAAGCTGTACTCCTCCTACCCATTGCAAAATGGTAGATGTGAGTGCATCACCTCTAACATATATCTCTCCATCTCTTACAGTGCACAGGTATGTCTTATTTTGGAATAAGCTGACCAACACACTGCTTGTATTAGTCAATGCCAGAGTATCAAAATTCAAACATATTTTAAACTGGAGAAACAAACAAACAAAAATGTAACAAGGACAAGAAACTACATTTCAGTGAGAATAAGTACCCAAATATGGGTTGGGGAATTTCCAGATAGATGGAAGTTCCGAGAGAAAGGATCTTGTATTAAAATGCATCTTAAACTCAGTATGAGACAATAACATCATGCTTTTGAGAAGTGCACATACTATGCTAGAACCAGCAAAGGATTGAAAAGCTTTTAATACACTTCCAGTAAGATTTTTACTTGACTTAGCATTAAGGGTTATGTGCCCATTTTGCAACTCAAAATGTAGATCAGTTTGGAGAGACCATAGAGAAAAACAAGGAAAAACACTTACACAAAAGGTAAAGTAACTGTTTAATTGAGAGCAGTAAAAAAGCCCAACAGCTTTTTATCAGCCAGTTATAAAGGAAGTGGCAAAAATTGCTGTGTCTGTGGTAGACAGAACAGATAATACAAGTTCGGAAGGTAAGAGAGGGAAAACCTTTCTAAGCATAGAAAACCTCTCTGAGGATGCTGTAATAACATCCAGAAAGACTGTAAAACCTACCATATTATAATTTTCAAAAAGATAAATGGACACATCCCAAGAATGACTAAGGCAAAGTTGACATTGGCTTGCAGCTGGGCAACAAGCTAAGTAAAACCTATTGTTCCCTTTTAGCCCTATATTTCTTTTTTCATTGTTGGTGGTGGTGAGCTTTGTTTCTTGTTTGTTTTGTTTTTCTTGTGGATGAACAAGATAGAACATCCACAGTCTCGCTTTCAGTTCCTCATGGGAGATTGCAGGGCTTAAACGTATGGAAAAAAAACTTTCTGTTCTACAGAAACTAGCCATGTTTGAAACTATATAATTCATCAAAAAACCTTCAGAGCCTTCAAACCACCATGCATCAGAGTAGGTATTTTTAAGATGATTTTCATTATACTCAACATCTCTCACCTGATTGTATTCTGATTCTATTCTCACTTTAGCAGGCATTGCTCCTGCTAACTTCGATGGCATTATTCCTCCTGTTTTTACACTACACTAAATGAGACTAAACCCAGCCCTAAATTAGTAAAATGGATTTGGGATTACAAGTGCTTAATGTTCTGGGGCTTTTTTGCAATCTACTACTGTCCTCCAGGTTCCATTTATGTCTATAAATTGTTCCTTTGATGGCATGAATGTATTTATTTAAGACATTGCTTGTTTCCATAAACACCAAAAGACAGATGAACCCCTGCAGAACCCTGCAGCTGGGGCTAGATTGATCTGTAACCCAATCCAGCAGTTCTTAAATACAGGTAACATGAAAAGCTCTTCAGCAAGCCTGTGGAATACGTCAGTCTTTTTAAAAACAATAGAAGTGACTGAGTATATTAATCTCATTGTAAGAAAAGGCTCACAGAGTAAGACAAAGCTTCCTCAAAAGGCTGGGGTTTTGTTAATTGCTGTGACTGTATCCCCTCATGAGTTGCACTTCTGAGTGCATGAGTGCAGCAGCTAAAGGAAGGAATACTGAGAATCTGGGGCTCTTTTTAGACCACAGTCCGCTCCAGACAAAAGCCTTCAATATTTTACACACAAGCTGGATCTGAGGAAATGTTCATAGAAGAATTACCCCAACAACAATTTTAACAACCTACAAGTTAAACTAAACTGAAAATACTCTGAAACTATATTCTACTAAGTATTCTAAAATTACATTCAATATTAAAATACTAAAATCCCCTGTAGTGCTGCATCATTGCTCATGTGGACATCTTTCACACACAAATTTCATTTTTGCAGACATAAAGCTTCTTCAACTTCAGAATGTTAAACCAAACTTGTAAGATCTGAACAGAGAACTCATGAATGAGATCTTGCCATTGTATATCTCAGAGAACTTGCTGAAGAAGACTACGTGTGAAATAACGGCATACCTATTCAGTATCAAGAACACTGGACTGTCATAGGTAACATATTGCTGTGACTGTCCTTCCTGAAGCCTCTCCAAGAGTAAATAGTCCTGATATGCAAAAAAATGCTGCACCTCTAAAGGTTCTACAGAAGTCACAGTAGATAACTTTTAGTTTGCTTTTCTTCAAACACAGTTGTCTTTTAAAGAATCAAAAGGGTAAAGGGTCTAATTCTCAATCAAATAAAAGCTAGTTTAGGTCCTCTTCCAAAATAATATTTTACCCTGGAAGATAGCTGGCATTGGTAAACTATATGTTTTTAAAAAGCCAGGAGACCCCAAGTTATACGATATGTCATGACCTTTTTTTTATTGCTAAACTCTTTCAAAGAAGACTAAACCGGAGGAAATCCACAGTGCTGATAATCATCAAGATTATCTTCCCTTGCAGGCATAAATAGATAAGGTAGAAGTGTTTTTCAGATGGAAGAGTTCCATTACTTTCACAGCAAAGGAATTCTGCCTGTCTAACCACACCTTTAACACCTTTATTGTAAGACAAGTCATTATGGTGACTTTTACAAAGGAGAATTTCTGATTTCTGCACACAATATAAGCAGAAGATCCTGGAATCCTAGATGAAAAGTAAAAAGGAAGTGCTTAAAATGGAAGTAAGCCCATAAACCCCAACACCTGGAAACCAATCTCTGCTCTAGAGCTGGGGTTAACTAAGGACACCATGACCATTTCTATGGTTCATCAATCAAGATGAAATGACTCCAAAAGAAATGTTTCACCTCTCCTCCCTATAAAAGAGCTCCTGCTGTTTCTCACATCGTGCACCATTGATGGGAAGCCATTTCAAGAGAGAACTGTTCCCCTGATTGTGCAGACTGTCACCAGCTGAGAGGATCTCTAATCAGGTAGTCACAGAAGAAATCTTGAGCATTGTCCTGTCTCAAATCTATGATAATTCTCCAGGTCAGGAGTCAAATCCTCTGGCAATTAGCAGAATAAATTAGTTTGTTAATCACCTTGGAGGAACAAGTACCTAATTAATGGGGAGGTGTTGTGCATGCATGACTAAAGATATTCACATAATCACATAGCTAGAATGACCTGGTTTTGAATGACATATCCTACCCAAAATAGCCTGGGGCAAGAGAAGTGCTGTTGACAAATGGTAGCTGAGTAAAGCTGTTTGGCTATGCAAGAGTGGTATGTTGCCTTAAGCAGTATAAGTGGATCTGTGCGTAAAGCAGAACTACATCTTTGAAACTATCTCAGAGTTGCAAGAAGCTATTCAGAAAAGAATGCAAAAAAACAGGTCTGGTAGCATCAATCAGAAGTTCATGGCCCTTCCACTGCATGGAAAATTGGGAAAAACTCCACAGAACTGAAACCAGGATAGCAAAGCCATAGAGAAATCAACTGACATAATAAAATCACCCACTGGCTATGTCTGGCAACTAGACTTTCTCTTAATATCACTGTATGCTTTGCTTCAGGAAGGTGTTCACCGTTTACTAGCACTAATAAAATTGTGTCCTGAACGCAGGGATCAGGATATACTCAGAACTTTCCTAACAGCAGATCTGGAGTTTGCTCTTACTTTAAGATGAAAGGTTACAATTCATACAGCTTTTTAACTGGATCTTGTTCTTACACAACCTTTAGTAACCGATGCCATCCAGAAGGACCTTCACAGGCTTGAGAAGTGGGCCTGTGCAAACCTCACGAAGCTCAGCAAAGCCAAGTGCAAGGTCCTGCACATGGGTCGGAGCAATTCCCAGTATCAATACAGACTGAGGGATGAATTGATTGAGAGCAGCCCTGCCGAGAAGGACCTAGGGACACTGGTGGACAAAAAATTGGACGTGAGCCAGCAATGTGCACTTGCAGTCCAGAAAGCCAACTGTATCCTGGGCTGCATCACAAGAAGTGTGGCCAGCAGGTCAAGGGAGGTGATTCTTGCCCTCTACTCTGCTCTTATGGGACACCACCTGGAGTACTGTGTTCAGCTCTGAGGTCCCCAGTACAAGAAAGGCATAAATCTGTTAAAGCAAGTCCAGAGGAAGGCCACAAAAATGATCAGAGGGCTGGAAAGGTTGTTCAGCCTGGAGAAGTGAAGGCTCCGGGGAGACTTAATTGAGGCCTTTCAATACTTAAAGAGGACCTATAAGAAAGAGGGAGAGAGACTTTTTCCAAGGTCTATAGTGACAGGACAAGAGGCAACAGTTTCAAACTGAAAAAGCATAGGTTTAGATTGGATATAAGGAAAAAATTTTTTATTATGAGAGTGGTGAGACACTGGAACAGGTTCCCCAGAGAAACTGTAGATCCCACATCATTGGAAGTGTTCAAGGCCAGGCTGGATGGGTCTTTCAGTAACCTGACCTAATGGAAGATGAAACTCCTCATGGAAGAAACCCCCCATGGAAGGGTGTCTGGACTAAATGATCTTTAAAGGTCCCTGCTGACCCAAACCATTCTATTATTCTCTGAACTTTCTGTGCTTCCTAAGCAGTCCTTATTGCATTCAGTTATGGACAAATATTATTCTTCGAGATCCACAGAAAGACACAGTAAGTCTAGGCAGTTTCTGTGAAGCAAAGTATTTACCCAAGGAAACTATGGGCTATCACACAAGAAGGATTATATGCACTCTCTCTTACCAACAACTTTTAAGAGAACCCAATGTCTTCTTCTAAATGCCCCAATTACAAAAGCCAATGATTCAAGTTTTTCTTTCCCCTTCTCAAGACTGTCCTTTCTACTATTTCCAAATTACTTAAAGTTTCCTAAGTGAGGAACCTCAGTCCAGACCCAAAGTCCTTGGTTAAAGTTTTATCCACTCAGGACTTTGATAAAATTTCAAGATCTTTATCTGTATTGCTCTTCTATCTTAAGGTTCTCTAGGGTTATCAACTTCCTGTAGGAGGTTAAAAACAAGTCTCCAGTATAATGAGCAAACAGGCACAAGCTCATGCAAAAATAACAGAAAGAAACCTGCCAGATTTCTCCTTCCTCATCAGATTCTTTGAGCCACTGGCATGGATCAGAAGCCTGACATATACTGGTGCCCAATACAAGCATAGAGCATAAACCATTCCAGTCTTATGTAAAGTAAGAGACAATACACTCTGCAAGTAAAGTCTGCCAGCCAAACCAGCACAGAAGCTTTACTAGGTCCCCTGTGGGCTGGTGTTGGCTAGAAGCTGTGATTAGGTTATCATCATGATCCCTTTTAGGCCACAAAAATCTATGATTCTTTCCATAATCTGAACTAGCACATTATCAGAGATAATTCTGTAAACTGATGTCAACATTAGAGAAACTCAGATTACTACTCGATCCATACTCTGAACATTAAAATAAATTCCTAAGAGTCCTTATGTGTATCTACTGCATTAGTAACAGACTGTAATATTTGCAGAACTCAGGGAAAGTATCAAGTCTATTTGCTTAATCAAACAAGAGTCCTCTGAATTTCTGGTAAATTTATCTGGCTTAACTGACATTAGCTAACAGTTACACTCAAAAATCTTACTGCTTTTATTAATGAATCCAAGGAAAAAATTTTGGGATATATCAACAGGACCAACCTTAACCTCCTACACAGAAACAGATTTTTCAGTATCTTTTCAAAGAACTAGGAAACCTTCTTTGGAAACAAATCAGCAGACATCAGAGCTGGCAGACAACAGCTTCCCTAATGCATTCCTGATATATTTATAGATATATATATATTTGTATCTATTATAGCTTAATCTCAGTTTTATTCTTAGAGACCCTAAATGTACACATTCATCTATGAGGACCCTTGCAATGGACAAACAAAATTTAGATAATCTCTTTTGACTCACCACATCAGGCTTGTAAGTTAAATGAGTGTGAGGCACTGTGTGGTGCTGTCTTTTTGGCTAAATCATCCATCAAGAAAAAAGTCAGGAGAGAAGAGCCACCAACTGAAAAGTAAATGTATACCAGTGGGAAAAGGAGAAGTTAAAGCTCCTTCCCCTTCTCATCAATACATAAGGAGCAGTAAAAAATCAGGCATCTAGTCACAGTCTGATAACCCGCTCTCAGCACACTTCACTGGCAAAACACCTGGGTCCCTCTCCTAGCCTAGCACAAGCGGTAGCCCCCAGCCCTAGAAGCTCCCTACAGGCAGAATGACAAAGGCCAACACGCACAGGGTTTCAACGAGCAGCAAGAACTACTTGAAAATAAGCCATTACTTGGTTTACACAATAGTCTATGTTGCTCTGGATCTCTTTGGCTAACTGAATTATCTGGAGAATAAAAAAAATATTCACACATTCTCCTGAGTGTCTTGCCCAAAAATACATAATCTGAGACATGTAGATTGGTGCATAATGAGCTTCTAATTTGAACTGGTAACTATAAGATACTCAACCACACTAGGCACCAGAGTGAAAAACGCCTCATAGTCAGATGACTACTTCTCAGACGACATGCTTAACTCTCTGATGTTTACATTGGAGAAAAATGCTCTGCAAAACAATTAATTTACTACAGTGGTTTACTACACAGCAAGTTTCCAACTCAAGACTTCAAAAAGGGGTTTTTTTTGGAGATTTTTCCACAGAAAAGAACAAGACTAGAAAATGGACACATCAAGAATCAAGCCTTCTTCCTGCCCCACATCAGTACTTCTAAGTATTTTAACTGGTTCTTTTAAAGTCCATCCTGACTGCTGGATATTTATACATATAACAAAACTCAACATCCTGGAAAGGTCTAATTAGTTCTCTTGGAATCTAGAAGACAAATGAAGGTGAGAGAGAACATAAAAAGACTTCTTTCACACCTCACCACAGCTTCCAAAATTTATGGAGGAATTCTTTTAAGATATATATATTTGTTTGGTTGTTTGGGTTTTTTTCATTAACAGACTACAGAAGACAGTTTTTTGACCCCACCTGACAAAGACATTAGTTCTAAGGTCACATGGGAGCCAAACCATTAATATCTCCTTAAAATTGTACCTCTCCTAAGCTGTAGCAATTGGTATCATGCATACGCCAAGAAAAGGCAACAGACGCACAGCTACTGCATTTGAAGTCTGGTATTGTGTCAGAAAATAGTCTAGAATTTCCTAAAATAAGTCTCAGAGCATAAAGTATAGCACTAGACTCCTGCAATGTAAAGTCTGCCAAATCCCTTCAAATCTGAAAAACTGTAAGTGAAAGGAAGTGAAGCATTAGGCAGTTTTGGTTTTCTAGCCTTGCATGTTCACTAAATGACTAATTTTTATCTGCATATATACATATACACGTATATATTACTGACAAAAGCCTATGGTGGGCTACATATTACAGATTTTAAAATTACTGTATCCTGCTCATATTTCTCATAATGTATTTTCTAAAGTCGTATCACCATCTTTTAAAAAGGCTATAAAATGGGTACGGCAAATTAACGCCTAAAGCCA
Source organism: Athene cunicularia (assembly GCF_003259725.1). Taxonomy (NCBI): domain Eukaryota; kingdom Metazoa; phylum Chordata; class Aves; order Strigiformes; family Strigidae; genus Athene; species Athene cunicularia. The sequence goes on from NW_020799095.1 coordinate 45,144,886, forward strand.
GGAATATAATCCAATCAAGATATGCCATAAAAGTGTTAATTAAGCAACCTTAGGAAGGACAGGGAAAAGATATTATATAATACTGTCGCAGTACCTGTGACATCCCACTGTCAAATCATAAGTAACAATGAAGTGAGGTCTTGTAAAGGGATAACCAATCAAGGCTAGATCACTGTATCTTATGTTGAGAAGAAAGCAGGTTGCTTTTTAAAGACAGAAGGAAAGGAGAATATCATGTCTGATGAGTTGTAAACGTTAATTATCTGACTTACCTGGAACAGGTAAGGAAAATCCCTATTGCTAAGCATAATGCTAGAGACATGTTTTGGTCTGGTTATCTCTTGCTTTTTTATGTCTTTACTATCCATTTATTTGATTTTTTTATTATTAAATCTTCTGTAATGATAAAGTAGATTCTCAATAATCAGATGCCTACCACATGGATTCTTTATTTAGGTACAGACCAGAGGAATTAAGACAGGGTTTACTATCCACTCAACTACCAGTTCCAAAAGCCTGCTCAAGTTGTCAGGCTAAAGAGAGGCATCTTTCTTAGCACAGTAATCTCAGCTACTGACAAGCAATGTCAACCATCATATTACCATCATTCTTGGTTCTTATCCCTCACAGAAAAAACAGAGTTTAGCAGGAGGCCCAACCTAAACTATTACAATCAAGTGAAATGCTTCATGAAAATCAAACACTGAGTAGATCTCAAAGCCTTAAAAAAAATAACTGTTTGTCCTCTGTACAGGTTCTTTACACACTTTATGACCAATCTCCTAGGAAAAAAAAAGTGAAGTCTCAAGAATTTCTGAAGTGTGAAGACAATACTGACAGCCTGAGCAGTGGGATCAGGAAGTGCACTGCTTTCAGGGATCCACTTGCCATTGGCATCTATAGCAAGCTACAGAAGTATTACATCTAGCTTATTTTATGAAAACTATAAACTAGTTTTAGTAATGCAAACCCATTTTCATGCAAGTTTTTAATAGACCTTGTTTTATTAAAATTCCTCTTGTAACAAGAACCGTGTGTGTCCTTGCCCTCTATTTACAGGCAGAGCTAAGAAATAAAGAATTGCTAAATCTCACCTTTCCTTGCTCAGACCATAGTTCAGCAACGTCTGTAAGGTGTCTGTAAGGTTCACAGAAACAGAACAAAATCTTTTAGCTATATGACACAAAACATTGCTCAATGGAAACCCATTATGCTGGTCTGAATTCATTACAGAAGTATGGAGAAGTTGAGGTTGTACCAGAAGGCTTTTGGTGAGATCAGGTACTGTTGTGCCTTCCACACCAGCCTTGAAAGCCAGCATGCATGCTAGGGAACCTGACAGAAATTTGGGCACATGCCAAAACCCAATTTAGAAACAGTTCATCTTTCTGCATGATCTGGTAGTCCATAGATGAGTACAAATGATTTTGAAACCGTGACTTCTGTATTCTCCAGGGAACACAGATAGGCCTGTCTATTCTCACCAATCTGTACTGCTCTTAAGCTTTAATATAGTTTGAAAAGCTTCAACAGCAACAGTACAGGACAAGAAAAAGTCTGGACAACAACACAGCACAGAACAGCAAAACCACCTTTGTTTACAGTGTTTCAGCAATTCTCGACAATTCACTAATTCTAACAGAAGCTCAGAAATGCAAATCAAAAGAGCAAAGGCAGAAATAATACCCACCTTACCATTCCAGAGGCTTTCAAATGGCTGAGCTCTTGGTTAGTTTTCTAAGTTGCTGAGGGTCTAAAAAGTATAAGAATACAGACACAAAAGAACTGTTTCTGGTGAGGGTACTACCTTGTGAAAAATCTTGGGAGTCTGATTTTCTAATGAGGCAAAAAAACTGTTCTGTCTTTGCACATGCAAACTTCATAAGAATGATGAATTTTGCAACTGAAAAATAGTATTGCTTCTTGGCAGTACACACAACAAAATACTGGTGCAAAATAGCTATAGCTGCATGCAGCCTAATAACGGGCCTCTTCTGGAAGGCAGGCCCAAAAGAACTTCTCCATTACCAAGACATCAAGGAGACTTGGCTTGGACCACTCTAGTTCATTTCTGCAAGATGCTCTGAAATTGCATGAAAGATAGTTTTTTTAAAAATCACTGGGATTAAATACAGACTTGAAATGAGCCCTCCATAGTATGAAGCATGGGATGTCTCCCATGACTGGAGTGTGTCAATTGATGGGTACAAGCTCTTTAGGAGGGACAGACATGGAAGGAGAGGTGGTGGGGTCGCTCTGTATGTTAAGGACAGTTATGACTGCTTCGAGCACAGCTGTAGTGAAGACAGGGTTGAGTGTCTTTGCATTAGAATCAGGTGGAAGGCCAACAGGGCAGATGCTGTAGTAGGAGTCTACTATAGGCCACCCAACCAGGACAGAGAGATGGACAAGATATTTTATAGGCACTTAGGTGAAATCTCACGATCACTTGCCCTTGTTCTTGTGGGCAACTTTAACTTCTCAGACATCTGCTGGAAATACAACATGGCAGAATGAGACCAGTGCTGGAGATTCCAAGAATGTGTGGGAGACAACTTCCTGATGCAGCTGGTGAGTAAACCGACCAGAGAAGGTGCCCTGCTGGATCTCCTCTTTGTGAACAGAGAAGGGCTGGCGGACGACGTGGAGGTTGGAGGCCGACTAGGGCACAGCGATCATGAAATAAATGAGTTCTCTATTCTTAGAGAGGTCAGGAGAGAGCTAAGCAGGACTGACATCCTGGACTTCAGAAGGGCTGACTTTGTCTTGTTTAGGCACCTGCTTGAAAGGATCCCCTGGGAGACTCTTCTGAAGGGTATAGGAGTCCAGAAAGGCTGGGCGCTCTTCAAGAAGGAAGTGTTCATGGCTCAGGAGCAGGCAGTCCCCAGGTGCTGTAAGAGAAGCCAATGCCAGAGAAGACCACCCTGGGTGAACAGGGAGCTTTGGCTGCAACTCAGGGAGAAAAGGAGTTTACAGCCTCTGGAAGAAGGGGCTGGCCACACACAGTGATTACAGAGAGGCTGTGAGGCTATGCAGGGTGGAAATCAGAAGGGCTAAAGCCCAACTGGAAATTAATTTGGCCTCTGCAATCAAGGATAACAAGAAAAGTTTCTATAAGTATGTCAGTAGCAAAAGAAAGTCCAGGGAGGGTCTTCATCCCCTGCTAGATGCAGGAGGAAACATGGTAACAAGTGATGAGGAGAAGGCTGAGGTGCTTAATGCCTTCTTTGCCTCAGTCTTTAATAACAAGGTTAGTTGTACTGAGGGAATCCAGCCTCCACAGCCAGAATACGGAGACTGGGAGAACGACCCCCCTGCAATCCAGGAGACAGTCAGTGACCTACTGCATCACAGAGACACACACAAGTCTATGGGACCAGATGGGATACACACAAGGATGCTGAAGAAGCTGGCTGGGGTGCTCGCCAGGCCACTTTCTATCATTTACCAGCAGTCCTGGCTGACCGGGGAGGTCCCGACTGACTGGAAATTGGCCAATGTGACGCCCATCTATATGAAGGGTCGGAAGGATGATTCGGGAAATTACATGCCCGTCAGCTTGACTTCGGTGCCCGAGAAGCTGATGGAGCAGCTCATCCTAAACACCATCATGCAACACATGCTCAGGCCCAGGTCAGCGTGGGTTTATGAAAGGCAGGTCCTGCTTGACAAACCTGATCTCCTTCTATGACAGAGCGACCTGCTTACTAGACGAGGGAAAGGCTGTGGATGTAATTTACCTTGACTTTAGCAAGGCTTTTGACACAGTTTCCCACAACATTCTCCCGGCAAAAATGACTACTCGAGGTTTGGACAATCGCACACTTCGCTGGGTTAAAAACTGGCTGGATGGCTGGGCCCAAAGAGTTGTGGTGAATGGAGTTGAATCCAGCTGGCGGCCGGTCACAAGTGGTGTCCCCCAGGGCTGGGTTTTGGGGCCACTCCTGTTTAACATCTTTATTGATGATCTAGACGAGGGGATTGAGTGCATCCTCAGTCAGTTTGCAGGTGACACCAGGTTGGGTGGGAGTGTTGATCTGCTCGAGGGTAGGGAGGCTCTGCAGAGAGACCTGGACAGGCTGGAGCCATGGGCTGAGCCCAACTGGAGGAGTTTCCATAAGGGCAAATGCCGGGGGCTGCCCTTGGGCCACAACAACCCCCAGCAGCGCTACAGGCTTGGGGAGGAGTGGCTGGAGAGCTGCCAGTCAGAGAGGGACCTGGGGGTGCTGATTGACAGCCGGCTGAATAGGAGCCAGCAGTGTGCCCAGGGGGCCAAGAAGGCCAATGGCATCCTGGCTTGTGTCAGCAATAGCGCGGCCAGCAGGGACAGGAAGGGATCTGACCCCTGGACTCGGCACTGGTGAGGCCGCCCCTCGATTCCTGTGTTCAGTTTTGGGCTCCTCACTACAAAAAGGACATTGAATGACTCGAGCGTGTCCAGAGAAGGGCAACGGAGCTGGTGCAGGGTCTGGAGCACAGGTCGTACAGGGAGCGGCTGAGGGAACTGGGGGTGTTTAGTCTGGAGAAGAGGAGGCTGAGGGGAGACCTCATCACCCTCTACAGCTCCCTGAAAGGAGGTTGCAGAGAGCTGGGGATGAGTCTCTTTAACCAAGTAACAAGTGATAGGACAAGAGGGAATGGCCTCAAGTTGCACCAGGGAAAGTTCAGACTGGATATTAGGAAGTCTTTCTTTCCAGAAGGGGTTGTTAGGTGTTGGAATGGGCTGCCCAGGGCGGTGGTGGAGTCCCCATCCCTGGATGTGTTCAAGAGTAGGGTAGATTTAGAGCTTAAGGATGTGCTGTAGGTGGGAACTGCGCTAGGCAAACGGTTGGACTAGATGATCTCCAGGGACCTTTCCCACCTAGATGATTCTGTGATTCTGTGAAGCAGGTCATAATGTTATCAGTCACACTTCAAGTACTTCTACCTCATCAATGATGCATAGCACTAAACACTGGTTGGCTGCACTCATTTTTTGGAGGGGAAATAACGTACTTCAACCAAAAACATAACAAACTATTTGATAACTCAGTCATCAGTAGAAGACACACAAACACATACTATACAAGTCACATTTAGACCAACGTGTTGTAATAGAAATGTCCTTAACCTGACATGATTTTTTAGCAAGATTGTGGTTTTTTCCTATAGTATTTTCACAAGCAGGAGACTGAGGAGTGTTTGCAGCTCTTTACTCTGTTTTAAGAGGTTTTGATGTCTGAAATGACAGAAAATGAGACTTCTGCACTATTTGGGCCTTGGCAGTTAACTAAAACTGAAATTGATCCCCAGATGTATATTGAGCTGGATATTGGAACAAACACCACATTTCACTAATACAAGCAGACAGCCAGTACTCCACCCATTATGAAGTACTTCTGAAATACTATTCCTTATGATATTGGTAGCTTTTAATATGAGCTGCAGCTGAGAAGTTATTTTAAGAGGTTGAGGTCAAACATCAATTGGCATCTGACAACCAGGGAGACATGGGAGAAATGCCATATCTGTTAAAGGTGGTTCCTCAAGATTTTCAGCATCTTCACCAAGGCTCATTCCTGCACAAAAGAACCTATTTCACTGTATGGATTTTTCTCTACATGTGGTTATCCTAGCAGAGAAGGAAATCACCATACATACTTCTATTATAAGCACTTGGATTATGACTCTGTGCAGTGTTTGCACAACACCAAAGTCAAAGTTCTGTTTTGTGAATAGGGCGCACAGGTACTACTCAATCTGAATTAGTATCTTTTTAAACTGGGTGAACACTTCCATGTAAATAAGGGAAAATGTAGATAAACTATCACTTTCTGCCTAACTGTACTTTTTAAAATTCTGCTAATGCTGTGCCATATGTCTAGTGCCATATGTAACAACCTGGAATTAATGAGAAGATATTTGAGGATCTATTACCTTTTTCATAGCACCTACTGCAGTTAAGTTTTAGAACTCTACTGAAGATTTATTATGCTTCTATAAAGTGTGTTTTTCATATGGGGATTTTTGTACTGGAGGAAAAACTGGAAAAAAAACCACAAACCAACCAGTGTTTTATTCCCTCTGTGTGTTCATGCTTGTATATTCTTTATACTTTATCCAATTTATTAAGTTATTGTTATTCATTACATTTCCAAGTAGTACCCAGAGCCATCACTGAATATATGATAAAAAACATACACCAAGTCAGCTCTGCAATTTCTAAACAGGTATGAATTATTTCCAGGGCAGACTTCCCCAAATACCGCAACTAGCCTAAAAATCATAGGGTCTAAATATTATTTACTCACAGTGCTTTTATTTGCTATTCACTTCAAATGACTAAGATTTCTATTCCTTCATAAGCACCATGGACAGAAACTGCCTTTAAAAATACTGTAATTGAATATTAGATTTTCCAATAAACACGACTGCAAGATTGTGATGGGAAAAAGTTCACTCTAAAATGTTAAGCAACACTGACATACTCTCAAAAACATGTAAACTGGTAATACAAAGGCTATTACTGCCTTAATTAATATGACAGTACAATACCCAAATATAACAAAGATAGGAGAGGAACATAAGGTAATATATTAAGACCACAGCATAAACAGAAGATACATTTGCACTGAAATAAATATTAATTACTTCTCAATCCAGAACATGTACATCTATGCATAAATCACAAAAGTAGCTTAGTCTAGTGTTTTTGCAACATATTAATATAAAATGTCAGTAAGAACACAGAGCTTCTTTCACCTTCCAGTAAATTCAATTAACGCAGAGCTCTGCTGGAAGACAATCTAAGTCAGTCTGCCCAAACTGGGGCAGTGCACACGCGGTGATGGAGCATCCAGCTCATTAGTATTATGCTCTGACCTTTCCATTAAATTTCTGTGTTGCTAATGCTTGTAACCTGCATGTGTAAAGGTAACAGACAAACAAGAGTGCTTAGTGACAATGGATGTGTTTCCCTTGCCTTAATGGCAAGGGATTGATGTCTAAGCATAGGGGAGGAAGCCTATCCATATTCAATGCCAAGCTGAGCTGCTACTTGCCAAGTACAGAACCTAAATGCAGCTGGTCTTGTGAGGGTCCTTCCTAGACCTGGTTACAGGCCAATCCTCATACATATTTCTGGAGGAAGTCCCACTAATCCCCAACTAAGCCCTATGCTAATGGCTACAAAAGGTATTCACTGGATTTCAGGATCCCAAGGGAAGAAGAGTTATCAATGCCTATGCACAGGTGGTGGTCAGACATAAATTTGGTGCAGTTTTATGACAACTTCCTGAGGTTCCTAAAAAGCAAAAGGAGGGACAGGGTCTGTTGCTACCCGATGTATCACCTGCTTCAGTTTCTAGCTTAGGTATGGTACTGAACCTGCACAGAAACATATGAGACTATGTAACAAAATTAATAACTGCAGAAGAATGAAGTATTTCAGTATGCTACTCTGTACCTCTCAACACCCTTTACAAAGCGGGGTTTTACTGCTTCACAAGTAGGCAGAGACACACAAAGCCTCCAGGATTTGCCCAAGGTCACAAAGATCAATGCCAATGCAGACAAATCAAAGCACTTCACCAGAGGTTATTTGCTGTGTGTATAAATGCTGAATTTGTGATTTCTCTCCAATTTCTATTTGCAACAGACTAAAGCGACACAGATCTGATTAAGGATTCTTAGTTAGATCAGGTGTGGAGAGAATGCTTTTTAAATATATGTTGTGGATAAAGGTTAAACAAAGGGGGATTTTAGAGAGCCACTGAAAGGAGTAAATTGCTTTTGCACACATTTCTCCTGTGCTCATTTTTCTCCTGTATAAAACTCCTCTTGCTGTTGAGGTGCTGATTTTTTCAAGTGTTTTTATTACTGCAAAAATAGCAAGGTAAACCGAGAATTTCCCTGGCCTAAGGAATATTTACATTTATTTAGTTTTTGATCTGACAGACACAGTTTATCACCTGGCTCTTTAGGACAGGTATGCTATTTAAAAATACAATTAAAGAAGCCATCCAATGTCAGTTTGAAGGACTCAGAGCTATAACCAGTAACTGTTTAATTCAAAATACATCAACAGACCTAGAAGCAAGAATGAGAACCCAAGACTCCCTATTCAAAGAGAAGCACTTTAATCTGCTGGCCAGTGGATCTTGTGGTGTCCCTTGTCCCATGAATCCCAAATTGCATGCATGCCAGCCTTTTAAAGGACAAAAGGAAAATTCTCTTCTACATCCAGGAAGGGGCATGTGGGCTTGAGTCCACTCAGGCAGAAGAAGGATCTCCTGCTTTATACAGGGGAAAACTCTGACCACAAGATCCTACAGAAAAAGGATAAACAATCCCTCCTCTATACTGCTCCACCATTCTATATGAAGCAGCAGCCGTAAGTGGGTTTTTTTCAGTAAGATTTGATGAATGCCTGGGAAGTACACAGTGGCAGCACCTACTAGAATAGCCTTGATGAGACTTGGACACTTACTCCTGACACAGCACAGGCCAAAGGCTGTTCCACTTTGGAAAACAGAGACATATCTCAGCATACAAAGAGAGGCTGTCCAGGCACTTGGCAGACTAAGATTAGAAAGTAAGATATTAAAGTCATGTAGGTAACCTGAGTTTTAAACTGTAGCTGAGCCAAGGTTCCCAGGACTATAACTCTAGATTTACATGCCTAAATTCTTGACAGCTTCAGCTTTAATCAGCTGAATCCTAGTTTTGGATTAAGTTTTCATTCCTTACAATAAACATGTCTGTATCACAACTTTACCATAGTCTGTGCAAAAAATTAGATTGATGTGGACTGAGGAGAATCAGAGGTCCAGATTACTACAAGATTATTACTCGAGTCATGTGTGAAAAGAAAATAGTAAAGACATGAAAACTTGTAAAATGGCCAATAGCAAAAGCCTAGAAAGATGAATACCCAGAAAACACACACATGGTGGATAACAATCTTAATGAATTAATTTTCACTCCAGAAATTACATAGTTTTCCATTGCCTCATATATTACCAAATTATTTTTCTACCACATTGGCCAAACACCATGAAAACAGAATAAAACAGATCTTGAACAGAGTTTGGTGAATATATAAGATGATCAATAATTTTCACATGGCTTTTTTATTGATTACAGTATTTTAGCAAGTATTTCTCTGAAGAAAAAAAAAAAAAAAAGTCCAGTTTTAAAAATGGAATTCTTATGACCTAGCAACTGATATGAAAAAACACAGAAACGCAGCAAATAACAGAGGGAGAGCGACAGGACAGAACATCATTTATGAGAAACAAAGGCAGACAGATGAGGATTCAGATTTCTGCTTGGCAACTGATGGAAAGCAGTTTTCTACACAAAACCTTTGCACAAACATGGAGAACAGTGAAAGAAAGAACATTCTGTACTAACAGCTAACTATCAGGAATAAACATCAGAACTTTTATAATTGTGGAAAAAAATGAAATGCCTATGAGACAGACTTGCCAGGAATACTGCCTCAAATCCAGTAACAGCTAGTAAGTGTTTAGTAAGTACCAACATTCAAGGAAAAAGAAAAAAGAAAGGGAAGAAAAAAGCCTGGCGAGAAATATCTTTCTTCATATAGTCAGAACCAGAAACAGAACAGAGTGGTTGGTTGTTGCTGACCAAGAACTGCTGAGCAACTAGTACTGAGGAGTCATGCCTTGTAGTAAGTAGGACCTTTCTGTAATCAGCATGTGACTCTATAAGCATCAGAGATTCCTCATCACTGAAATGTTTGGGACATCTGATTCTATCATACAAAAGAGACACTTGAGTTGCACCTGACCTTAGAAAAATGGTTGCAAACAGCAAAGGTAAGTGATGTGACAAGGAAAAGGTTAAAACAGTTAACAGTACTGAAGCCCAAGGTAGAAAGAAAACAAGAAGCAGAACCAATACACATGCATTAGGGTCCAGGATACATGGAGGGGGGAGGGGGTGGAGAAGGCAAAAGGCATGTCACGTGCTGAAAATCACTACCTTTTAATTTTAAAAAACCACAACCATTCAAAGAGGAAAGAAGGCAATGTATGCAGTGATTGAAAATGTAGAGATTTCCAATTAAACAGAGCTACACAATGTGACTTCAGGAAATCCAAGGGCTATCAATGTGTACACACTAAAGGAAAAAACTGCCAACAATTCAATCACCACATTGGCAACTATGCTATTAAGTCAATGACCAGTTCTGTTCCAGGAGGATTGAATAGCCAGCTGCAATGTTATCCCTACAACACTGACAAGGCAGTAATAGCAGACCATAATATTTGTGAGCAAGAGCTGACAATAGACAATGAAGACATGTTGAGGCCAACGGGCAAATGCAGGATGTTGATAAGAGATCCACAAAAGCAAGGCAGAGTACTGCATAAAGCTCACAGCAGCTGACATTCAGGACAACCAACCACTGCTGGGAAGAACAAGCTATGGATTTAATTGCAGTACAACATCAAGAAATCTTAATGTAACGCAGGAGGGAGAACTGTCACCAGAGGCTTTATGCTGCATTGTATTACAATCAAAAACCATATTTTGAGGTAATGGGCTAAAACATGTCAAGCTAAAGCTAGAAACAACCATCCCATACAGCCCAGGAGGCTAGTGAAATACAGAATTCATGGGAGTCATTGAAAAAGATCATGGAATTAAGAGCATTTCTGCACCCAATGAAGGACCACAGAGCTGATGGTCAATGGGGAAAAAAAAAAAAATCATTTATGAACACTGACAATTGTCTTTGACTTGAATCCACCTTCTACAGCACTTAGTGGGGAAGCATCTGCTCACAGGTTACTGCTCCAGTTTCTCCAAACTGAGAGTTCTGGAAGTGTTCAAGCATGGACTGTTGAAGCAAAAGAAAAGTTTGCCATAGGTAGCACATCTGTTGTGGGGCGTTCAGACAAAGGGCTAAAGCAGACGCAGCCAGACTTCGGGGAAACCTAGAAGCGTTGTTGGTGCCAGTTCTTCCCGTTCATGCATGGAGGAAAGCAGAAGCAGCAGTAAAGAAAACCAAGACACTAAACAGCAGAGGCAAGAGTGAAAATATGGACTCCCTATTCAAGAACGTTGAGACACAGTAATTATCTCCTTCTACAGGACAGTCAGGATTCTGCTAGGTCTCCAGAACAATTGCAGCCTAGCAGAAAAATGATCATCAAACCAAGGAAGCATCTAGAAGTAGTCCAAACCAGGGAGGAATCCTACTGAAGTAAAGAAGCCAAGATCCTAAAGCCACTGCAGACAGCCAATCTGGGGAGCTTCCAGCTCTGAAACAGCCACACAAAGGAAATAAGCTAAACTGCAATAGAAAACCCACCATACTAGACAGCTACAGAGTCAGGGAAGCCGAGTGCAGGGAGAGCAGTGCAGAAGGTAACTAAGCAGTGGAAAAGGTAACTAAAAGGTAAATGCAGAGAAATGGACCAAAACAGGTGATCACGGCAAGCAAAGAGAGACTTCCACGTGCTTTACTTTGAAGGGGCAGAACTCAAGCTTAAGTATCTCTACAGTGTCAGCCAACAATAGAGTCCTCTACAACAGCAATAAGAAAAGACTGGTCAGTGTTTACCAGAGCACAAGCTGTAGGTCATCCAAAGGGTTTGTTATTAACAGCCACATCCAAAAATGTATTCCAAACTGGCAACCATGTGTCTTGAATGCTGCCATGCAAGACACAATAATTACATTGGACACTGCATGGAACTTGCAGGGTGGTGCACAGGTAGCAACAGAAAGACTAGAGGAGCAGCAGAAATTTAGTCTGTTCCTCTATGGACAGAGTATCAGTCAGAATTGCCACATCAGCGTAAAAAAGTTCCCTTAACCTATGGCCGTTTTACTTTCAGGACTCCCACGTCCTCTCAGGTTATTACCCAGCATGTGAAATTATTTTCACTCATGCAAAGTGAAAGTAAATCACAACAATTCAGTTGTGGCAGAGGGTTATTCCTCCTTGCTCAGGCTGTTAATGACTGCCTCAAGCACAAAGCATTCGAGAGGCAGGCTGGAAATTATAATGAGTTAAGTGATCAGCCAAACATATTAAATACTATGATGATCTAATTGCACTGAATTAGCATATTTTGATAGATATGTATGTTAATAAATATTAATATAAGTGCTTAATATGTGAAATTCTATCAATTTGTTTTGCATGGATTGATTTTCCAGAAATCTGAAAATATCAGCAAGGTTCAACTGGCAAGTCTCTTCTCAGGGCTTCGTAACTGTGAGCACAGTTGCCAGGTAAGAGCTGGCATTTTCTGCAACATTACTAAAAGCTTTACTTACTTCTTTTAAACACAGCTTCAAGTATGACATCACATCCATTATGAGTTTTTCCTGTCCAGAATTAAATTACTTGCCATGTCTTCATATCACTTGGAAACTGTGAGTTTAAACACCTTTTCCTCTACAGCTCTTGTGCCCTGGAACCACTTTGTGCACATCGCTATCTCTGTGCACTAACCATAGACCTCTTCCACTTCTGCTGCTGCCAAATGTCCATAACATCCACAGAGCTATACTGTGCTTTATAGCTACTCTCCTAAAAACATAACTAGGCGCATTTCTCTTGCATTATCCTCTGCTCCATCTGTGTATTCCATTTACCTTTTGCCTCTTGTCCATTAGGAACATTCTGTACAACCTGTGTCTACCACACCTGGCCCTTCTTCCAGGAGCAGAGCCCACAGGTGTTCCTGGAGTATAAATAATCACATAAACCATTAATTCTCAAATCTCACCAGGACACATTATTCTGCTCTTGCCTGCAGCTCTTAATTTGCTTCTGCCTTTGCCATTACTTATGATTAAAAGCCCTGACTCTGTTATTTAACTCCGTGAAGCATGCAGCTTGTATGAGATGGTGTACAACGCAAGCTGAATCTTACAACTTGAAACACTTCATTATATTAAAAAGAAAAAAAAAAGCCCTATGATTAATTTTGATTTCAAGTCACAAATGAAACAGTTTAAAGCGATCTTAAACATATTTCTCACAGTAGGAAACCCAATAAACCAACAAAACAAACATTATAATCAACCCAATTATTACCTTCTATTAGCCAAGTGCTTAAGGGATGAAAAACACCAGCATTTTAACTCAAGTGAAGCATTACTGAGACGTTAACCTGGGGAATGGTTTCCCCCCTACTTTCAGCTTAATCCTCAAAAAAAATTTGCCTTTCTCTTAAGGGCATTCAGGTGATTGATCTTACAGGTGTGCAGGTGCTAAATGAAATTTTAGGACTAAATTTTGGTTCAGTGGTCTTCACATCTCTAATGGAAGAGCAAGAAAAATGAGGGATACTGCATGATATTCCTTCCTTTATTAATGAAAAAACACACATGTACATAAACTAATTGCAGTGCACTAAAACCACAGTCTGCCAAAAGTATCGGAAGGGCGAAGGGGAGGGGGATCCAAGAGGACCCATCAAGCAAACAAATAACCAGACTATCTGATACGGCCCAGTCCGGCAGTGGGCATGGCTCCAGGTCACTGGGAATAAAACTGCCTCCCCCTCCTCGCCGGGGTTTAGAGGAGCGCACTGGCCGAAATTTAAGCTTTTTTTTCCTCCTGGGAGACAGACACAGCCCCACACGCTGCCAGCCGGACGAGCCGAGGGGCTCCGGGGTGCCTCAGCCCAGCGCCCGCTTCCCGCCCCGCCGCCGCCATGACCAGGCACCGGCCCCTCTCCCTCAGCGCTCGCCGGGGGAGGAGCACACAGGGCGTCTCTACCAGGTACCGAAAGGGACTTGCTCTCCTCGGCGGGATTTTCTCTCCCGTTTTTCACTCCCTCCGCCTCTCCCCACAGTGTTTTAACGGGCAGCGTGGAGCCACGCCGCGCCGCCCCCCCGCCTCTTTCCGCTGACTCCGCTTTCCCGCCCGAGGAGAACCGGGGCGGGGGGAGCCGAGAAAGACAATTTCGATAGTAATTTGTAGGTCGCTGAAACAGTGAAACTGCATCGTGGAGATTAATTTATCCCTCTGTTTTACGACGCGCGCTCTCAGCGCCCGTATTTAAAAGCGGCTCCAGCTGACACAAGTCACCCCCTTCCCCGCACTTCGTCTGAGGCGCCTCCGCCGAGCGGGGCCGGGCGGCCTCGGCTGCCCCGGGCACCTAGAGGAGGCCGGAGGGGGGAAAGCTGCTCCGTACGCAAAGCCCCGGCAGGTTTTTCTCCTGGGTGGGCAAACTCGAGGGAGGCTCTGCACGCCCTGTCCCGGGAGGGCTGCGGGGAGCCGGGCTGAGGAGGCTCATGGCTGGGGTGCGAGGGCAGGACACCTACCAGCTGGCTGAGAGGAGTGGAGGCCAAGGAGAAGGAGGAGGAGATGGTTGTCACCTTCTGCTGAGCTGAAATCATAACCGACATTGTGGCAAAGATGGTGGGAGAGGGAAGGAAAATCCCCCTTCCCAGTCAGGTCAAGGCTTGCCCCGCTCCAGGCACCTTCTCCAGCTGAAGGCTCCGATGGATCTTGCCCCCACACCCTGGGGTCTTCCCATCAGTTTTCTCATCAGCCTCTCACTGCCTTCATCAGGGCTTGATCAATCACCACAATAAAACAAAAAAAATCACCATTTCCCCCTTTCATGGAAACCATCCTCCTTTCCCCAGCCGTGTGTGGTGGTGGGCAGCACTGGTCCAGTTACAGCCATGCCGAGGCACCGCTGCCTCGAAACTTCATCCACTCAGTGCGGCAACAGCTCTCAGCTCTTATTTCTCCTCTCCGTTCTTCAAGACCACCCATCTTCCACAAGCCTGAAGTGGTTTACCGTTTGGTTGTGATAACAAACTGACGATATTTATGCTGGTGCCAAGCCTACTGTAAATTACAGCAGCTCCCAGGAAAACAGCCCCTTTGGCTCAGCAGAGTATGCCATTTTATTTATGTTGCACTTATACACCTGAATATTGAACTCTGTATTTAAATGGGACAACAAATCAATACTACATACGGGATGTGTGTGGGGAGGGGAAACACAGAAATCTTTAGCTTTGCTCCCAAAACAAATTTGAAGGAGCAGGAGGAAAAGATGCTCATGAGACTGAATAAAACAGTCCTTATCTCTGGAAAACAATTACTGTTACAGATCTAATTAATTCTTGCACTGTGTTAAAATGAATCAAACAGAATGGAAAAGAATGGTATAGATGATTTTTTATCAAATTTGAATTTACTTGGCTGATTTAGGAATAAAAAGTTGATTTAAGCTGCTCCATTTTCTAAAATCTAATGTTATCTACTGGAATTGCAGTAAATTGATAGTTATTGATTACTGAAGGTTAGGATTATGAGACTAGTTTATGCATACCGAAGACACACAGAAGAGTTTAAAAGATACCTATCATGTATCAGATCACATATCAGTTTTTCTTTGGAGTAATGAACAAGTTGGTTTGAAATACTGGTGAATGCTGTACAATAAAATGAGGATTTGGCGGTTACAAAGCAATAGAAATCACTATGGGCAATAGCACTCCCTGGCTAGATCCTGGAGTCAACTGTGATTACAGCAGGATCTTTACCTGAAGGAATATTATAGAATCAGGCACCTTTATTTTTGTGCTGTACAGTAAATCATATCACAAGCATCAGCATTCTGCAAAATTACATGACTGATAAAGTAATACTGCTCTGGTGTTTTTTATGATAGGCTGGTGATCACAGTCATGTCCAAATTAAAGGCCACCTCCCCAAAGCATAGAAAATGCACATATCCTCTACAGACTCTTAAGAAGATGTTAAATCACAGAGTGTTATAGCTTAGATAAGAACATAGAAAATGAATGTGGAAAAGGAAAAGTACACCCGAAGTCAGAGAAATGAGAAGCCTGATACTACAAATCTTTTTAAAAGAAAACAAAAATACAACTTCCTAAAGAGGAAGTGATTTGCTTTCATTTGTTTATATTCTGTTCTTCATTCAACCTTTAAAGTGACCATGAGATTTTATTTAAGCAATGTGAACCATATCATTAACGACAAGACTAATCATGCTTTAAGAGTTTGGTAAATGCATTTAGCCATTTCATCATCTTAAGTTCCTCCCACCTCCACCTGCAAAAGTCAGTGATGGATACAAGTTTCGACATCCATTGAGAGTACCCACTGAATGAAGGTCATCCCTTTCCGCTTCCCACTAAGACCTGCAAGTCTTTCAAGTTTCAGAAATCACCAACATGAATTCATAACCCTATTAAAAGCAACAGTTTCTTGCTATTGCTATTTCCTCCTTCTCTAAGAAGGTAAAATTGAATCTAAAATTTAGGTTACCCCAGCCACCTTTGAAAGGAACCAGAAGTTCTGATGAACTTGAGACAGGTAATCCCTACCTTGCTATGGCAGACACAAACAGTATCTAACCCTGTTTTACTGTTGCCCTGAAACGTTTTCCACTGACTTAAACGGGAACAGAAGGGGTCATGAAGAAATAAAAACTGAGTTGTGTGAATCCCTATTTTCTGCTAGTGAATGATTAGAGAGAAGTAGAGAGCATGGAGGTGAAGGTTTTAGGCAAAAATTTGGCTGTTGTAGCTTCATAAATAAATAAGAATCAGAAAACATTAAATTTTGTTTTCATTAAACACATCACTTTTGTGCTTTGGGATAAGTAAGTACATGTGGTTTAACTCTAAAGCAAATGCTAAAGTAAAGTGTTTTGACTTAGAAGCCTTCTTTTTCCCTTTCTGGCGGTCAAAGTGATTTGCCAAATTCAGAACAAATCTATGCACAACTTTTGGCTGACCTGAAATATACACTGTTGCTTAAGCTCATTACTTGAACAATTTCATCTCCTCTAAACCACAACACAGTACAGGGCAAGATATGTAGCGTGAAAGTCCTTCAGCCTTTGTGTTGCACCAAGTGCCTGTTGACAGCTCATTGATCATGGAATTACAAGAACCTTTTCTGGAACAGATTTACATAGGACATGGTAAGCACCACCAGTGGTCACCCCCACTGAACCTGCATTTCGTACCTTTGAAGAAGCATCACTGATCAATGGTAAACATTTCCAACAGGACCAAGAGGATGCTTTTATGGTTATGATTGAACACGAGCTTTTACTGCCAAAATGTTTTTAAAATATTTTCACTGAGTAGATTTCTGTGTTTCGTACTAAGGCCATATATCATTAAAGAAACTCTCAGAATAAAATTTGACACTGGCAGATTAATTCTCCATGAATAAATTAGCTCAAATTTATGGCCCTTGGATCACATGTGATATTAGGTATCCACACAGTGTCAACAGGCTCATCAGAACTGTCCTGACAGTTTAAGTAACACCTTTTGTCAAACTCTGCACCTTTGCTCCTAGCCCTCTTTCCCTAAAGTCAGCAGGAAATTCATATCATGTATGCAAACATTTTGCTTTGCTGGGGATTTTTCTGTGACTTTTTAATTCCTCTTTGCTTTCATTTATAATTGCTGCTGTTGTTTTCTTTTATAATATATTTTCTTTTCTGGAATTGCTTTGTCCCAATTACAAAAGAGTACAAAGTCAGGTAATGTGTATATTTTTTTTCCATAATCAATAGATAATATTTATTTCCCCTCAGATATTTCCTTTACAGTGACAGTCAAGAAATGGAGCCTGTAAAAACTCTGTAACTTTTTTTCTTTTTTTCTAAAAATCACTAATAATATGAGGTTCCTACCCCATAGTCCACAACAATGAATCTTTCTCTGCAACAAACTATCGAGGCA
This sequence comes from Athene cunicularia, assembly GCF_003259725.1. Classification (NCBI taxonomy): domain Eukaryota; kingdom Metazoa; phylum Chordata; class Aves; order Strigiformes; family Strigidae; genus Athene; species Athene cunicularia. Next base: position 45,162,607 of record NW_020799095.1, read on the forward strand.
TTTAATTTACACAGTGATGTGATCCTAGTCCTACCTGGGAAAAGCTGAGTGATGCACAGGGTTCAAGGAAGTAATGTCACAACTTTAAGTCCATTCCAAACCTCCTGGGAGTTTTTTGCTAGTAGTTACAATACACAGTAGTAGGTATGTTGCATACATCTGAGAACAGTGGAGGCGTAAAGCCTAGCATGGAACCTCTCAGGCCTTACTCAAAAGAGGTCCTGGATATACTTATCAAACTAAGCATACATACTTTTCAAAAGCTAAGGCTACAGCTTACTGTTTTCTTATCTGCTTCCAGGTGGTCACTTGGTTGCCAAGCACATTATTTATGTCTTGTATCACCACTCGTGATCTTTGCTATGTATTATTTACATAGTCTAATAATTTAGGTACCAATGTGTACCACGAACAACCATTTCTTGAACATCCATTGCTTTTTCTATGCCATAACAGTCTGGTTTGCTTTCCCTTAGAGCCAGTTAAAAGTAAAGAAATGTAACTTATTGTTCATGCTATAGAGGGGTTTCCATCAAGACATCTCAAAGTGCCCAAGCATCAATTAATTCCTACTGTCTCATTTGTTAGTCCATGAAATTTACAATAAGTCTATTGTTTTACACTAATAAGTCTAAGTTCCTATCAAGCTGCAGTCTCTCATCTTGTTAATCAATGCAACTCCTGCTGACTTTTCACAGGGGTCAACCATTACCAGAAAGTGGATTATTATCCATCAGCAAAGTATCAGCTCTTGATTACTGACTTAATTATTCCATTCAACATATGTAACTCAAAGGGACAGGATAATGTACAACTGTTGGGTTCTACAAGTTCAAACCATTTTTGTTGTAATACTCCAGGCATGCCAGACCAGTGTGTCTGTGTGCTCTGTTACAGGAACCTTTGCACAGTTTTAGCCTGTTGGTTGTAGCTGATGATCTGCTTACATCAGGAAGCAGATAGATTAATATTTCTTTATAAAAGTTCTAATTTGGAGGTATGTAGATAGTCCCTTTTCCCAGCTTGCCTAAGAAAATTCATGGAGTCAAGACTCACAATTGCTTTTTCATTGGCACAATTATTTTATAATTGTAGAGGTAAAACCAAGACAATCATAATTTGGGCAATATGTACTAATTTTTAAAAAATCACCAATAAAAATGAAGAATCACTCTTTGTACAGCCTCCTCAGCACAGAGTATTTAATCAGGCTCTCAGAGTAGAATACAGATCTAAAAGTAATTTACATATTCAGTTACAATCCTTTGCAATTGCCACCTAATGTTTATCCAAATGCCAAACTCCATAATTAGCAATGAATTTACATGTATATGGTCCCTGAATTTGCCTTGAGAAATTATATAGTTTGATATAGTTGATAAAGTAGTGGTGTAAGACTGTGCTAATTAAATGTTTCCTTCTTTCTCAATATCCTCTTCTGAAAGATATCCTTCATAACAGCAAAAAGGTTTATCACTGAGAGATCCACTTCATTAAAAGACTAAATATGTGACCAGTACATTTTTTCAGAGAGTCTCATACAGAAATGCTGAAATCCAACCCCAGACCAACACACTTCAGAAAAGCATCTGTACAAACTAACACTGAATATCTCTTCTGTATCATATACTCCAGAGAATAAAAGCGCCTTCTGCTAGATGCCTATCAGAAGCTGCTTTTAACAGTGAGGTGACACATAAGTAGTGGTATTATCAACTTGTTCCCTGGGTTGCAATACGCAGGGAGAATGAAAGCTCACATCAGTTAAGGTTTGTCTCACATTTCAAAGATTTAAAGTGATATTTGCAGTTTTCTTTATTGCTAAGGGATCCATCATTTTGAAACAGTATCTTCAAATGAGATGGATCCTTTTGTGGTGACAGTCATTGGCATGAAACAACTCTGCATTTAAGCTACCATAGAATCCCTGCCTCTATTAAATACAGCTCTAATTATTAGCATTTATAATTTGTACCACAGATATACCTATGAGGTCTCACCAAGCTCATGATTTTACTGACATTTTGTAGAAAAGAACGAGAAACCATCCCTTCTCTCAGAACAAAGTTTTCTTAAGCACAGCTGTATGTGGGCCAATATCAATACACATTTTATTATCTGCATTGATGTAAAGTCCTGAAGCAATAAATACTACTGCTACAGGCCTGTCTAATAACCTCCATTTTTATTCCTCTGCCATTGCATGGTAACAGGCATACAGAGGTTAATGATGATGTCTTGTTTCTTTCCTGAAGTGATGATTTATATTGAGGTGGACCAACCAACCTTTTCAGGTGACTAGATGTCATACTTAAGACCCCTCCCTTGCAGTACATGAGATTATTATTGAAAGTTCACAGCAGCAGGTGCTATGATTCATGCAGGGGTGTGGAGCAGTGTGTATCTGTTGAGAGTCACACACTGCCCTAGAATGAAGCCAGTGTGGCAGGCCAGAAATTATTCTTCAGGTTACTGGGAACAGCTGTCAGAACTGGGATTCAGGTTTAGTATTTCTTTCTTTACAATATCATCCTAGGATCAGTCCTGTGGCACGTGTTGTCAGCAGGACTGCAGAAGGTGTCATGTCAGTCTGAATTAAAAAAGGAGAATGCTGTCATTTTTGATTGGGATGCCACAGTGATTGCCTTGATTTCACTTAACACCTACAGGTCTGTTTTCTAATCTCTTTCTTTTGTCTGCTATCCCTAATAAGGAGGATGCTACCCATGAAATTACACAGAACTAACACTGTCAACATTACCAACAACTTTACATTCCATAGTCTGTGCAACAACTAATGAAAGGTGAAATGATAGAAACACTGCTGTAGTGAACAAGAAGCAAACACCTGTTTTACCAGTAAGCCAGCAGCAATGCTACTTGAGATTTTCTTATTACTATCAGATGGGGAGGTGGATCAGAGAAAGACAGCGATAGTAACGTGACATCCACTGAGGATAACTTCTCTCTCCTCTGATCCAGGAACTGAGCAGAGGATATTTTATTCATTGTGCAGTCTTCCTGGTGTCTCCTCTCCAGCAAAGAGCACCAGGAAAAGTGGCAGAAAGTCTTCCAGACACCCCAGAAAATAGAAACAATTGTGGAAACAAATACATGAGAAGCTTCTGACTGTTCACAGAATCACTTGGAGTGCTGCCTGGACTTCCTCCACTATGTACTAATACGCTATGTGCTCAAGCGCTCTCCACCTCTGCCTCTCACATCTTCTGCCCCCAGGCTTCACTTTGCACCTGCTCCATTGCTTTGCTTTTAGCCAAGTCCCAGCTGAACAAGCAAAACCACTGTAAAATGTCCCAGAAGCTAGCATGAAAGTGCACTGCCCTTCTCTGTGCACATAAGACTGTCTTAATGCTTTCTGAAGACTAAAATGTGGGCTCTTGACCTATTCCCCACAAATCTATCTCATGCAGACCACATGCTTTTAGGATAAGAACTGCCTATTCTCTGTGTCTACAGTGTCTAAGATACCAGGGCACTCTCCTTGGTTACTTGGTAATAAATGCAACTTTATTACTTTCTAACAAATGAAACTGGTAATAATAAAGTTCTTCCCGAGAGACAAAATATCTGTTAAATCTACTAGGAAAAAATGAACAACCTCATTTTAATATCCTTGTATACAGAAAGACCTCCTTAATCAGCATGAAGCTTAAATGAGGTACTTGCTTAGCAGGAACACCTACACAGGAACTGATTTTCAGCAAATTGTTTGAGATGGCCCTCTACTCTGGATAATTTTCAAAGTGATTACTCCATCATGCCCGAGGCTGAGGAGTAGGACATTACAGGTACTAACAGGTACCTGTGTCCTCTACATTACAAGCTGTGACATTCAGATCAATTTTCACACTGTATCACATCTCACTTGCAGCTGCATTTGGGCTCCAAAGCCAACCCATTTCGTTATTCAGCTACATGGGGAAATTAACTGCTGTGGCTACAAAACAGGAAAAAAACCCAACATGGCTCCAGATAAATTAATATTGTTCCAGTGCATGCACTCTAATCTGGAATAAAATAATTTTTATTCTGAAATAATATTTATTCTGAAAGGCCTATGTAGCAACAGAAGTATAATTAATCTTTTATATTTATATTGCTTTTCATCTGCAGAAAATTAAAGTCCTTGCAGCACTGATTACTACCCTGCATTGATACAGTGACCAATTAACCACTGATGCATGTGTCAGCATCCACCCTGGTTGGTCCCAAGGCAGCCACACTGCTCACTAATTTGGCAGCTCTGGCTTATTTTTTCTTCTTCTGTTGAAGACCCTTTATCTGAGAAACAGGCACAAAATTGAGGCATACGCATAAGGTCGTGCACCCATAGCTATCCAGGCTGTTGCCACACTGCACTATGCACCATACATACCGTGTGGGCTATCGTGAACTGAGACAGTTCTGTCTCTGTATTGCCACCGCTAATTTTGCCTTGCAAGCATAACTAGTAGTTCATTAATCAAGTAAAAGTACAGTTAAAGAACCCAAACAAACAAAAAATCATCATCTTTAAACCCAGAAAGTTCCCCTTTCCCTTTATTAAGCCACATTTAAGCTCATCTAACACCATATCAACACTAAACAAAGAGGTTTCTTCTTCAGCTTCTTTACTGCGTGCTCCTTGTTGGCCCAGATATGCTGTGGCTCAGAGAATCAGATCAGTTTGTCAACCAAGCAGACCCAGCAAAAGAAAGTAAGATTCAGTTTCAGCTGGACTGGTGAGCTGATCGCACTGAATATTAGCACTACTGCTGAGCAAGGGAAGGCAAAGTACCATCGGCTGTGGGAGCAGAGAGGGGGAGCATGGGAGACAGTTCGAGACTGACCTGGACTGCAAAACTCTGTGCTGAGACTGCAGCCATACAAACTGGTCTTCAGGAATCTAAAACTTCACATTTGGGACAGAAAAGGGAAGAATTGACAGGGCAGGGAAGTACTTGGATGTGCCATAAATGGAGAATGCAGCTGACCGCTTCAGTCAGTCACTATCACCCCCACTATTCCTACCACCATTTCCTGTGCTGTGCCAAACACTGAATCAAAACTTCAAGCAGAGATCTGAAACAAAGATGGTCAAGTTCTTCAGGGAGCGGGTACCTCTTAAGAGATGAAAAGGGTGAGGAGTACATGAGAATTGGTAATAAATCAACACTCCTAGTATGGACCTCCTGGTGAACAGACACCCTGAGGTTCATGTTGTGATCAGCTGTATCACAGTTTCACCTCTGGGCCTTGAAAAGCGGAGGGTCGTAAAGAGAGATGGGGGAACCATTCCCCAATTTAGAGATCATTGGCAGGTATCTATTTACCACATTTTATTTTCAGACTTCCTCCACATAAGATTTCAGTGGTCCTTGGCTAAGTGCTCACTATCCATAAAGGAAAACTAAGACACTGCAACAAATCACTCCAGAGAATTAAATACTTACTAAGGATTGGAATTATCTGATTAAATTTAGATATTGTAGACTTCTGAGCTGGCCATCCACAGCTTCCTTGACAGCCAACAGCCTGTGAGGCAGGATTCCTCTCTTCCTAATGTAGATCTCTGAAATAGCTCAGAATAATTGTACCCTAGATATGCCAGTTTCTCTCCACTGACTATAAAAGCAGCCCAGAATAACTAAAACGGAGACATTCACACTGTAGGTGACTTGTCGGTACATGACTTGCTTGGGTCACCTCTTTGGTGACTTAGTTTCCCTGTTGCGTAGTTAGAATGAAGTTATTTATTCTCCTTTGAAAGCCACTTTTATCTCTGTGGACAAGAAATATCACAGAAGTTAAATCCTTTTAAAAAATTATCTTTTCTGTTATACTAAATGGGCTAAAATTAATTGTATCTAGTTAAAAGAAATTAATTTCTTGAAATCTAAACTAAATTCCTCACAGAAATGATTTAAATTATTTTCATAAATTGGTAGTCTGGCGACCTTTTGCCCACAGCAGATTTCAAAGTTGTTTCTAACATGTAATCAGCATACTGTAAGAACCGAGTAACTCCTGTTAAAAAGGAGCAGTTCAAAAAGACATCCGAGTTGCTGAAATCACAAAGGAAGTCTGATGACCTTTTAGTTACTTCTGATGTAAAAAGAAAATCCAGATTTACATTTATCCCCTAAATTCTGCAGCTTTTAATGGACACGGGTACCAGGTTTGAGGAGTCTAGTTCATAAAAAATATGGAAATAAGTTGTAACTCACCCTACTGGGGACAGGCTTTTATTAGACAAAGACAGTGTCGTGCCCCCAGGAGACCTGTGCCAGAGAGCCCCTGGAATCCTCCTCTAATTTATATTTGAGATGACAGGCTGGGATTTCTGCACCACACTCTGAGCAGAACCACCTGCTTCAACCACGTTGGGATCAGCCACTGTCTCTCTGGGCTTCTCCATCTTCCAGCACTCTTAACACAACAAGAGTAACTGCATTTGACATCTCTAAGCTCCTCCACTCAAGGGATATCTAAACAGCGAGTTGACTAAAATGACTCTAGGACTTCAGCACAAGGCATTATTTAATCAGACCTCCAAAACAAACATAGAGCAAAAGAGGAAAGCAGTAAAAAATTATTGAGTCTTACTCACATTTATCTGCCTCATTTAGTGGGGTTTTTTTAAGTTCCCCTCAGTTTAGCTAATTCCAACCTGAAGAAGCAGACTGTCCTGCTTCTAACATGTCCTTTCTACAACATTCTTATATATTTGCCAGTCTTTGTTCACTCAAATCTGTCCCAGTCTCTCTTACTGTATTGAAACATGGTCCCTTACTAAGTCAAGAGGACCATGGCACTAATTTCTAAAATCGACACATTTTGATCATGGAATATGACTGGCCACACAGAGGATTACTGTAGAATAGTGAGCAAGCTTTCTCTTACCCAGTAGCAACTCTGCAGTAACTCCTCTTTGTAAACGTGCTCTGTGTTTTCTCCTTCATTGCCAATTCTCAGCATTGCCTATGCAGCTATTGTATGCCCAAAACCGGGCCAAGAAATTAGTCCTTCAGGGCTTTAGAATTGGTTATTTTGTTCTAGGTGTCTCCTTTATACCAAAACTCCTTCCTAAATTACCCCGCATCAATTTATAATTTCAGTAAGTTATGAAAAAATAATACTGACATTTCCTACTTAACAGAGACAGCTTCAAAGTTAGTGCTGTTTTGCTGGAATGTATTAAGCTGGAACAATCAGATCCTCATGCTCTCCTCTTTTTGTTGGATAAGGCTGCAAGCATCTTTAGAGGACTCAGATTACAGTACTGAATAAAGCTAATACCTAAACTATAAACATAGCCCTTGAGCCCCAAGAAAGACAAACTAAAGCTCTGATAGTCCTAAAAACCACAATGAGAGAATGCCACTTAACCTTTAGTTGTGACTATATCCAGGAAATTCCATCCCCTCTGGGCCATTACTGCTGTGCCAATTAGACCTGCTCTCAGCAAGGTTGCTCAGGATTGTGAATTAAAACACTAGTGCCAGCCCATAGTTTGTAGATGAACCATTTGTAGATGAATGAGTGGGACACTATTAGATAGTCCAGTGGAGGCTAGGTCCTTAAGGTTGCTTTACAGCTTATCAGGAAGGAAGGGGGGGGGGAGGGGGGAGCAGCACTTTGCTTTCACATCTACCTTCAGTGATACAGCACTCTACTCCCCAGCAGGAGGCCCAACCTTGTGAAACAGACTATGTAAAAAAAAAATTCAACTGTCACTTGAAAATGCTGAAAATTAGACATTAATGCTGGGATAGAGAAATGACATATTTCTTTAGCATTGTTTGTACATCAGACTGAAGTTAATCTCATCAGTCAGTTGGCTGAGAAATGAAAAGCTGGTTTTGAAATACTAAAATGGTTTAATTTTGAAATGTTTTAAATGGCTTAAAAATACATGCATATATTTACATGTATATATATACACACACTTATCAAGCAATAATTAAACTTTTAAAGACAAGAGAAAGTAATTCTCAGCATTTTCCATTTATGAAAGTAGATCTAGATACTAACATGCTGGAAATAAGTAAGTATCACTAATTTTGATAACAGTTGCAATGACATGATTATTTTTTAAACTTGCAAGATTTTTGATTAATTTGAACTTTGGAAAATAACTTTTTAAAAGAAAAAAAATGTAGTTTGAACAAATCAGAACTAGACACAGGGAATATTTAATCAACCACAATTAACAAAGCATTCTTTAAAAAAATAATTTACAACCAGATGCCTAGCTTCAAACTAGTAGATTTCTTATTAGACCTGAATTTGCTCAGCTCTCATCTGTATTCAGAGTGATGACTTCCCATTTCCTTGTGAATTCTTTTTCTGACACCATAGTAATTTTGGAGACTAAACTTTGCTACCAGTTGGACTATAAATCTTAAATTATGAGTTTTTGGGGGCAGTGACCATGTTTTTATTCTGCTCTAAGCACTATGGGAATCCTGGTCTGTAACTTAGGCATCACAGGCACTAAAGTCATACACAGTCATTCATAATTAAAGGCAATGATTATATCATGTCCCACATCTCACACCATCTTTGCTTTAGCTCAGCCTTTAGTCAGGCTCACTGGTGAAGAGAATTTAACTGAGCTCAAAACAAGAGCTCTCCCAGCAGTATCAAACACAGTAGGCAGCTCCTTAGAACTCTACAGCCTCTGACACCCTGTGCTGGGTGGTGGAGCCTATCTTTCACCATTATTTTGGAGAACTGTCGTGATTTAACCTCAGCCAGCAACTAAACACCACACAGCTGCTCGCTCACTCCTTCCCCTGCCCCAGTGGGATGGAGAGAAGAAATAAGAACAGGTAAAACTTGTGGACTGAACTAAGAACAGTTTAATAATTGAAATAAAAATAAAATATAATAATAACACCACCAATAATAACAATTAAAATAATATTAGTAATTAAAAGGAAGATAACAAAAAGAGTGAAACAAAACCTGAGAAACACAAGTGATGCACAACGCAATCATTCACCACCCACTGACCAATGCTCAGCCAGTCCCCAAGCAGTGACCTGCCTCTCCCAGCCTAGTTTATATATTGGGCATGACGTCATATGATATGGAATATTCCTTTGGCCAGTCTGGGTCAGCTGTCCTGGCTGTGTCCCCTCCCAACTTCTTGTGCCCCTCCAGCTTTCTTGCTAGCAGGGCATGAGAAGCTGAAAAATCCTAACCTTAGTATAAACACTACTTAGCAACAACAAAAACCATCTGTGTCTTATCAACACTATTCTCATACTAAATCCAAAACAGTCAAAACCAGTATAACAATCCCTCAAGACCAAGCAGTGAAGATAAGTAAGGACTTGTGGCTGAAGGACAGAAGAAATCCCACAATCAAAATACTAAAGGGGCAACTGAGGAATGAGATGGACTCAAGACCTTTATCCATAACACTGGGGACAGACTGGACCCAGTGTGTGTGGCAGCAGGAAGGTTATGGCAGCCACTGCTGGGTTGGGACATCTGAGGGCAACACTTAGATCTGTGCCCTAATGTGCTAGATGCTCTACAAACCACTGTCAACCTAGTAAACAACTGCCCATATGAACAAATACTCATTTTGACTACTCAAGCAATGGAATATCACAGTACATGTATATTGTATCTTGTCCCAGATGCAGATTATGGAAACTTTGCAGAAAATAAACTTTAGGCTGCCAGTGCAGACTCATGAAGGGATCATATGACATGGTAGTCTGCCATGGGTTCAGAAGATGGTTTCTTTGCTTAGAAGCAAATTAACCAATTGTTACATTTTACATTTTTTTTGTTTGTTTTGTCTTTCTAAGAACACACAGCTGACAAAAACAGTTCGTTCTAACAAAACCAGCTAGCTTGTTTGCCCAAACCTTACACTGCACTCCACAGAGCTCTGACATGGTTTTGCTGTGAAATTGGAACTGTGCTGAAAGAGAATTTGGATCCCAGGATGGAAGTCAAATCAGTGCATCAGAGTGATAAAACCTAACAACAGTGAATAAGCTTCTGCGGTGATTTTATAAACCTATCCTGTGGGCAAACTCTGCTCCAATTTCAAAAGTCTATTGTACCAGTACTGAGTGTGGAAACTTGGAAACAATCCACAAGACTTGTGCCCTTATTTGCATTTAACCCCTACCATGCTTTTCCATGTCCCAGCTATTTCACAGCTTGCAGATAGCAGTGTCAACTCTGACTTCAGAGTGAAAGTTCAAGGCCTTTGCTTATGCACTGGATTCTTTCTAACATGCAAAAAATGATACTATTTCTTTCCCCACATTTAACTTCTTTGGCAACACACTTGAAGTACAGTGCCAAAAAAAGGCACTGGTTGCAGATCTCCAACAAATCACACCAAATTTTGTCATGCTGAAAGAAGATAATTCAAAAAGTGTCTTTCTCTGAACAGTGCATAAAAAACGCTCAAAGCTCAAAAATGCAAATGAAATTGTATTTGTATGAGCCTTCTGATTACAGGCAGAAAGCAAGAATCTTCTGTTGCATAACATACTGTAAGAGGCCCAAACTCTTTGCTTTCTCTTCCTTGGAGAATTCTTCTTGTCTCAGAGTAAGCTGGCAGTAACTAGGGGAGAAATGACAGGGTGCTGCACTTCCCTTCTACTCTTTCTTTTAACTCTTATTTACTCTAGAAAACCTGGATTGGCTAACTTGAGTGCCATGGCCTCCCACTCATGGTAGCAGCACCAAAATATTAGGTGAAGGTGATGCTATGACTTAATAACCTCAGAGGGCAGGTGCTTCTGCTTTCCAACTCCCAAGGGTCTCATTAGAGGATCTGCTAAATCAGGCTTGTATAGTCTGTCATTAACTGCAGAATTTAATTAGTCTAAGTTTTCTCTGATTTGCATATGAGAAAGACCGAAAGCTTGCTGAGTTGTTGCTGTCATCATGCTGCATTTATCTTTTCCTCTGTTTTCTAAGGAGATTTTTACAGTACAGAAAGGTCAGGGGAACAAACATTCTTGGTGCAAAGCCACTCCTGAAGATGCAGTCATACTGGGGACTTAAATAAATGCTTACTAGTAACAGAACAGACTTGGTAGCAATACTGGAGTATACCTACCCCACATAACAGAACAGCCAACATTAGAACGGTATAAACAAAAGAAATTACAAAAAGGGCAAGATGATGGAGCTTTCACATTGAGACTCTGAAATGCACTCATGGGACATGCATTTGCAAACTGCTTATTTAAAACATACAAGTTCCCCATGCCCACAATGTCACTGAGAAATGCCCGCTGACTTCAATGAGAGCACTGCTTAGCCTGACACTTTTGGTAATCACATCTGTAACACTGAACTGCTGATCAAGCTTTTTGCTGTCTTTTAACTACCTCATCCTGGATGAAGATTTGATAAAAAACATCCCAGATTGTTCTCTCACTTTTAAAGTTTCAGTGCAACTGCCTGCAGTATTAATATGGTTTATATTCTGAGTATTGGAAAAAAGAAGTTATTTCCTTCAGAGTTCCTGCAATATCTCTGGAAAACAGGAACTCTGCTGCTGTAGCAGAATGTCTCATTTCCCACCTCACAGGGTCTCCACAATGACAAGTTCCTACTTCAATTTTTTTGCACAACAGATCTGAGAAGCCTGTGAAAAAATTTTTCTATTCTCATTCTAAACACAGCCAAACATAATCACTCTGTGCCAAAAGGAAAAGACTGCAGCTGGTAAGGAAATTAAATTTACTCCAGATCTTCCAGTAATGCATTATAGCATAAATGATGGAGGGATAACAATCAAGACATGCATAAAAATGTCTCAGAGAGTGCTTTAAAACTTTAGGGCTTTATCTAAAAGAGCAAAAACCCATCTAGTAACCATGTCTCTTTTTCTTTCCCCTTGTGGATGGATTAGTAAGAGGAACAATGTATTAACAGCACAAATACAAAGGTTACTCACTCTCTAGTATTCATTTATCACACAGCTCTTTTGAATCCCAGTACATGCTAGATCTTTTGCCATTTTTTTTTAAGTGGAAGATTGTAATTCCAAAGACCAAGAATTCCAAGACAACTTATAAATTTTTTCTTCAGTGCAACCCACTCCTTACTGAGTCTTATTTCCCAGAAGTGCAGCGATCCTCCATCAAGAATCTTTAAAATGTCCTCTTTAACACTGGAAAAACAAAAGCCTGCTAGAGAAATCACTCTTATAATTCTTGCTTTCACATCACTGTAGTAAAAAAGTTGTATATCAAAACATAAAATGAATTGTGCCGCAGGTTTTTTTAACCTTTGAACATGCTTTTCATCTGAATTTCTCAACTGAGCCTGCATTAAAAAGCTCAACCAAAAATCCAGAAAATCCAAATTACTTCACTGTCTTTGCACTCAAACAGCTAAATTCATACTCAAAAACATTTTGAGGTTTCCTATTAATTGAATTTTAGGTCTACTGGAGAAACTGACAGAAATTCTACGATATGAATGATTTCTGGAATTTTTTTCACCCTCTCTAAAATTGCTTTCAAGCACGTGGAATGCATTGCTAAGCACTATACAGAAATGATCCTGTTATACATATTAAAATTCAATTTATATCAGAGAAAAATGCATTTGTGAAGTATTTATATACACAAAGAAGCATAACATTAACTGCACTGTGGAGATGTTATCACTTACAGTCACTGAGTGCCTCAACTACAAATTAGAGGATAATTAATTTAAAATAGTCCTGTACTAAAACACAGAATAAAGTAGTTAAAGGAAAAAGCTGTAATAGTTCCCATGGCAGAATCTTCTTTATAGGAAGGACATGAATGCTACATCAATTTACTTAAAAATTAAATATTGGAACATGTTGTAACGGAGGGTTATCGGTCTATCTTACACAATAGAGGGCCTTAAGTGAGATTTAGAGGCACAGCTCTATGCTAATCCCAATTTTGCCTCTGCCCCATCTTGAGGTCTTGTTTTACCTCCAATCTCTACTGCCTTGTTTCCTGCCCCTTGACATGCATAAATCACTAGCTCCTCTTTTACAGGGTTACAAGCAATTGAAAATGATTTGATAAATGCTTTGGAATAAGAGCTCTAACACAAGCAGTTGTGGCAGAGCCACAATCCCTGGAACTGGGAAAGGGGGACAGGTTGGACTAGTGCAGTTCCAAACACTCACTGCATCACCGTTGTGTAAGACCTGCTCTGGTGGCCTCCAAACGCTCACTCACATGCACATCTCTGCACATGACGCACTCTCCAGTGAGTTTCAGGTATGAAATGCAGACACAAGTTGTTCATGCGCTTAAGCATTTACAGATTCAAAGCCTTGGCTTTTGCCTAGGCCTCAGATGAGGAAAATTATGCCTGGGCAGGGCCAATCTATTTCAATTGCATATTTAACTTCTCAGTAAGCAAATATTTCTTACGGAATAGATTTTTTTTATATATATAATGCATTTGTCCTTTTAAATTTTTTCTTTATACATCTGTGTAGAAACCCACTGCAAGTTTGCAATTACAATCAAGAAGTAATTTTTTACATGGAAAGAATTTGATTCCTTCCAAGCTCTTAGGAAAATACACTTGGTTTTGTGATTTGGTTTCCCCACCCCCCATTTACTGAGATACTAACATATGTTTATTTTAGGTTATTAACTTCAGGCTATTTAAGGTTTTTCAGCATATTCAAATATATCTGTAACCTCAGTCCACACACTTGGAAAAAATAATGTATCTATCAGTAGCAAATAATATATATCCATTAAACAAAATTCTTACTTGAAGTATACTTCATGCTTCCTAAAGGCCCACTGACAGATCACTCATATCTCAAGTAACTGCGTTCTTTGCAGCTGCTTTGCAGTATTTTGCAGGAAAGCTAGGGACACAAACTAGATGGTTTTGTGCTATTCCAATGACACTGAAGAGAAATTTTCAGCTGTCTAGGTAAATTCTTACAGTTATTCACTTAGTTATTTTTCATCTTAAAGATGTTCTCTTTAATTAAAAAATGTTATTTTTAGTTTTAAAACTAAAAATAGGATGAATGATGCGGGATTTCTTTACAATGGCGAAAATATGTGAATTTCATAGCAATTATAAGGTACTACATGATTTCCCATAGCTTTCCCCAATGACTCCTTTTGCATCATTATTTCCCCAGGAAATATTAATCTGTGCCTGCAATAAAGTACATCAACAGCTTTGCATTACTTCACAATAGTGTTGCTATTAATGTTTTTCACCTCCTAATGATGAAGACAGACTTCCTGTAGTAAAAGCTGCATGTATGTAAATGTAACGAGTTTTAAATTACTGGAAAGCACATCACTGGTCTCCCAGGAAACTAAAAAATAGTTAAAAAATATATGAGAAACAACTTTAATTTTAAAAAGGGGTTACAGTCCAGTGCTCCTGCTGCCTATAATAAAGCTGTAATTGGTAAGCAACTTCCTGAAAACAAGTCCTTATACAGCCAGGACTCAAATTTGCAGAATGATTGTATCATCCAGACTGATATTAATTCTGAAGAAAAATTGGGACTTCTGAATTATTAAGGAAGACTGTCACTGAAGTTTTCATTGAACATCCGTATCCTGAAGACATATAAATGTCACAAAAAGCCACAGCACTTTGGCTCTGATTCAGCACAATTCTTAACCAGTCAATCAAACCAGCTTTATATTTAAATCTAAGCATGTGCATGGTGTTCCCTGCTGAATCAGGCTTCAGATTCCAACTTCACTTCATGAATCTGTGATTACCATGTTTCTAAGCAGAACCTAGCATCATAAATTCCACAGGAAGATGCTTGTAGACCACAACAGAACCTGCTTTGTCTATTTAGAGGGAAGAGTACTTCAAATTAAATTAGGATGTGAATTTATAGACCATTTGCTGTTCCACGTCAATTTCCCAGGTGAACACTTGGTACCCTGGTTCATTATAACTTTGAAGACTTCCAAAGTATACTGTTTAACAGCAAATAAAGATTTTCTTATTAAGGACTAAGGACCTGTTTACATTGAAATTCTCTGGAAGATATATGTAAATTTGCTTAGTAGATGGATGAGTTATGCCACATTAAATATCTGTGAGGATAGTCCCCTATGGAATTAAAATACCATTAATTTAATTTAGCTTAATTCACTTAATGAGTAAAATAAATAAAATCAAATGAAGGCTATTTTAATTCTGAATGAGAGTTCTGTGTGGCTCAAATAGCCATCTGCCAACTATTTAGTTAATTCCAATGAGCCTTGCTTAGGACCCCCTAATAGCTGAGCTCTGACAGTGTCCAAACAGAAATAAGATGGGGCAGGTGGTTTTTTATACATGTTCTCCCTCATATACCACACTGATATTGGACAAGGCAGAGAACAGTTGTACTGTGTTTTCAGACTGGCTCCTGAATGGCTAACTGTGGCCATATTTTAAGAAGATGCCATTCTTGTGGCACCTCTGGAGCAAGCCTCTGTGTACAGCTCTTTGCACGCAGGATTCTATTGCAATCACTTGTTCTTTTCAAACGAATCCCCGTGTGCTGACTGGCAAGAAGAGGGCTGAGACCAGCTGGCTATAAACCTGGGGGAGGGCAGGCACTCATCCCTCCCTGTGCTAAGCAGAGCGTGTGCTCAGCCTCAGCCTCCGCCGGCGGGGCAGCAGCATTCAGCACCACGGACAGCCCCCGCCTCCCCGGCCGCTCCACTTGTCAGGATTTTTTAAGCCTTGCAAAAGGCCCGGCCAAAGGTGCCTTTGGATCGAGATCCAGAGGGTAAGCCAACAAAGCACAGATCATTCTGAAAGCACGGTGTTCAGGCTGGGATTTTCCAGGCCGCTTGGAAGATTATTCTGTTTCCTGAGAACCAGGCATTCAAATCTCATCAAGGCTTTTGGAAAACGTCCGACTCAGCAGCAACTTTAAGAAGGATGCTCATAACATCACTCAAAGCTCATTTAAGTAACTAGCTGATTATCTGATTCCAAATGACCAGGCCTGAAGGAAAGAGCAACTGAACTACGGACTTGGTTTTCTTCTGTAAATAAAGCCTGCTGAGGAATTCTGATGATCTTCAGCCTGGATGTGGAAGCACCTCTGTGGTGTGCCCTGCTGTGACTTAAATCTACTTGGAATTAGGTGGCTTTACTCTAATTTCTAAAGGCATTGTGTGTGTATGCATGGGGAATACAAATACCTATTCTCAAAAGCAGTGAGCAAACCTGCTTTCATATAGGAGCAGAGTGCTGACATTTTGGTTTAAGTGTTGAGCTGGACTTAAAATGGAAAAGAAGAGCAGTAAAATAGTGCACAGAATCTGTGCTCTTCTGCAGTGCCTGCCATCCAAGGATCTTTAAAAGCTGCTCTTCAGCAAGCCTTACAATACTCCCATGTGATAGACAAATGTTAAATTGCTCACTTTACAAATGGGTAAATACAATGAGGTCAATTAGTTTGCTGAAATAGAGATTTTTTTGCATCAGAGTAGCTGCAACAGTGCAAATCCCTGGCACAAATATGTCACAAAGCAGCAATATGCCTTATTCTTCAAAATAGGTTCATACCGCATCAGCAACAGGCTGCATACTGAACTGAGCAACCACATCTACCCTATGTTTCTCCAGAATACCCAAGTCTCCAAAAGAGCCAAAGCAGATATCTCCCCCACACTTGACTGACAGACAAGCAGATAGCTTTGATATAGGTGAAAAGGAGAAAGAACATACTAAAATCAGCTCAGAGATAGGTAAAAAAATGCACATGAAGACACACTAAGAAGAAAAAAAGAAATAGAAAACCCTAAATTACCTTTGCTGTCTCACAAAACAGGGACACAATATTAAATTTGTTCAGGTTTGCAAGTCTATAATAACAACACCTGCAGCAGCTGTTTTGGCACCAGTATTAATACCTCACCTTTAGACAGATTTGAAAGATACTGTGTTTCCCCTAGAGATAGTAATTAAACAAAACAAAAATACCCACCAAAAAAACCCTATCCAAACCCTCAAATGAAGTAATTCTTTGATATAATCTACCCAATGACTGCTTGAAGTTTAATTGCTTTCATTTTTAGCAATGAATAATAGCCACCTATACAACAATCTGATTAGAGAGCACAGATTCCATTTGTTGTAATTAAAAAATCTTGTTCAATGTCTTTTGCTTCATTGGTCCTTTGGCTAGAAAATGCAGAGTCATTTATGCAAATGATAATCAAGGTCATTTATAGGATCACTCCATCCTACTCACAGCTCCACAAGTCTCTGCTGTGCAGTGCTGGGGCAGCCCAAGTGGAAAGGAAACAAAACCATCCCTTGCAAGAAAAACATCCTTTAGTCTATTTGGGTCAATTTGCTAATACCACGAATTTTCATCATTACAACAGAGAAGACTGCAGATAGCATGGCTAGAAAGAAATGGACCTTATGCACTGCAGCTTTGAGATGAAGTATTGTGTTTGCTTTAAAAAAGCCACATCACTTCATTCTCAATATCAGTTGGCACCCAAACTCTGTGACAGCTTCTGTGTAGAGAAATATGCAACTACCTTGCTCGCAGCTAAATCCGGTGCTTTGGATACAATATTTATCAGTTACATTTTGCAAAAATATATATAGAATTGCTCCTTGCCACATTGCTGAGTGAAAAAAAAAAAAAAAAAAAAAAAAAAAAAATCAATGTAACATCCAAATTCTCCCCTGGTGAAGTTCAAAGACTGTCTGCCTCTCCTGTACATCACAGCAAAATAAAGACCATGACCTAGATATACACCATAACCCTGTAAAGGTACAGAGAGATAAACCATAAGGAGGGCATAACTTTAATCTCATGGTACACTTGCAATCATGGCCTTAAGGAAGGTAAGGGTGGAAGGTACATCTTTCATGCTGGGGAGAAAATCAACCAGGTTAGGACTGCAGTTAAAAAATTTGTTACTGATGCTTTCACAGAATTATTTCACATGTAGTCCATCCAAGAAGTAACAACACTGTAAGAACTGAAACTGTATTTAAATGAATAATCCTTTGCAAATTAGCTCTAGTGAATTCACTGAGTTTTATGCTTCAGCACTTTTTTCCTTTTCTTTTACTTCCTTCTAAAAAAGCTCACATGCCTTATAGTGTAAACTTTGAGGTGTCTGCTTTATAAAAAAAAAAAAAAAAAAAAAAGCAAGCCACTGGGCCAGCTTTTGTGCATAACTCTCTTCTGAGTCAGTTGGCACCATTTTGTAGATAGTTGCCATCTACCGTGGGACACTGGGATCTCTCACCTCAAACTCACACTCCTGAGAATACACCCCACACTCTATCAGCCATGCAAAACTGCTACGTAATAAGGATTACCTTAAGCAATAACATTTCTCTAGGAGCTATTTGTCTAAAGCCAATACACACATCTCAGCAAATTTGGCAAGACAAACAAGGACAGAATAAACTGTACTTCGTAAAAAAGAACAGAGTGAGGATTGTGATCAAGGGCAAGTTTAAATGCAGTCAGTGTGTGACAGCAGCTTTACTCCATCTTTACAAGCAGGTCTAGGATGATATTAGATAGTCATGGGAACGTGGTGCTTCACACAGCTGCCTGACCCAGAGTCACTGTCAGTGGCTGACTACTTGTAAAAAGGATGAAGAGTGCCTTTGTGTGCTGTGGTTTCACCCTGGGCATCATTTCCTTTTCTGTGCTCCTCCTAAAAGACACAACTGCATGATATGCAGGAAGAACCAAAATCTAAATGGGTGGCACTGAAACCAGAGTGAATAGCCAGTGTGGGGTTTGGATGCCATATTCAGCTAGGCATGTTTGAAAGTTTTGTCTATTTGGAGATCTTAGAACAGTCTACTTGAAACCAGCCCATGGTATATGCCAAAGACTTTAAGGATGCCTTCAACACACATCAGTGCACTCAGTAATGAGCAACTTGGGAAGTACATTTTTACAGGAATATTCATGGCTGCAAAGGACCTATTGCTTTCTTATTGTAAAAGCTGTAATGACTCCTTTGGAATTGTCTCAGGCCAATGGGACATCAAGAAAAACAAGCTATGCACACCCAACAGCAAATGTCTGTCTGTCTGATGAATATAGAGAAATGACACATTTCCATCCTGTAGACTATTCTAGACCTGCTCACTTGATTTATACAAGCAGCCTGAAAGGAGTCAATTCATGCTTGAAATACCATGCTGGATATTAGAGGAATTGTGCATGGAGATTGTGGTCTTGGATGAATTAAGGATGAAAAGGATGAATTAAGCACTGACTAATAGCTTCTGTCTAAATATGTTTTCTTCGGTCAGTTCAATTTACAATACATTTTTAATGGTACTGATAGACTGTAGATGGATCACAAAATTATGTGCTAAAAAGCAAAACCAAGGTGAGGAAAGGAAATTAAATCTCCATTTAGCATTAAAATTATTTCAATATTTGTTTTCCTTCCCAAGCAAGATGAAAACAAGGGCTGTTGAAACTTTCCAGTTTCCATCTATCAAAATGTCTCAATCTATTAAAATCAAAATAATTAATTTTCCACATATTATTTATATAACATAAAAGCAAACAACCATCAAGGATTAAATTTCAACATTTTTTCCAGATGTCAGACTCCAGCAGAGTACTTCAATTCCTCTTTTTCTAAACAAAGCAGTATTAAAACCATGATGTTTTTACATGAGGTTAATGGTGCAAATACAGAAAGAAATATTTGATCTGAGAATTTTAAACTAGATTCCACTATCTGTCAGAAATTTTTAATCAACTGAAATAATACCAATTTATTAATACGTAGGATATTGCCTGATCCTGTAAAAAAAGTTAATTGCTGTGCACCATCTGCGACAAATACTGCTTAGATTCATAAGAAAACCCTGATTCAGACAAATGTGGACATGAATAGAAGCCATTTACCTCAGTTTTCTATGTAATTTAGAATAAATCTGTTCTATTTACAAGTGTAACTCAAGTGCTATTGTACAGATTTACATGTTCCTATCATCTCTTACTGAACGTCATACCTTCAACAGATCAGTGACATTTATATCATTTAATATAATGCTAATTATAGACAAGTACTTAGCACAATAAGACACAGTTTATATACTAAATAAATACAGATGGATAGTATGGCAGCTTAAAATACAACAGTAAAAACACAGAAAGAAAGGAAATGGAAGAAATTATTATCCCTATTTTACAAATTGGGAACGGAGGTAAAGACCAGTGAGAAGCTCCATGCAGGGTGCAGTTACCACAGGAGGAGGTGCTAGAGCTGCCCTGGACTGACACAGCTATACTGTGCATGGCAAGAGTATGAGATTTGTCCAATGTCACGCAGGAAATCAGTATCATACTCTCTCTAAATTCAAATTTGCTGCATACCAATCCAAGCATATTCACTACAGGACAGTGTTTCTCCTCAGAAAACACATGACATGCCAAAGCCTGCATGAAGGTGATAAGCTGAGGATACCACAATGGCAACTGCTCAGCATGGGTTCCTGTGAGCATTACACTTATTGGTATTTAAATATGGGTTGGTTTTTGGTTTTTTTTTTTTTTTTATGACTACATCAGATGCAATGCCCACCGGTTAAATATCACACTTTCTCAATCACATACAAAGTCCCTACACTTTCCATTTTAACAAATCACAGTTGTTTTACACATCCTGGAGCCTCCAGTAGTCAGGGAACCTTTAAAGATATTTGACTCTGTGCAGCTCTAGCAGGCAAATGAAGTGGCAACAGTGAAATGCAACCACACTCTGCAATCAAAAAGGACATCAAGGGCAACATATACTGTAAGAAGAAACCTTGTAGACTACGGGGCTCAAGTGACACATTCATATAAAAGATTTACTATTCAGATTAACATGCTGAATTTTGATCAGACACTTTGCATTTCATTACCATAGGTTAGTCCTTCCTTTCGTTTATAGTCAAATCTCTAGACTTGCTTTTCTCCCTATGGCAGGACACATTTGCATTAACAACTTCTTAAGTTGCTCCATATCATAGCAATGTGGCAGACTTTCCAGTCAGATCGCGTGACACACTTCCACTTCAGCACAACATACACAGGACTGCATCAGTATTCTTTTGCTTCTCACCCCAGTCTGTCCTCGTTACAGCTGAGAATTGTTAGTGCCTTTCTATTCATCATAAGAGTTGTTTCTCTACAGAAACATCAATATCATTTTTGCTTCTCCTCCCAGTTTCAGCATACATTGCTACTGCTTGCAAATAAAAATAAAATGTGTAACAAACAATGCCACCACTTTAGGACTTTCACTAACATCAACTTGCTCTGCCTCACACTCTCCTGTCCTCTTACAGATGCACACACTCTAGCATTTTACTGATACCACAGAATCTTGAATGGACCTTCTTGCTGATAGCACTTAGTCTCACCTTGTATCACAAAGTGGCTCCCTGCATCTCCTCCATCCTTGCTGATTTTACTCTCGTGACTTAGAGCATTTACAACCAGCCTTAAACTAATGCCCTGTTTTCCCACAGAAATTATACAGCTTAGCTAGTCTCCATTTAGAAGGACTCCTGCTAAAACTGGAAAAGTAGTAAAGCTGATATGGGAGTCTATTAATAAAGAACTAAAGGATAGGAGTATAATTAATGTTAGTCTATATAGATTTCTGGAAAATATACCTTGTCAAACAAACCTGGTTTCATTTCTTGATGAAATTACAAATTTGATTGATAAAGGTAATGGTGTAGGCATAACAGACATTTGGAAATGCACAAGGCTTAGTTATTTGAACACATTCCATCACTGGACTCTCACAACCCCAGTCCCCCAGCTACCATCTTTTCTAGTCATGCCTTCCACTGGCACAGTTGCCACCACATGGTTTGGGAGGTCAGGAGATGTGATCTTCCCCCCATCCTCACATCATGTGTGACCTACCACAGCATACGGATCCTTGCTGTTAGCATGCAGTGAACAAAAGGCATCAATTCCTGAGTATGTGGGAAATCAGTGTAACAGGCCTCGGTGCAAGACCTTGTGGAAGAAGATGGTATTTATTAACAAAATCTGAATATGCTAGTTTATCCACTCACAGAGTTCATTCATCACACTGTCAATGCACCAAGATATGTGCGTTCAGGTGGTCTGGCTGAGACTATTTGTATGTGCCACAGTGGACAAGGGATATCCACAATATTAAGTTCTTGTAGAAACACTTGGGTTTTCTTGACTGGCAATTACAAGCTAGATTTTTAGCAGGTCTTTTATTACCATTTACGAGCCAACAGTTGAGAAGGGGTGGTCCTTTGCTTCAGTATCTTGACTGCTAAGGCATTTATAAGTATTAGCAAGGTTGCAGCTCATTATCATTACGGAGTGTGTCTGAAAAAATGCACATTTGTTTGGCTACAGTGCAGCTCCTTGTTGGCTTAACAGGAAAAGGAACTTGTGCTGGAGACATGTCTGTACTGTGGCTTTTATCAGAGACCAGGCCTTCTGGGCTTGACAGTGCAGCCCATTCCTCAGTTTTACTGCTGGGAACAATGTTCTTTATTATCAGTACATGACATTCTTCTCACACTTATTTCTCTATTTTTTCCAATGTTTACCAAAACACATTTTCATCTGTATTTCATTCATACTAATCTTAAGAGTTCTGTTACAATTATCTACACGTTTAGTTATGTGAGAGGAAAAAAGGCTTACTATGAGAACCTCCAGAAAGAGAAAGCACAAGATACTGAATCTAGCAGAGTGGATGTGCCAGTCTGATGCATTTACAAGGCACAAAAGAAATAACTGAATTCACTTTTCAGATAGTAAATGTGTTTATTGGGCTTAGTTTATGTGATCCAATGGACTCTACTAGCCTCAAGCACAATATCTCCTATGTACACCAATGACAAAGACACTATGCTATTACTTTAGATAGCCAGGAACTAGACTGTATCCTCCAATCCAACACCTAATGCGCCTGTGCATGAATTCACCAACTGCAGCATTCTTTGACATACCGACTCTAACTGTAAGTGGAGACTGTATGTGTCCCGACTACAAATTTAACTCGCTCTTTATTTTGCTCCAGGAACCAGGACGTAAGCGTCTGTGCTTCATACACGGCAATTTCCCTCTCAGCTGTTTTCCAAGCAACCCTGCTACCACCCTGCAAAAGGCACAGTTGACAAAGACAGTCCACTCCCCACAAAGACAGTGCACTTAGGTCACATCTCTTCCCGTAACTCTCCCTCAGCTTGTCTCAGTAGACCTTGTACTTTTAACCCCTGCATGCAGCATACACACATTTCTATGTCACAGAACAGAAACATAATTCAGAAGAACTGAATCCTGCCTTTTGAACTGAAAATATACATGAAAATTATTTTAATTACAGTAGCGGGACTGGGGGGTTCCTGCCAAGTGATGTGCAACATGGACTCCAACAATCACTTCCAGAAAGTGCCTGAGCAACATGGTCACAAGCTGGTTCACAGTGATTACTCATGCAGCTGGTGCTCTCTTCCTTCTACAGCATACAAAGATTAGCAACCAAGCAATGAATGCTAGCAACCATCAATAACTATCAATTTAGGATAGATCCAGGCTGTGACTGAAGATTGAAAACTTCCCCATACCCAAATGCAAACTGCCCAAAACCTCCCGATCTTTCAATTTTTTACCTTTCTTCACCCACATCTATTCATAACATGTCTTAAATATAGTAGGAAGCAGAGAGCTCAGGATAGCACTACAGCCATTTGTCACTGTTCATGGATTAGCCCACTTTGTCTCAATGTTTCCTATGGTGTCACTGTTAATCTGCAATGCTTCACATAGATCTAACGCCTTAAAAACTTAAGAAGTTAGATTAAAAAAAAAAAAAAAAAAGAAAGCACCTGAATGTGAAAATTAAATACTAGGAAACCAGAAATCAGCGATTCAAATGTGATAGAACTGTATAAGCAGGGAATCTTTAGAGGAAACCAAGGCAGCCTCTCCCTGAAAATACTGGAAAGCTAAATTTTGTGCCACTGAATTCACTAAAATGATCATACTTCTCCTCATCTATTTAAGTTCTCCCTAAAAACGTGTGCTTTTTCTCTTCATTTTAACCTATCAAAACACCTGAATGGCTAGTATGATTCTCACTGCTACATCTTCTCACCTTGGCCAGTTGCTTCCAGGCATACCGTGGGGTCATTTTCCTTTCTTCATTTGGTAAATAACAACCCCCTTATTTCTACAATGGGACTCCATCTCATTTCATTTGCTTTAGTGAATAGCCAGAGAGATCACCTTTGACTTCATGCAATTTTGCCTTTTCTTGCAAGACTTTGGAGCATCATGCTTTCTTTTTTTCCCACTGTAGTGAATCAGAACTCTTTGGACTCCAATGGGGTTTTTTTATCGTAGATACAGACATGATGGACTCTGACTAATATTGCAAAGAAACCTGTAAGGACATTACATTTTATGAAAAATATCTGCAATTTATGCTTAAAGCCAGCTTCAAATCTTAAACACTCCAAATCACAGTCAGGTGAGGTTTAGGGACAAATACATGAATAATTCATGAAAGCACAGCCATTATTGGTAGCTCTATAGAATAAATAGTCCTCAGTAGACACTGTGCATTTGAAGGATGCACCATATTCACGCTAGCAATATGGAGCCAAATTGATATTTATGGTGTACTCACAATCCATTCAATTCTGTTTCCATTTGAACACACTGGTGAAATACAGAGCAATATTCTGTTTCAGTTACTAGCAAAAGATACACAACTTCAAGCAGAGCTCCTGATAGCCGGAGAGCGCAGAAGAGCTGATGACTGCACAGGGTGCGCTAGGGATCTTGTTATGCCAATTTAATTAACCTGGAAAATGCTCAGCTAGCACCATGCTCTGGGCTCGCACACAGATGGAAAACGGGCTGTTCAACTATTGTGTGTGCAAGGCAGACTTCTCATAACTCCCAAGTCAGCAGAAACATTTAAGCATATGCTTACCATTAATGTTAAACAGGTGCTTAAGTACACTGCTGAACAGGGAACATTACAAGGAACATGCCTCTGGAGTACGTGATTTTTGCTTTAATTGCTATTGCATACATAAAGATTTTATCTATTTGTTGCCCTTAGATATGACCAACAACCTCCTTTCCCTACCAAGACCGCAGATCTGTTAAAATCTTAATGACAAAATGGTGAGAGATGCTCTCTTTACAAAAAACAAGGTGTATCTGTAAAGGTATATCCAAGATACTGGAATAAATAAGGAGATAAGTAAATTTTATTTTTAAAATTTCTGGAGTATTTTATAGATTTTGATTCCTACAAGTATGTTCAAAACCAGCTGAATAGTATATTCCTTAATAAAGATTTCAACAAATTATAGATGTAAACGTACATGATTAATTCAAACAAAATAAAAAGCACAGAGAATAAGATAAAAGCAACAGGGAATATATCATGAACTTCCCTTCCTTGAGAAAAACTCTCAGTGAGATCAAGAAAGGTTCAGTCATACTGATACGAGCTACAATTAATTTCTGAATTACTGCTCTACCCACAGCATTTTACGTATCCTTCATGTGGACCAGAGATCCGGCTTTTAACAAAGTCAATAAACTCAGAACTCATGAATAGTAATATTCCTGCATTACAATCATTTGCTTTACAAACTAGATCTTCATAAGAGGTACTTTCAGCCCCCTCACAGCCGGATGAGGAGGCATTAATATGAGCATATTTTTCACATCCTCATAATTAGGCACAAGAAAAGAGCAATACAAGCTTATTTCTTGGTTACTTTGGTTATATCATATACTACAGGAGAACTACTCAGTATTTACAGAAAATGTCAAGCTATCATTTCAATTTTTCTCCACATTTTTAATAACTTCAGTCCCAAATGATAAACAAATAAAAATGTTTCATTTCCAGCATGTTTTCCAGTTTACTATCATCAGTGAAAACAAACATAAGCAAAAGAGAAAGGCATGCAGCATGCTCTGTGAAACATTTGATGGGATTCTCCATGGGGCACAACTTACAAAATCAGATGGAGTAAAAACTCCAGAGTGCTTTTCTTAACCTGCAGGATCCTCTGGGATAACCACCTTACTGCTTTTCTTCTGCTTGCTTTTTTACCCTGCCGTTCACTTTTTTTTTTGGTCAACTCTAGTATATTTCACTGTTTGCTATCTTTAAAAAAATATGGAAAATCAGTAGTGACATAGAACATGGTGGGGTTTTGTGTTGAGACTCAGGTCTGAAGGCACCTGAGCCTCAGACATATTTCTTACTCATTTCAGCAGAGTAGTAAACCCATTAAGTTCAGCAAAAGTTTTGCTTGAGTAAGTGCCAAATAATGACAACAGAATGAGGCCATCTAATGTGTGACTGGAATTCATGCCAAGTCTAACTGTCTCTACACATGCCTGAGTTGACAAAATCTTCTGGTCAGTATTCCCTGTAACTTGAAAGGTATTTTTCACAGCACTGATCATTCTGCTTACCATCCAGTGCTTCACCCGGGCATGCAACTCACTACTGCAGCTAATTCCACTGTCTTGAATGGTCAGTTTTCTCATACTTGCTTTGGCTGGACATTTGGGTGCCATCTCTGGGTAACCCCCAGAGTCATTATTTCATAGTAATTAGGGATGAGATGGTGGAAATATTTCTTAGTTGGTAATAAAGTGAATAAAGATTCACCCACACCACAAAACAGTCCTTATCACAAACAATCCTGCATTGCTTGCTGAATGTGCACTGAGTCTGTAACTCTTCTACTGTGCCTTGTAAGCGTACAGATTGGGAACCTCCTATTTACAATCAAGGTTGAACTCAGATTCAGCTACACATGCAATAATTCTCCTCACTGGCCAAAATACCACAGGTGATTCCACTGCTCCTGTTCCTACCCTTTACTTCTACAGTAACGGGATATCACCATCTATAGAGATCCCATAGGGAACATACTGAGCCTGGAAACCATCTGCAAGGCACACCCATCTTTCCAGTACACAGCATAAGCTTTACCACAGAGGTGCTCTAGGAATTCTCAGGACCTTACCAATACTACCACAAATGCACAAAGTCAATTTTTGCAAAAGCAGAATTTTAACATAAACTTAATAATCCACTCCAAGGGCAACCAGGACACCACAAATGCAAACTTTGTTTGCTACGCTGTCCATAAAAGGGTAGAAAATCCATAGCACCTATAGGTGAATGCATGCTACAGCTGGGATACAGTTATCAATATACTGTAAGCATCTGGGTTCTAATGGTTTAGATTTATTCTGAAAATTAGATTTATTTTAAATTTTTTTTCTCAACTGCAGCCTTTTCAAAGTGAACACTATGGGAACCTGATAAATGTGATGCTCCACTGGGAAGGAATGCCAAGCTTCCTCAGCGACAGCATTATGCATTAGTGGATTACACAAGATTTACAGTACATAAAACAATTTAATAAATAGACTTTGCTTGTTAATCTCGTATGAGTCACTGTTTAGTACAATACTGTACAGACAACATACATACAAACACACAGACCTAGAATAAATGCATGTATTGCATTTGTGATTACTTTAAACCATTTGGATTAAGTTGTTTTAAAGCCAGAGGTGCATTATAATGTTCTAGGGCAGTTTGTAGACACGCAAACCACAGACTAAGAGATTTGTGCAAGATGGCATCTGGCTGAGATGGAGCTTTTCTCCTGCTGCAGCTGGACTCGGTTCTAGAAGACCCAACCTGCTTCTGCCCAAACATTTTGGGACCTAGAGAGAGTAAAGCTCCAAACTTGCAGCTCATGTATCCCCATATCCTGCTGCAGATGCAGTTGACAAACCCTGGAAAGATATACAGAGTGGTACCTGTCTCACATAACGGCAGAGGCCTGATGGGGTGCTTAGTGTCACTAGAATATCTGTGACTATGTTTAAGCAATGGACTCAAGATCTAGATATCTGCAGAGTAGATATTTATGGTTCAGCTAGTTCCCCATATTTCCTTAAGTCAATGGAGAGAAACTGTCACTTAAGAGTGCAGGTCCTCTGACCCATTTTACCCATCTACATGAAGATGGAATGAATCGTGCCCCAGACTCCATTGACTAGATTATGAATAGAGCCCAGGCTGACTTAGATGTTGATGTCTACACTGAAGAAACCAAGGTTTAGTCAGAGGAATCCAATCCCCATCTTGTTCTAATGAAGAACTTCAAGAGCTAGAGAAACTACCGCACTCTCACAGAGCCTGCTCCAGTAGCTCATCACCTTCACTGTAAAACCTGGGCACTTTATCTTCTAGACCAAAATGCTCTGACTCCAACTCTTGTTCTGCCCTTGTCAGCTACTTTAAAGAGCCTGTAGCTACTGGAGGTTTTGTACCAACTGGAGGCGTTCTCAGGCGTGATTCTCTATTACCTTCCCCTTTATATAGTTAGTTAGACTAATACTAAGTGAGTGCAAAGCTCTGACAAGAAATGTGACCTCCAAGATAGACAGAAGTGATACCCAGTGCAAGGGAACATGCTATGAAGTATCTTCCGGCAGTTGAAAGACTCATTCCACAGTGCAGAGAGGGGAACTCTCCTCATCAAATAAAGCCTCAGGCCAGCAACATCTCCAAAACTTACATTTTAGGTATTTATCTTTAGACAGAACAAGCAAATTAATGAACAGAAGTAACCTCTCAAATATGGATGACTGCAATGCTGTCTTCCTGACTGCACAAACAGACAGCTCTGTGGCTCTGTTGCTGCTCAGGGCTCTACTGAATGACAGCTGAGTGGGTAGCAGTAAAATCATAACAGTTCCTCCAATTTCTCCTCTCTTACTGTTTGGGAAAGTAGTGAAGAGATTCTGAAAGGGAGGAGAGGGGATAGACTATCCTGTGAACAGTGAAATGACTCAGAGGAGGGAGGGAGAAGAGAACACAAAAGTGTCCCTATTTTCCTTGCACGCAAGAGGAAGCAGAGGAGCTGCTGGTTAATACTGAAGAGGGAGACGCAGGTGGGAGAAGCACCATCAGAATCAAGATTTTGAACCTTCCCAGTTACAAGAATTAAAGTTAGACCACAAGCCCCCTTCATTCTTACATTGCTAAACAGCAAGCTAGCAATAGACTACTTCACATGACTGCCAAGGTTATTCTGACACAGCCTGGACCCAGTATTACTCACGGGACTGGCAACTTCAGTGGATCTGTTATCATTCTCCAATATACCATGGGCAACACTCTGCACTTCTATCCCCTAAATAAGGATGTATCTAAAGAGACACTCTGCATTAAGCAGACAATGCGGAGATCCTAATGGATAATTCCCTGTGGAGCTATCTACCATCCCACCTTAAATGCGCAAAGACTTTTTATTTCCATCACAAGCAATATGACATTAGAACAGGCCCAGCAGATCTTACAGCTTTTCCACTGGGCCACAATGCAGCAATTGTAGTACTTCCTATGGGTTATATACCCCCTACTGCATATATTATCCTAACAAAGGGGAATGCTTGTTCCCCTTTTATGCCTGACCCAGAAAGGATAGCAGACTCGTACAGTTCTTAAAATGCAACTTGCCTGTCCATAAACAGCAGCAGCCCAAAGATTCTCCACTGCAATTCTTGCTCTAGTTTGGCAATTGAATTTCTGCCTGGCTTTAAATATCAGTTGGAGTCATGACAGCTCATCTTCCCCTGCTTTCAGCTCTGGAGGATACCACAGCTCCCCTGCTTTCAGCTCTGGAGGTCCCTGTGTTTCAGCTGAGGTAGTAGATAGCTAACGAATAGCACACAAAATCTGGACTGCATTTGGTTTCTAAGTCAAGTGGAATCAGAGACAAAAGGAAGGATAAAGTAGCAGGGAGTCAGCACTGGATCAGAAACTCCACCACCTATTTCAGCGTGAAAGTTTCAAGAGAAATTAATCCCTACACAGCTCCTTTACCCCATGGTAGGACAGCTGCATTCTTGGCTGAGAAGCATTACACCATGTTTCAGTGCGATGTGATTGATCACTGCAAGCAATAAACCTGTGGGTAAAATACAGCAAATAAGGGAAATTACAATGGAATGTCAATGTCCTTTATTTATGTTTTTAATATTAATTTAGTGATCATGAGAGGTACCAGAAATACAAAATGGGCAGAAGCAAAGCTGGATTTTCTATTTGGCTGCACCAGTGTATCTCCAGGAAGAAGCAGGAGCGCTCCAAGGATAAAAATAGCTTAGTCTTCATGCCATTTGTACCCCTGAGGTCTCTGAGGTCTCAAAGGTGCCAGCAGACTTCCTAGGGGATAACACTTGCCACTGGGCTTATGTTTGTATATTATATGTACAACCAAACCGTGGCTATTAGAGTTGGGATACAAATGGTCAAACGAAACATCCAAATCTCCAGATTCTTCTACAAGTCCCCTCAATGAACTAGAACTGCTTCTTTTGCCCCATTCATAAATTATCACCAGATTAAAGCAGAAAAGTGACACATCCATCAGTTTCTCATGGTAGTTTCCAAACATTAGAGCAGCTGCTGGCTAGACTGCAATTCAGAACAAGAGGTTCACAGCAACATTCTTCTTACATAGATACCTAGCTACTGCAAAGCGCTTGCTCCTTTTACTGACAACTAAATGTGCCAAAACAACAGGATGCTCACATATAGCACTTTAATTTTTGCCTTCAGTATGCCTATGCACTCTCACTAATCCCATTGTTTCCACTCACCTAATTGCCTACATCAGAAGGTAGTAGCTTCCTTCTATCTTTACTGCACCTATACCTCTACCACATTGAGTTCTCAGGATTTAAATTGGTGTATGTAAGATAAGAATCTAGCACTACTCTAAAGGTCCTCTTCAAAACAGCTCCTTTTGATGTACTTGCTTGAAAATCCATTTAAAAAAAAAAACTCATGTACATGATAGATCAGTCCTTGGGAAAACACAGGCAAGAGTAGAATAAAACAAGGGTAGTTGGTATTATTGTCCTTGACCTGACAACTGAACATGTAAGGAAAAAAACAGGAATATTTTAATGAAATAAATTATACAGCTGTACCTAAGGTTGAAAACAAATATAAGTGCATTAAATTTATCTCCGACAGTGATAAACAGTTATCTCCATACCCTAGCACTGCATATTAACTTGAAAAAGACTGTGGAAAACTCATGGGCTATGTCAGTTCTTACTAGAAGAAACCACTGTGCATTAATCACTCCCTACAGTATTTATGTAGCATTAAGAGAAATCCCATCGTAAGACCTTTAACTATTTCTATAAGTTATATTCCCCTGGCTCAAATGATGAATGGGAAATAGAGCAGTAAAATAAAAATAGGCACCTTTCCAGGTAAATGTTGTTGTTTAAAAAAGCCAAAACAAAGCTCTGGTGAGATACTGTCACAGGGATAAAAACATTTATCTCAGCGTCACAAAAATGGCTTCGTTTTTGCTGGTCTAATTAGGTCATAAAGAAGTCACAGGTGTAGTGACTCCATGAGCTATCACCACACTTAAAAAGGGCCCACTGCATGGCCAGGGACCAGTGTGCCAGCATTATCACTTGCTGTCACATCATTTTAAGAATGAAATAGCTCAATTTAAGAACGATTTTTAAAGAGAAGAAAAATCAATACATAGTTAGAAGCTTGTCAAGATTCTAAGCAACAGCAAAACTGCCAGAAAACAAACAAACAAAAAAAGAAGAAAACCATGGTGGGCTTTGAATCTTCGATGACTTCTCAAATTCTGCTAGGCAATTAATGCAATGCACACTGTGATGTACCTCCTGGGACTTCACACACACCCAACCCCATATTCTCAATGACTGCCAGGTATGTGAGAGAAGACACAGCATTAGTTTTTAACATGACTAGTACAAGATTCTAATTTTAGTTGGAACAAAAGTGATAAGTAAAAACACTGTTTCTTTTACTGATTAAGGAGAAGGGTAAAGAAAGTACTACTCTTAACTTGCTAGAATTTCCATTGAAGGTGTATCTGAGATTTTGGGATGAGGTCCACTAATTATTTTGAAGAAATCTGAAATCTCTCCAAATATCGTAAAGCTCAAATATTCACCTAAATTTAATTCTTGGTTAAATAAACTGCAGAAGCAGTTGCAACCACTCACCAGATTAACACAGAAACCAGCCGTGTGTGTTTTAGGTGGCCCATAAAACGCAGGCATTAATTAAAGAAATCATCTGTGTCAGTGTAAGTTTCCTTGTCTTGAAATTTCATTGACAGTGTCTCATAAATGAGTTCTTCAAGGGAAAAACCTTGAACAAAGGTCCAGAGAGACTGCCCCAAGTCACAATAAGAAATAACTGTGATTTAGCAGCCTGGGGGGCCGGATCCTGCTCTCATCTGAATCAGAGGCAAAACAGAGGCAGAAGGTTTTGAATTGTGGACAGCCCCTGCTACACAGCTCTGTGTGCACACTGATCACTCCAGCCTTTGCTCATCTCGCAGAGGTGTGGATATGCGGATCCATTTTGCCACGCTCAGAAGCACTAGGCAAAAAACCCAGCAGAAGCTTCAGCCCTTCGCTGAGTGGCAGTGGGGGAATCCCTGCCCACTCATCATTCCCAGACTTCAGAGACCAGCAAGGAAAACGTGCGAGAGGTTTTTATTAATTCTGTGACATTGTGTATATAAATCAGATTAATCCTGTACTTTAATCGAACAATGTCATTTCGGGTGGTTATTGATAGAGAACATCCTAATCAAAGACTATGATGACCTCCAGTATCAGTAGCTTAAGCAAATAATAATCTAAATTTCCCCACATCAAAAAAGTTACAGCACCAGACATTACTCAGGCATTTTAAAAGGTATAATGAAAGGAGCACGATACAACCACACACGTTGTGCAATTCTCCTGGAAAAATGTTTGCAGAAGTTCCTGTTCAGTTCCCTTAGTTGAATTCACAGGTCACATAGCATTGCACCTTCCTCTTAAAAAATACTGCCGGAAAAAAAAAGCAGTATTACTGGAGTTGGAAAAGGAAGCATCTCCTTTAAAGCCAGCAAAGCATTTTACTACGGAACTTAATTAAAGAATGGAGAATACTTTGGCCGTTGCTTGAACACGTCAACACAAAGCATGAGAGAAACAGACACCACCTTTAACATTATCACGTCCCCTCACAGGGGAGGCAAAATACGGATACGAGTGCTTTCCTCGAGAAGAGGGAGGGGACAGAAGACCAACAGGTACCCTTTACAAGCCTCTGGCTATTTGAAATAAGTTATTAACGCAAAGCGCCCTGAAGGCATCCCGCTTCCCACCGTGGGGTGCCCTCCGGCCCTGCCGCCCCCCGCACGTTTTTGTTTAAGCCAGCCAGCTGTTGAAGGATATTCAAATACAAAATGTCCCACCTAGGATGTTGTGTATCTTGCTAATTATGGTAATGGAGAAGTGAGACCCCAAGACACTTGTGGGAAATGCCAACAGCAGATGATGCTGGTGCCCTTGACGATTACCCGTGGGAGCTTTTGTTCTACAAACATGTCACCCCTCACTTGCAGGTCTTGATTATTTCCTCCCCTTGGCTTTATTTTGGAGCTGCTTACACCTCATACATGGTGAATTTTGAGCAGGAAGTTCTTCATTATGTTCCTCGAACTCCTGTCTCCTGCTTCCTTCAATTTTGATGTTTTATCTGGCAATTCCTCTTGCATCTCTGTATTTTACCCTCAGGTATTTTAATTATGTATTAAGGCAAAATATTTGTTATCTATCTATTTCACAGCTAGTAGTCGCATTTGTCTTTTACATCACTTTATACACCAATAGAATTACTTACCATATATTGAATTCTGGTAATAGTGGGGTTTTGGATATTTTCCCCTCAGCTTTATCATAATGCAGTTACTGGGTTTGTCTTCTTATTTTTATTTAATTTTTAATTTACCTGCTATTGGCATAACCATAACAATTGCTTTGATTGAAACAGCTTTGTTTAAAGTTGAGACTACTGGCAAAATGCTTGGCTTCACCTCTGATAGTATTCATTGTTGAGTTGGGTTTTTTTATTATTAAACACCAACCAGGGTGAATTTGGCCAGCATTTGTACATCACTGTGTTTCCACTCCTGACATCAACTATACTTCCATCATCATAATACAGAGATTTCACAAGATATCAGACACAAAAGTCAGTGTTTTTTAACGCTGTGCAAAATGGTGACATTGGGGCAAAAATATCCCGTTATGTGAGAGCAATTCCTGATTTGCAGCTTTTAGTTCTCTCTTTTTTCTTTTTTTTTTTTTTTACTCATTCAACACTGAGAAAACACGTAGTGAGCAGTTTATGTATGAAAGTTCTATGACCAGAGTCCACCCTTAGAGGTTTCCAAAAGCTGACTAGATAAAGCTCTGATCAATCTGGTGTGATCTCTGAGCAGGAGGTTGGGCTAGAGACCTCTGGGGGTCTCTTCCAGCCTACATTATCCTATGACCCACAAGCTCACAACACAACAAGGAACAAACTGAGTGACCTTTTTTGTTACATGTTACAGCTTAATCTGTTTAAGAAACAACTGTTGTGTCACTTCCTAAGATGATTCCAAAAATGCATCCCTCATGTTCCCAAAGACTTCAGGTTCTGCCAATCACGACTTTGGCTGATATTTTTCATGTCTGAACCACTTTCATTAACAGCAGATGGAACAACTAAGGCTTGCTCAGTGTGAGACTAAATCGTGCTTCAGATTTGTACCCCAAGCTGTGGCCAGGTGATTCTGTTGCAAATAGTCAATGAAACTGTTATTCAGGTTTGGGACATTTAAGACAGCTACAAATGGTATTAACACATTACTCCCTCGAGTACATTAACCCCCACTGGACTCCTTCTCATCTAGCATTCAAACAACTGTTGAGCTTTTCTTCTCAATGGATGTTCTCCATGCCATTTTAATGGAAATTCACTAGAGCAACAACAAATACTTACTGTAACTGACCAAGGAATCAGCTTTTTTGTGATTAGGAGGTGAAATGGTAAATGCAGAAATATGATCTGAAATGTCTTAATTTCTTCCACATTTTTGTAGGGAACATTTTTTACTCTCTTTTAATGATGTGGACAGATAGCCAATTTCCTTGGGACCCAAGAAAGTAGTATGATTGCTGGTGGTTATTCTGTATTTAATGCCAAAGATCTGGCCCAGAAAACCTCAATAAAACATGAAAATGTTTCTTCATCATGTCAGGATTTTTATCAGAGAAAAATTGCCAAAATTCATTACTTTTGCATGGTTTAGTCTCAGTGCACCTCCTTTTCAGTAGAGTTACTTCTACTATAAACACCAGCCCAGACTCAGCTGCATCTTAACAGTAGGATCTTAAGGGAAACCCCCATCTAGAGAGGGGTTTCTCTGAAATCTGTCCATTTCTATCCAAAGTGCGTACCAGGAGGAAATCCCTGGGAACTCAGAAAGGTTTCATTTTATACCTGATGTAGAAATAGTCTTCATATTCCAGGTACTATGACAGAACCAAAATGGCATCTTCATCCACCAACATTTTTACAGGCCATTTTAAGGAAATGTGCTTTTCTCATATTCTTCACAGAATGAGATTGTGGGGGGGGAGCCTTATAGATACTCTATTCTTTGTGGGTTTCAGTACTCTGAGGCTGACTTTCTTTATCTGAAAAGGAACACAGGCTACAATGCTTACATCCTATTCACAGTACTTTATTTAAAGCTATGATGATAAGAGAGTGGGAGAATTTATTTTATCAAATAAAACCCATTCAGTGCATTTGATGCTGGCTTTCCTTCTCATAGCCAAACAAGCCTGGAAACAGTCCTTCTGAATAGAAGGAAAGAATTAATTTCACACAGTATTAGCTGGCTGCACAGCATAGACTTTTATTTATTCAGTATTTTTAAAGAAAAATATTTTAAGGCTGTAAGACCACAGAAAAATACAACTGCTGTTGTACTAAAAGTCAGTTCTAAGAGTATCAGGATTTCACTTCCTCTCCTTAATTTAAAGTTATTTTTTATTCTCCCTAGTAAAATAATTTGTATTTTCAAAATGTAACAAATGGGTTTTTCTTCTTCGTCAGACCCTTTTGTGAGGATCCCATCTTCTTCCTGTCAGCCTGATCCAACAAGTCTGTGCTCAGGCTGCTCTCCAGCCTGATTTCAAGACTGTGCTCTCTATGATCAGGCCAAGTCATACTACACCTTTGCCCTGAATCCTCCCCATTCCTTATATCCCATCAAACCCAGGTCCACAGCACAGTGTTTCATCATGTCTTCTTCCCTTCACTGGGCCAGTAGGTTGAACTAAGGGGAGTCTGATTTGCACTTTGTCATGCAACCAGGAAAGCTCATGCTTTTCAGTAGAAATATTGAGGAGGAACCGAAGCCAAATGCTTGAGATCAGAAGATCATTCACTCAGGAGGCCTTTAGCCCAACCTCCTGCTCAAGCAGGGTCAGCTCTGATGTCAGACCAGGTTGCCCAGAGCTTTGTCAAGTCACGGCTTGAAATCCTCCAGGAATGGGGACTGCACAGCCTCACTAGGCAACTTGCTCTGACAGCTGACTGTTCTCACAGGGAGAAAGATTTTTCTTGTATTCAGTTTGAACTTCTCTTGTTTCAAGTTATGCCCATTGCCTCTCATTCCCCTGCCATACCTCACTGTGAAGAACTTGGCTCCATCTTCTTGATGGAAAGCTGTTGTCAGGTCCCCCCAAACCCATTTCTTCTCCAGGCTGAACAAATCTACCTCCCCCAGACTCTCTGCAAGGGGTAAGTGTCCTAGTCCCTGACCATGCTGGTGGCTTTCCGCTGAACTTGCTCCAATTTATATGTCTTGTACTGAGGGCCCCAAACTGGACCACAGATGTGGTTTAATGAGTGCCAAGAAAAGGACATAATTGCTGAGGGCGAGATCATCTGTATTACTTCCTTTGCTATTAACTTACACCATTCAAGAGGCATGGGATTGGTGATATCCCAGATAAAATGGTTGAGTGTTATATTGTGCAAACCTAATGGAAGTCAGAAACAGAGTTTTAGTAATAGTATTCCATAATGGCATTTAGGAGTACAAGACAGAAAAAAAAACAGTTACACCAAGCAGCATTTTTTTCTTCCTAAGTGGATCAATTTTGAGAATTCTGTTACTCAAGCCATGCTACATGTCTATTCTGAAAAATCTTCACTCATACTATGCTAGAACTTTGCTCATGTATTTACAACCATAGTGATTGCTCCTTCTAGTCTTGTCTTCTAGAGAAGCCTAGGCTTGTCTTCTAGAGAAGAAATTGGAGAGACAGATAAAGTAAATACACTGTTAAATAAATTTTAAAATTATTTCTGAGGATTGCTAATGCTTCACGAAATTAGAATAATGACAGAGTAGCTGCTGTTAAAAAGTTAATATTTGCTAGCTCTTACTGCATGAGGGAACTTAAGCGATGTTTGTTAACCTAAATGGGACAAAAGAGTCTGAAAAAAAGGGAAATTATATTATGTCTGAAAGCATCCTCTGTTTCCTCTGTTTTCTGAGGAAAAAATGAATATGATGGGGACCACTGAATTTTAGAATGATTTGTCTTTGTACCTTTTTTTTTTTTTTTTAAGCCTTACTTCATTTTGGTGGGTTACTGCCAACATTGTCACTGCATGATGACATTCTCCTCCTCTCCCCATGTTCTCTTATTTCTTGCAAGTATGGCCATTTACTTCTCATCCCTCACAGTGAAACACAGGACTTGGCAACTTTACATGCTCATGGAATTTGCAACAGCATAGCTGAAAAGTCTTGCCGTTGAGAAAAGACCTAACAATGTGATCCTGTTACACCAGTAGGAATGTATTTTCCCAATGGTATAATTGGACAGTTTATTTGTCATGTACCAACTCCGTCTCGGGGAAAACAGTGGGGAGCTCAACATGTCTGATTTCTCCTGACACTATTTAGACACTAAATGCCCATATATGTGCTTTGACACTTAATTCTTAGAAAATGTGCTAATTTGTTACATTTGTCAGGGATTTGGCTTGAGACTCATCACCTCTAGACAGCTACCTGGAATACAGTCAGCTCCCCATTATCCACGAGTGAATTATTCAGCTGCAAAGAGACCATAAGACTGGTACAGAGATTGCCAGCTTATTTTCATATAGTCCATGATAAACCCAAGAGTTTACAGGCTCACATGGGACACTGCCTTCTCGTTGTTATGCTGACACCTCAACTAGCCTAGACAGAAACTTCCACTGTGCCCTCATAAAAGCAGACCAGATGAGAGGTCTCAGAGATCCATAGCACTAATGGACATGCTGTATTTTCACCTTGTTAGGCAGAAGTACCAAGCATGTATTTCAAATTCTGGGACTCAAAATGAGCCCCTGTCCACACGGAGCATGTCAGGTTTCTTCCTAAGACAGGCAGCAGATAGACTCCATAGTGCAGCCTGGGCATGAAGCAATGTTGACAGCTGCAGGATAGGAAAGGAAGGCAAAATCTGGAGGATTTCTACTAGTACAGATTCCCCCTTAATGCTTCTGTTTTTTTCACATTTCCAGCTTCTAACCTCCATTAATAAAAGCTAAAAATATACAGTATTGAAATAATTACTTTGCCATGAATGAAATTGTTGAAGTTGCTATGGGATTCAGAGTAGGAGGAAAAGCATTCAGAATATACTTTCTGCATAATGATTGGGCATATGAAATTTAAATATATGGGAATGCTAGGAAAATCTAGGCAGAATCATTAGTCTCACTACCGGTAAGAGAAAAGCACTAAGAGGAAGCATTACAAGACTCTGCTTTTCAGGAAGGTACCTCTTCTGGTTAATCAGAGCTAGTATTTTTTTTTTTTTAAGAACTACAAGTCCTGTAGTAGAAATGACATACACCTCATTAATCAATTCTAGCAAGTATCCACACTCTTAAATGTATTTTGGATTTTCAGCGGGACTTCACCAATTCCAGTGCCTAACCAAGGGATCACATGGTCTTTACTAAATTAAGACTATCCTGTGCTACCCAGCTTCTCCCAGTAGAAGTGGGTACTGCAGAGTTTTAAAAAACAAACACATAAAAATACACAAAAGCGTTACTAAAACATAGTACGCTAAAAGCAACATATGTGCTAAGTTTTTTCATTAACACTGAATTTAAAATATACAGACTTGCGTTAAACATTTGAAGGTTTGTTATGCAACAGATTTTATCCTCTAAAACAATTTTATTTTAATACTGTTGTGACAGTTATTTAATGACAATTATGTTGAAAACGCAAAAAGCATGAAGGTCCCCTTCACTCAAGTGTTCACTCCTGACAGTTGATTCCAGCCAAGTTGGAAAGATACCAAAACCACAAGTCCTAGAACCAAGAAGAACTCACATATTGCCAAGAAAATGCCAAGTGTTAAGAGCCAAGCAAGCTCATCCCATTGAAATCAGCAGAAGTCCTGCCACTGAATCCCACAGCGACAGACAGGGTCTAGCCATAATCTTTCCTTCAAGGTGCAACACCACCATGAGTCAAGCTCACTACTGGTTTAAAATAGTACAGTTCCCGCTTTAGCCAAGTAGAAAATCTGGCCTCACAAATGCACCTTCTTTTTAATACATGCTCTAGTGATGACATATTATTCAGAAGGCATTCTACCTTTGGTATATGTTATTTCACTATTTCAGTGCAGTAGTCTTGCAGATAACTTATTTTGTGAATATCAATCAATGTATTTCTATTTAATTCATGCAATTGTATAAGGTCTTTTAGGTAGATAATTTAATGCTTGCCAACTTCCATTAATTTTTAACTTAGACGTTCTAGCCTGGAAGACATACTGAAACATTCTAATTTCAGATCAGGTGGGTCTATGTTTTTATTAAAGACCCATTTTTTTTTCTTTCATTGTGATACAGATGATTAAATTTCTCTGCTAATTATCTGTATCACCTCAGAACATCCTGTGCCTGCAAAAAATATTTCAACAAAATACGACTACATCATAATCTTGCCTTCAGTTAAGGACTCAGTGCTGCCTAATACGGAGCCAGCACTTTTCCTAGTGGAAGCAAAAGAAGCTTTCGGAAAGTTATTACCAATTTTTCTAGATATCAGGTTAGGTTGCCAACTTTGGGGTAGAACAGCCAAAGTTTAAACCTGCCTTGGACCTTATTTTCATTAAAAGATATAGTCATAAACTCTATTGGAATTTTAAATTAATACATCATCTTAATTTGCTTTCTAAGGCATCCTATTGTGTCTAATTTAGACACAGTCATTTGAATCTGGGGAAATGGCTAAGAAAGGAAAATGGTGTTCACTGCAACAAATGCTTGAAAAGCAGCAAAGAACAAGCTCTAGAAGTCCCATCAAAAAGAACAAGGATTATGTCATCCTTCACTGACAAAAGCACATAGACATAAATGGATAAACCAAATCCACTGCTGTAATGGGTTTGGGGAAATTCAGCTATTGGCACTCATTAGGGGGAGGTGAGTGGGACCTCTATAGTGACCTTAGGCAGATACAGTGTGTTTAAAAAAATAAATAACAATAACACTGTTTTGCTCCAATACAGTGATGCAGAGAGTAGCTTGCTGAGGTATTCTACAGAATGATATGAGAAAAAATAACCCTTGCTCAACTCTTTGTGTCTTCCTCTCTGTAATTATGCCTGAGGACTAATAGCCCTGGCAGCTCACCGGGATCCTGAGTGACCACCCTGCACGGAGGAGCACCAAAGCTTGAGCCATCCCTTCAGAGCAAAAGACTTTGTGCCCGGAGTCTGGGGGGAAAAGAAGCATATGCTGTGATCTGATCCCTGCGTTGCCATTATAGTTCCTTTGCATGTGGCACAGGGGAACATAATTTCAAACAGCATTTCGGGTGCTAGTACCTCTAGCAAGCACATTTCCTGGATGATCCCAAAATCAAGGGGTTTTAAAGATGTGCTCCCCAAAGCAGCAGTGACTGAGGGATCATGGCCAAGGCTGTTCACAGGAGGAGACTTTGAGCTGTGGTCTTGGTGGACAAGCGAAAACTATGGCTGTGATGAAAAGCAGGATGTTTGTCTGGAATGCAGTGCAGAGATTCTGTGATTTCAGTAGGCTTTCATTATCTATTTTGTTTCTATTTCAGTCTTAATTGTTCTCTTTCTTTTTTTTCTGAGAGAGGAACAGAGTTCAGTGGTTGGTTTGGCAAGAGGATATTTACGTATAATTTTTTGCATAACAAAATATAATTAGAAAATGTAAATATACACTTAACTCCATTACTGCACTGAACAATAAAATGACCACAACACAAGACTACTCTGGCTCTCCGATAATTCATCATCCACATTATACACCACATCTCCATTAGGCAGTCCTTTTCCACAAAATTCATCTTGCCTTGTCATGGCTGAAAAACAAAACCAATTTATTAAGTATCAGCACAAGTAAAACAATGAACTTCAGTGTTTGGAATACAGCAAGAGAAAACATTTTTAAGCACAGCTAATTAAAACCTTCTCTTACAGGCAAGAATATACTTCACTATGAAATTTTTTAAGAAAAAAATATTCTGCATGAGTAACTTTGTGCTGAAATGCAGTTAGTTTGCATCATGGGAGTTCATATGCCATTAACCCTTTCTATAGGCCTGGATCCTTGGTTAAATTGCATTTGCTTTCAAATACTGTATCTTTACCAGGTCTATTATACACATCCTGGATATGGACAATGTGACTCGGAATCTTAACCAGAAACAACAGGGGTGTGACAAGCCAAAGCATGGTTATAAGACAGCAAAAACTTCTTTCCCCCCTACACAAGCAAAAAGAAAACATGAATGTTTCTGTGGAAATTCTGGCCATGAAAACTTTTATTTATCAAAACCTGAAAATCGCATCTCAAAATTGTTTAGTTTGAAAATGTTTAAGTATTTATTAAGCCACTAATTTCCAGAGAAGCTGAGTCTTGAAAGCCCCCAGTAACCGTTGTGTCAAATGCAAATGTAGAGACTGCTGAAAAAAAAAACAGGTTACCATTTCTCAGAAACTAAGCTAAAAATATATTTTAAAAGAAAGACTTTTGTAACCAACACTTGCATACTTTATATAAGAAAAGCTATTGACTTCTGTGAGAGCTATCTGAAAGATGTTTTACAAAGTGAACCCATCTCAATTATCATTTATAAAGTTAAATAGAATGCATTATACATGTGGAATCACTGATTCCAAGGATGAATCAGTGGCAAATTCGAAATGTAAACAGCATGTTTTAACAAATTCATGCTGTAAAAGGACAGAGATCAAGCACATAGCACAATGGGCAGTGTCAGGAAAACATTAACACAGTAGTTCTTCAATGGAGCAAAAGGAATCAGGGCCAGTGGAAGACTTGGAGGGCTAAAGCAGGACATAAGTGGAATTTAGATTTTTTTGGTCTAAAGCTGAAATAATAAGAATTACTCCTCAGCCCTCACCTACACTCTGATGTCTCTTCAGCTCCATTAGCATTGGGGTTTGTGACCTACAAAGCTGGTCTGGGCTCATATACACTTGGGCTCC
Source organism: Athene cunicularia (assembly GCF_003259725.1). Classification (NCBI taxonomy): domain Eukaryota; kingdom Metazoa; phylum Chordata; class Aves; order Strigiformes; family Strigidae; genus Athene; species Athene cunicularia. The sequence goes on from NW_020799095.1 coordinate 45,205,139, forward strand.
TATACACAAGTGTCCTGGTTTTGAGTAGCCATGGTGCTCCAAAGCTTGCCTGAATGCTTGGGTTGCCTGCAAACCAACATCCAGCAACCACTCTACAGCTTTGGGGCAAAGCATCCTCTCCTCAGCCCTTCCCACAAGTAAAGTCCTCTAGGGCCAAGAGCTTTAAGACACGTGCAGATACCCTGAAAAGCTGAAGAGAAAGACTGCTTGGAAGCAGTTTTTAGGCGGAAAACTACATTAGTTGTTCTCAAGGCCTTACTGAGGGACAAAATTTATCTTCCTACATCTGCTACTGTCATTAGAAGTAGATTGAGATCCTAACCATAGGCAGCCACTCACACTCTCTTCTGTCTCCCATTCACTTCCACACAAATGCTTGCTACCCTCCTTGAAATTCAAGTGTTCAGTGTTTTTACAGAATGCAAAGAAAATAACTTCTGAACTGAAAACAGGTCTTACAACTCTGGGCCAAAGTCAGAGTAGAGCAATTTGATGTAACTCCAAATGCTGCATAAGACTGTCCATTAGAGTTGTTATGTCTTACTCCCTCTTAAAATCACTGGCATTTTTTAAAATTAAATAAAGTAGGCAGTTTTTGTTACAAGAGATGAAACAGTTTCCCAGTCAGCAGTAACATAAAACCTCTTAAAGCAGTTGTTCTAATACTATTTTCCTCTCTGTAAGAGAATTTGAAATCAAAGGTGCTTATGAGACAGGAGTTCAGAATATGTATTTTGGTGCTCTCTTTTTTCCCCGATGTTCCTCGGGCTGCTCTTGCCTATGCAATAAATACTCCATCTGCTCTGTTTTCAGCTGAGTCTGACTTCTGTGTGAATTTATGCATCTATCAAGTGAATAAAGTAGATGTGAGCTGAGATGATGGAACATAAGAGAAATTATTTTCTTCGCTTTATAACTCCCACAGATTCATTCTAATGTCACAGCTACTGTTTTTAAAAATAAAAATGGAAGACTACCAGTTGAGTTAACACGATAGCTCTGCAATACCTAGAGAACTGAGTTCAGAGCCAGGCTCCTGTACAACTAAAATGGGCATAAGTGTTTCGTCTCCATTCATGTGTACTACAGAAAAATGGGAGTAGTTCTGAGTCCTATATAATAGGCACTGCATAACCCCCTCACCATTTTTGTGCAATGTGCTCATGACCCAGGTCCCCTTCTCTTTTCTCTCTCTCCCCATCTACTCCCAAACGCTTTTAAATGGCTTATCTTTGAAAATTATCAATCTACCCTTCAGATTTGCTATATTTTTCACAAATTATTTTCCATTGCTTGTCTCCATTTTCTCTGGCAAAAGTATGTCCTTATTAAAATAGCCTGTGGTCTACAGTGGTCAGTTCTCAGGTCTGAGCTAACAACAAAGACTTCCATGTCTTTATCTACCAGGTTTATATTACAACAAAGTGGAAATCTGCGTGTTACCTCACAGATTGCATAGTTCTAGCCTCTAAATGTACAAAGAACTAAGACGATGTGACATTTTTATGAATACAGAAGCAATTAAATAATGGACATAAGTTTGTAATTCTTATTAATTACAGAGGATTGATGCAGCATAAAAGAAAGATGGTTCAATGAAGACTTCTCATGTCTGCTGTTATTGCTCCATGGCCTCAGGCAAGACACAGGCTAGTTCCTGAAATGTCTATAAATGGCCCACTGACTTCAACAGGGCTGAGTGCCAGGGAGAAGCAAAAACAGGGCTGCTCCATGAGGTAGAATGAGCCAGGAGCCAAGGGTGACACAGAGCAAGCCCTTACTGACAGGGCACCATCCCACAGCATCTGAGCAGGTCCATGGTGGTAACAGGTCCATCCACATGGTATAATGGTGGATCAGGTCCTGGTCTATTGAGCGAGCTCCATCAGAAGGCTAATCTGGAGACAAGCAACCAACACTGTAGGTTTGGGGTGCATCCTGGGAGGGGAGTCAGTGCCAGGAGAGCAGCAAACAGGGCTGGGCTCAGGGAGCTTGCTTGTTCAGGCAAGCCCTAAACACCTGAGCCCAATCTTAAACAGAGCTCCTATGCCATGAACAGAGTGTGGACAGTGATCCAAGATGAGGATGATCAGGCCAGTTCAGGCCTGTTGTGCACTCATAACCCTGACATTAAGTGCCAAAAACCTTTGAGGACCCAGATGTTAGCTTTTCTGTGCATCAGTCCGTGGAAAATTAGGACACCATTCTATAGCTCTATTCCAGGCTTATCCTTAGAAAACATGCACTGGTGTTCAGAATTTGTCCTAATAATATCACTTAGAGGCTGAAAGTAAATTAATTACTGTCAAGAAAAGAGCTTGCCCAGCAGTAATGCAACCATTCAGATTTTACCTGCATACTCTTGTTCCTGAATGTTCACTAATGAAGAGGAAAAAATTTACATCAAATGGCAAAATTTTTAGGTCTGCTTGTGCCCAGCAAACCTCATCCAGCTCTTCCTGGCACTGAGAAGGGTCTGTGCAGCGGGTGAATAGCCTGTGTGCTGCCTTCCACAGCCAGCTTTTCTCACAAAGCTTCCAAAGCAGAGCTGTATCATCTTCTCTGCAGAGATGTTCTGTGTCACTCAAAGAGTCCTGAAATCTCAAATTTCAGGAAACATGGGATTCAGGACATCCAGGATGGAATCTCCATGCAGTTCTACTTCAGCACAGAGGGGCTAGTTGGGAACAACTGAAAAAACCACAACCCCTAAATCACAGAAAATCCTTACTCAGATGAGCTATTCTGTATGCAGTTACACATCCTGATTTGAGGAGTTCGGGCTGGTTTCTGCCTTCAGACACATTCCTCAGTGCAACCAGAATTTGTCCAGCCTAAGAAACCACAGCACAAAATTCCCACAGAGACTGAGGGAGAAGCTGACACATACAAGGCATGAATTACTGGGACAAATGCCAAGCTTTGACTTCACCTAAGGAGATTCAGAAATCAAAGGCTGATAAGGTTGACCCCCCCTAGACTTTGGGAGAAACGTCAGAGCAATTAGTGGGCTTTCCATTGATACAACAGTAGTCCTTTTCCACCTACCCAGCATTCAAATATCCAAATGCTTTTTTTCTCTTTTTTGTTCTTTTTAAAAAAGATTTCTTCCCAAACAGAGGCAGCTGACTCTCCTCTGCCTACTTTGGAGGTGCTGCCCCTGAGATGAACTGCAGAGCCATGGGCACATTAATTTATCATACACCTTTCACCACTGATCATTTGTTGCCTATCTCATTTTCACAGGGACTTACTTTAACTCCAAAACTGATGGAGAAATAAATAGACAAATAAATCAGCCAGCCAGAAATATCTCCCATTCTATTACCTGATGCTCTAAGATATGCTGGCTTCCTCCTCACCTCCAAATTTAGTCTTGACTGGTGGGCAGCTCAGATAATATTCAATCTCCATGCCTCTTTCAGGTTATCCATATATAAAACTATGATGACACAAAAAGCAACCTGCTGGCTCTGGAAAAGCTACAGGACTACTGGAAAGAACTTTTTTAGTTTCAGGGCTTTCCAGCATAACCTTCTAGCACACCGGGGTGTGGATACAGAACTTCATAGCAAAAATACCTGAGCTTTGTCAGCACAACAGCTCTCAGCACAGCTTTATGGTTCACAGTCCTGCTGGGACCTCCAAGGAAGACTACAGGAGAGCTGTAAAAGGAGCCCTACAAATGGTCATCAGCTGCTTGTAACATGTTATTGGCACTGCCAAAGATAGTGACAACAGTGCCTCACTGTGCTGGACGGTGCTTTTTCAGTACCAATGAAATCTGGACACAAGGTCAGAACAAAGATCTACTGAGCATTGTCCAGTCAGCATTGATTTTCTTTTTGGAACTAATATATGTTTGACGTAGCCTTTCTGGTAGGAAAACAGAACCTGGCAGACCAAAAAACGATGAGCAAGGACAGAAATTTGAAGTGGCGTGATGAGGCCAATAAACCTTCATTACAAGTCCATCAAACAGAGGAAAACAACAAATGAGAAATGACATTAAAAGTGAGACAAATCTTCAGCCAGCAGAAGTCCATTCAGGTCAGAGAACTTACACTGATTTACATTAGATGAGCATCTGGCCTCATATACCTTATGATTCATTGCAGCAGAATTAGCTTTCATGAATATGACCTCATAACTCTGTGATCACTTTTGTAGAGCTGTGTCAAAATACAGTCTGTCACAAATGTGTATGTTTGTTACTATTATTAAAAGCAAAAAAACAAATGAGCCTTAAAATCCCAGTACATACTTAGAAATAGGATACAGCATCATTTCATGCCTTGACTGCAAGTAGCTGCATGCACACTAAAAGCATTCAGTAAATCTGTGGCAGGCAGCCTGACTGGCAGAGAAAGAGCAGGAGCTGCAACTCCTTGGGGGCTATTCCCTGGCTGCAAATACAGCTTGCTGGAGACCCCAGGCCTTGCTAGAAACAAGCTGTTGGAGGTAAAAGAGCAGGTCTGTTTGTGCAGATGGCTCCTGTCAATCAGTCGTTAGTTTGTTCCTGATGTTCAGAATTAATCCCACTGCAGAAACTTTTAATCCAAATTAAAAAAAAAAACAAAAAAACACAAACCACCTTATTCAAAAGTAGCACTGTATAGAGTCCTTTTTAAAAGGAACAACTCTTAACAAAATAATTTAGGGAACAGTTCACACAGCAGAGGTGACTGACTGGAAAGATGACACAAAAAATTACATAGTCTTGAGGATGAAGTGTGTATGTGTTATATCATGTAATGGAAAACTTCCTTGGGAATAACAAGAATGTAACATCTCTAGCTGGTCATAAAGTCAGTGATGTAATTTTGCAATCCAGTAGAGGGCAAACTTAGCCTATATATTTTCAAAGTGTTCGTAAAACAGTCACCAGCAAATGTTCAGACATGTTTATCTTTCATTTGATAACCTATAAAGATATATAGCAACCTACAGCACCAGAACTTACAAGATGAAACAGCATCAATCATACCTATCATTCAGTGGCTCTTCAGCCAAATCATGTTTATTACAAAATCAACAGACTGATAAGGAACAATATAAGTTTTTAATATTTACCATTGATGTACTGGTTTATCCCATTAATTCCAATTTTTATTAATCAGTAATTACACACCTATTTTCTGGAGGTTGCCCACATATATGATAGAGAAATGAAGAACTCATCTCCCTGCTCTTAATACATATCAGCACGCCTGCTTTAGGTGCTGTCTAAAAATTAAGCATCTGTGTGTGGGGTTCTGGGTTATATGGATGAACACAAGCATTTTTGGAGAACGTTTTCTTGAAGAACCTCTTGCCCCTAGCACAACATCACACTGCTATTATTGGCCCTGCACAGTGGCCACAACCTTCCCAGCAATATCTTACATGGTCCTGGCCAGATAAACAGACAATTTTTTGCTTCTAAAAGACTATTTCACGTGTGCCCTGTTTCCTACACGGAACTAATGGCTCACAGCCAACAGGTGGAGGTGCAAGAAGTTAAAATCCAATTCAAACTCTTTCTATAGGATGACCAGCAAAATTAGCCCTTAGTGCTTATTCCTGATGGAAACCTGAAGGAGACGGATGAGTGACATCTCTTCCCCATGCCGTCAACAACAAGCCTATCCCCACAGGAAAAGGTGTGGGGACATCATCCCTCACAGTGACTGAAGGAAGAAGGGGTCCTGCTCACTCTTTCCATCACCCAATAACCTTAACAGTATGAGATACAGAGACCAAGTGACAACTAATAATTCCTTACACAGTGACCTTTTATGATGGTAGCACCAAAGGAACCAAAGCTGGCACTGCAGTAGCTACCATCCATATGCAACAGTGGCTCCTCAGGGAGGCTCAGCTGAACTTACTGCCAAAAAGGGCCCATGCCTCAAGAGACTTGACTTTTACTTGCAAATCTGCCACTGGCCTGACCTTCTCCATTACTAAAATGAGGCAAAATGACAGCCTGTATAAAGTGCTCAGATGAAAAGCACCATCATGTCTGAATTCTGGGAAATAATACTACTTCAGTGAACAGTCTTGCTCATTACAGTCTCCATCTTGCAAAAAGCTCAGCAAACTGATTCAGACCAGCCAAGCATTTATGCATGTGCTTTGACCTACAGTGACTATTCCCATGCCAAAAGTTCAGCACGTTATTGAACACCCTCCTGGACTGGAGTCAGTGTGCTCAGTAGGACCCAGATTTCTGTTGGCTCTTTAGAAACCATCAACGACATCCTCTCTCAGAAGGCCCTTAGCTTCTCTGAGATCTTTAGGGAACCAATGGTGGGATACACACACATGTGTAAAACTGTTCTGGGTTCGACCAGGATGGAGTTAATTTTCACTGGAGTGTTTCACACCATGTGATGCCATGCCCAGGCAGGCAGGTCCTTCCCTCCCTCTGCTCCTCGGGAGGTGTTTGTTGCTGGGGGGGGG
>NW_020799095.1:45211632-45220733 GCF_003259725.1 Athene cunicularia
GGGGGAGGCGTTCTATAAGCCACTGTTGCATTTTACCCATTTTCTTTTTTTTTTGAACTCACTATTGTTACTGTTGGTCTCTTGTTATATTTAGTAAATTCTTTCTTGTTATTCAACCCACGAATTCTCTTCTTTTGTTCCTCTCCTATCTTACCAGAGGGGGGAAGGGGAGGTGAATGGCCAGCCACATGGCATCTCGCTGCTGGCTGAGTTCAAACCTCAACAAAAACACACACATGAACAAACACCCTATTTAGACTCAAGAAAATCTCCCTAGAACACAGTCAAGGAAACTGGTGTAGGAAAGTCCAGCTGAAGAGCTCATTTCTGCAAGAACAAACCCAACACAACCAGTTTCAGCTGTGCTCTTTCAGTAAATCCATCTCATGGTCTGCCCAGCTGATGTCCCTCCTAATCTAAATAGGCCACATGCCATTAATTAACCTCTCACATCATTGATCTTGTTGAGGACACCAACCTGCCTGTCTGAATCTGCCATCCAACCCATCAGGACCTTAAACTGACAGTACTGTTACGTCCTCTTCCTTCCCCAGAGCCATCAGCAGTTGACTTGCCTCAACCTTCCCATGAAACAGGCACCTTCCTCTGAAGATGGCTGGTATAGGCATTAAAAAGAAGAAATGGAGAGACAAAGAAAAAAAAAAACAACAAAGAAATGTAAGAAGTACAAATACTGCGCTGATCTAGGTATATGTTTCCCTTTTCAGAGAAGGAAAAGGCTGCTGCAGGGCTCGCAATTAGCCCAGGGGTTTTTTTTGCCCTTTCAATATGAAGTCTAACTGAGAAGAAATGTATAATGAGAAAGTTAACCTCCTAGAAGCAGACATGGCCCAGTATCTACCTATCTACTCTTCAGTTTGAAAATGCATGTAAATGGAGTCAAAACTTTCCATCCCAGAAGAAATGCTGAAGCAGAGCAATAGCTACACAGTAACAGCAAGTTATTCCAGGTTTCAGTTTTATTCCCACAATGGTACCCTACCACTTCTCACAGCCTCTGTTGATACACAAGTTAAGGTTACAATCCCCTTTTCCACAAAAAAGCCTCAAGTTTGGCCTCTCCTGCCTGCTCCTCTTCTTACCACAGATGCTTCCCTGCATTTTGGATTTTTCACAGAATCCTCTAAGTTGGAAAAGACCTTGAAGATCATCCAGTCCAACCATTAACCTAACACTGACAGTTCCCAACTACACCAGATCCCTCAGTGCTATGTCAACTGACTCTTAAACACCTCCAGGGATGGGGACTCCACCACCTCCCTGGGCAGCCCATTCCAACACCTAACAACCCCTTCTGGAAAGAAATACTTCCTAATATCTAGTCTAAACCTTCCCTGGTGCAACTTGAGGCCATTCCCTCTTGTCCTATCACTGTGTACTAGGCTAAAGAGACTCATCCCCAGCTCTCTGCAACCTCCTCTCAGGTAGCTATAGAGGGCGATGAGGTCTCCCCTCAGCCTCCTCTTCTCCAGACTAAACACCCCCAGTTCCCTCAGCTGCTCCCCGTAGGACCTGTGCTCCAGACCCTACACCAGCTTTGTTGCCCTTCTCTGGACACGCTCGAGTCATTCAATGTCCTTTTTGTAGTGAGGGGCCCAAAACTGAACACAGGCATCGAGGTGCGGCCTCACCAGTGCCGAGTCCAGGGGTCAGATCCCTTCCTGTCCCTGCTGGCCACGCTATTGCTGACACAAGCCAGGATGCCATTGGCCTTCTTGGTCCCCTGGGCACACTGCTGGCTCCTGTTCAGCCGGCTGTCAATCAGCACCCCCAGGTCCCTCTCTGACTGGCAGCTCTCCAGCCACTCCTCCCCAAGCCTGTAACGCTGTGCCTCCCTTCACTATGGGTGAGTTTTCTGCAGAATGAATGACCCCAAAACCTCCTATTTTTACACATTTTATGTAGAGAAATAAAAAGAAGTATGGCTTTGCTTTTATTTCACTACATGTAGGCAGATTACAAAAGATGTAGCTCTAGGGATACATGCTGTATTGAGTACTAAAGCCACTGGTGAATGCAGGTCACAGCTGTCATCGTAAAAGGAAGGAACCAGAAAAAGGTCCTATGCAAGCAAAGCAGCAGATGCTATCAGGCAAACATCCTCATGGATCTGCTGAGGGCTGTGTTTCTGCAGGATGTGGCTGAACCTGATCACTTGGTAGGGGAGGCAACACTGGTCAGGAGCAAAAGTCCTCACAGCCAGAAACCGGACCAACAGTCATATCCAGTAGAGCCAACAGTATGTTCCTCATAGAGAAAATTGAATTTCTCTAGTAATATGAATTCCTAGAGATGCTAGCTATTAAATACTGCTAGTGGCTGGGCTTTATGAAATATCAAAGAGAATAATACTTTTGGTTTCATATATGCACTGAAAAAAACCCCAACTTAGACTGGGTTTTCACAACTTAACATAGTTTCTTATGAAGCAGAAGTTATCAATTTTTCTCTTTTAAATTGAGTCTGCTTAATCCTTCCTGTGCCTCAAACCATTCTAGACAACCATCTCAACTCTTTTCTATTTTGCTGTATTATTTTACACACATAAGCAATTTTTGTTGTAAAAACCATGGTCAAGGGAGCTAATACTGAGGAATTACAAATTCATTTAATATTAGACTGAGTTAGCAAAGATCACAATTTAGTAACATCAGAGCACTTCTCAGGGTGTCATGTGGAAGTTCTCCATGAAGACCACCAGCCACATAAATCACTGCAAACTTCTCTGTCAATCTCAGCAGAAAAGCATACCTACCCACAGATGTTACCTTGGCCCATCCCTGGTGAAGAGGACTCCACATCAGGCACCACACACTAAAGAACATCCAACTGCTCCATCACATCTCCTCTGGACACCATGGTATCACTGGTGAACCCAAGAACACTCTTTCTTCTAGGGATGTCTGTTTAACTTCTGATTTTGGGTGAGATGAAATGGTCATCACAGTACCAACTTCTCAAGCTGAAAGTAGTATATTAGAAACTAAGGATAGTACAACTTGAGAACGGAGGAAAGGGTGATGGGAGCCTCTCCCATAGGAGCCAAGACACACAGTCCTAACACCATTTTTACAGTCACTTTTCAAAGGTGACTTTTCCAGCATTAAGGGGCTGGGGATATTTCACTGTCAAAGATCTTAACATTTTAATACATTTATTTCATTTATGTACTTCAGACACACACATGACAGCATGATGCTTTCCAGGAAGGCAAGCACAAGATGAATAAGACAGCTATTATAGTGAACTCTGGCTATGAATTTAATTCTTCTGTTTGACACAGGCACACTTGCTGAAGAGTCTGCACCAGAGATGCATGTTTAAGCAGGGCACTAAATCAATATTTACCATAATTTTGAAAGATGTCTGAGCACAGCCTGGGAACCAAGGCAACACCTGATGCATAGCCATCAGTGAAATACAGGGCTCTCAAACTTTCCAGATAATAAACTGCTCACAGGGCGCTGGATGGCAAAGGCAGCTAAATCCCCATTAGAAGTACCCAGACCTGGATAGTGCCATTCCAGCCTTTCACACCGTGGCCTCAGCTACAAAACTTGTGTGCCATAATAGTTCACTTTTTTTTTGTTAAATTCACTGTCTGATAGCCTGTGACTCATCTAAGCTCCTTCAGCATGCCTTCCTCTAGCCTTTGTACCCTTGGTTCTTAGAGACAGTCTTTGAACCACCTTTCCCAAAACCCTCTGCTGTCCTCCACACAGTGAATCATCTCCTGCAGAAAGGCGTATCTGTAACTGCCAAGTCAGTTTTTTGGTACTCAGTGACATCTGGATGAAACCTCTGGTGCCAAAGGCTGCCTAAGCAGGACTGATCTGGATCATTTGGTAATAAAATCAAAATCTGGGGAAACTTTCTTCCCCACGCAGCATAAGAAATATGGAGAAGGGGCTCACTGCAAGTTTATTGCTGGAAGAAGGAAATTCTGAATTTGAAAGAAAAATTGACCATCTACATTTGTCATCAACACAAAACTCTAAAGAAAAAAAAAAGCCCATCATAATACAGGAAAGTTCCAAATCCAAAGCATTTGAATTAAATATTAAATATAAACAGATACACAATGAACAGCAATATGAACAGTATTTTGAGTAACAGTATGACAGCTGAAAAAAAAATCAGTAAAAATAAAATATTTTGTATATTTAAATGAAACAAAGCTGACACAATTCATTTACATTCATTTTCTATTTAAAATTGTATCAAAACTGAAACCAATTTGTTCCTGCAAAATATGTCTACTTTGATTAAGCTGCATTTCCTGATGGTTGTTAAATTTGCAATGGTTTTGATCATCTCTAATTGAGAGAACTCTTAAAGTCTAGAAACTGCTCAAAACTGAAAGAAAGTATCTGAGATGAGAAACAAAGATGTGACTAGGTGCTGGGTATGTGAAATGGTCATTTAATGATGGCATGTGTCAGAAATTTAAAGAGAGAAGGGAGTAACACATGATTTCAGAAATTTTTGTGAAATATTGTATATGCCTTCTCACTAGCTCCTACACGACCTCCCACACCTGAAGCAGCAGGTTTTAAATCCCTTCTAGAGTCCTACTTCACCAGTGAGGCCCATAAATGTCACATTTCTTAGTATAAAAGGAAGCGCATGTGGAGAGTTTGTGTAACTGCATTAATAAATCTCTGTTAACACCTTTTCTGCATCTCCCAAAGCACCTCAGCTGTGTGCATCTTTTAGGCTCTGACTCTTCAAAGGCTTTCACAGTTGCTTAACCTGAAGCATATATATTTCTAAATGTTACATGTATTTTTAAAAGACATATATTTTTTTAAAGTGAAATAGACACTTAAATCTATTCAGTACTGAAGCATCAGAATATAAACTTGCTGAAATTATTTTCATATGTATCTCATACATTGCTGTCAACATCTTTGGTTCTTGTCCTAAAACAAACACAATATGCTAACTACAATAATAAATAATGAAGTTTTCAGGGCATGCTTTCGGGAGTATGTGAAAGCATGAAAGAGAACTGTATCTGTTTGAGAAAAGATGAAGGCACTCTCCAGGCTCAAGGGGCCAAAGTGAGCTCTATGCCCGGTGTGACCCTTTGCTGGCATGCCACATGTCCCAAGCCACATGACACATCTTTCTCCCAGCTTCTCAACCCTTTCTGAGCAGAGGGCAGTGCTCAGGCCACCAACCTGTGCACCGGGACAAACCTGCTGTGTTAGCTGTAATGAGATAGCATGCTGCAAAACTACATAGCAGCTCTTTCTCCAGCATACAGGTGCAAATGAAGAAAGGTTAGAAAAGGGAAATATCCTTTCAAAGTCTACTGAAGGGATGTGGCCACACAGATGCACAAGTTCTCTGACTCCCCTTTGAGTCCACCCTAGACACTAAGAAGAAACCAATGGCCTGAAAAAGCACCTGGGAGGAGAAAATGTGAGTCACAAGTAGAAACAACACCCCCCCCCAATATTATTAGATACAGATAGTGGGGGAAAGCAATGTGTAAACTTCCTAGAGCATGGAATGGGTTTTCTTTTGTTTGAAATAAACTCAGAATTCTATAGATGCTACCAAAAATAAGAAATACTGCCACCTCACCTACTGCAGGTATTTCCCATTTTTGATGCAGATTATTTCTTCTTTATTGAACCTTGAATAGAGATGACTACTCTTATTATCAATTATTTGCATTTGTCACCATACACATAGAGGTGAAGCAAATACAGACTAGGCGCTGAGGAGAACAAAGAGGACAATCATGCCAGCACAGAGCATGTGCTGTGAGAAAAAAAGAAGCTTGTCTTGTTCAGCCTAGTAAGACAAAAGCTCAGAGGGGATATGAATGTTGTCTATAAATACATCAAGGAATACAAGAGAGGAAGAAGAGCTATTTAAGCTAAAGCATAACATTGGCACAAGAACAAATGGATATAAACTGGCCATGAATAAATTGAGGCTGAAAATTAGAAGAACGTTTCAAAGCAACAGAGAAGTGGGGCTCTTGAACAATTTCCCAGTGGGAGTAATGGTAGCAAATGACCTAATTTGTTCTAAGATGGATCAGTTAATTAGTTTATGAAAGTGTTTATCTGACAGATGCTGGCTATGGCAAGGGGCTGGCCTCAGCCCCAGATGCCCTTTACAGTCCCACATTCCTAAGTAATTTGAGGTGTTAATTCAGTTCCATATTGAACGGTATATCATGATGGCTTCTTAACCCAAAATGATTTTTTTTTTCTGAGTGGTTCCATTATGCTGTGCCACTGATGTGCATGTTGCTTTCCAAACACCAAGAAAAGGTCCCTGCATACAGGAGTTATATTTTAAGACACGCATAACAGAGCTCATTAGCACAAGCAAAGTGGTGTGACACTAAAATGCTTACAGTATAAGACATGGAGATGAAAGACAAAGGTAAGACAAGGTAAGAGCACCATCCTTGTGAAAGTGCACAGCCTTTTTTGAGGGAAGCAAACTATGGCCTTTCCTTACAACTTTTAATCTTAACATTTCCTTCTTGTTTCATATTTTTATACACCAAGCATTGAGTGTTTTGATGAGACTTAAGCAAAATTGTGAAGTAAGGTGGTTCGTAAATTTCTGAGTGAAGAAGATGGAAATAAGTGGCACTCTGGAGAACAGTAGCTGTTCTTGCTTACTCGTTTCTGGCTGTTCATCACTTCTAGCTACCTGAGAAGGCAGCTTTCCTCCTGCCTCTCACTTTGGTGACATCTTTTCTTGGTACCCAGTTGTAACATCAGCACTTGGTAAGTGCTGATGTCTTTATGGAAGTGTACATAGAAGAGCACAACTACATCTATTTTATGATCTTCTCATCCCACCTATTAATAGAATTTACTGCATTTTAAAAATTTATTTTAAGGATGGAAACACACTTTGGCCACTTGAATGACTGTACAAAAATGTGAGCCTGGTGAACTGTCTCATTTCCTCAGACTGTTTTCCAACACAAAGCATTTTATGAGGCAGGCAGGTTTGCTGAGAAATCTTGGAGAGAAGGACTCTGCTCTTTCACATGCTCTTAAATGCTCAACACAGTCCTTCCCTCAGGGTGCAGTCTCTCTCTGTTTTCAGTGTTTGGGGAAGAAGTTTGGGGATTTTTTTGTTGCATTTTTGGTTTTATTGCTTTGTTTTCGTTTTTTTAAAGGTAATTCCTTCTCGGAGGGAATTGAAAATGCACGTTGTGTGACTTAAGGGACTACCAAAAAATATTTTCAACAGATGTAGCATTTAAGGACAGAATACAATTGCACTTAATAATCAGGCTTATTTTGGGACAAGGATGGTCTCTTGGCTAAATGTCACTCTGGTATTTAACATCTGTCGCTGAAAAGTGAAATTGTATAATTGAAAACTCGCTGTAATGTTGTGTTTTCTGCCTGAGGTCTTCATATAGTGGTTTTTGTTTGGGGTTGTGGGAGTTTTTTATGTGTATCACTTGACAGTGAACTTCACTGTTTCTGGTTAAGTTGTGAAAGTGCAGTATCTTCCCTTAAAGGATACATGTGAAGGATCTCACCTTTCTCTTGGCCAACCACCTACACATGATGTCCAACTAAAAAGTCAACCATCAGTTTTAAAAGCACCACTGAACATCCTGCATAGATCATTTGGAGGATCAGCCCAGGACATTTTGTGCCTACTGAGCTGTAACTAGGAGGGATGTCTGGTGACAAAGACTGAAGGACTGGACATCAAAACTCATTCCCATTTCCTTCTGAGCCTCTTAGTATCTAGTAGTCAGTGGCAATCCTGCCAACCTTTTCTTGGGCATTCAACTCCCTGTCATCCAGTTTGTGCATCAAACACAACATTGTCTTCTGCATCAACCCACAGTGATACACAAAACTATGCAAAATACATGGCTTAGAACTGCTTGTTTTGTTACCAGTTTGCATAGTTATGTCTATGCAAAAAGATAAAATAACCCACTGAACGGTCTCCTGTCTGCAGGCCAAGCAATATAGTTCCATCCACCCAGCTGAAGTCCCTTGCTCCTCCAAACCAGGGAGCATATGCTGACAGCCCACTGGGAAAGGTCTTTAGCCTCTGCTACGGCTGGAGCTGTGCCCAAACACTTCTGGGGATAGCGACAGATAAAAACTGTGCCAGCAGCTCTGTTAACAGATTAACATCATGGACAACACAAGCAGCTGTCAGGCCCTGCCCTGGCCCTGTGTAGTTCACTAGCACAGATACATACCAGGCATTTCAGAGGCAAGAAGTGATACCTCTTTACTCAAGTGGTTTTGTAACAGAATGGACAAGACTACCAATGATAACATATACATTTTATAATTTTTCTTTTAAAATCCTTCAGAAGATAATATGAAGAAAATGTTGGTTTTAATCCAAAGCCCTCTCAAGACAACGAAAAGATACTCACAGCAACTTCAGTCGGCTTCTGTTAGGCTCTACAGACTCATAGGCTGGGAGAGAAAGTAATGCCATGGATTAGAAAATGGTTAAGAATATAACAGTAAAAATACATGGCACTTTTCAACATAGTGAGGATAGGAAGAGGTTTTTCTTAAGATCTGTTTATAGATTTTGGAGGCAGCATTCTCAGAAGTGACAAAAACTTGCAAGAGAAAGTTATTTAGCTGTAGTCAGTCTAGGAGGTACTGAAAGAAACTGTATTTAGCAAGGTGAATGACAGGATGATTAGATCAAATCTAGTATTTTTTCAAATGACCAGTATGTATGAGGCAAAATTTGACGAAATTGCGTAACTTTTCCTATTTCAATTTGGTTGCCAGGCTAATGCAGCAAGTAAAATAAGCACATATAAAAACCATTAACCATAAAGGACAGATCATCAATTACTGTAAATTGCTCCTAAAGCCAGTAGACCTAAATTAATTTAGGTTACTTTGGCTACACTGTTGCGACAGCAGTGATGCCTAAAAAATCTGAAAGCAGACTTAGATGAATTTGAATTCCTGTAGCACAAAAGGACACTTAGAAAAGAGGACTGCACCACAGAGAAAGGAATTAACAGTAGCCTATCCATGAAAAAACATACAATATTGGTATATTCCCCTCGCCCCCCCCCCCCCAAAAAA
>NW_020799095.1:45220783-45258911 GCF_003259725.1 Athene cunicularia
CCCCCCCCCAAAAAAATAGCGAGCTAGCACTGTATGAAAAATGTTCTGCAAATAGATTAAGCTCCTGAATCTGTGTGGATACAGACCATATGCTATTGTAATATAAAAATACTGATATGGTTCTAATCTCTCACTGTAAGGTGAGGATGTTATACTGAGGACACAACTTTTAAGATGAACAAATGAACTAAAGAGACAAAGATTTCCAAACAGGGCAGCAAGCACTTCGACTATAGACATAGAAATTGATCAAACAGTAAAAAAGGCATAAGGAACAAATTCTTGATGCTGTAGGTGAATGCATTCTGAAACAGCTACATTTAGACAATGCAAAAGCGTAAGCTGTTTTTCCACTTATTTTCAAGTAACATAGTGACTGGTGCATGAAATGGATGAAGCAGAGTTCTTACACTAGGAATATCACCTGATTTACAAGTTCAGCAATACTGGGAGACAACAGACAGCGGTATTGAAGATGGAAAATTAGATAAGAACTAGCAAAGACATCAGAAACCAATTATAGGAATTTTAAGGTCAAAACCCAAAGAAATTAAAAGTTCTTTTTGATCCAAATGCTTAGACAGTCTTTGAAGTTTTGTTTTGGTGGATGACAGTCAGATGTTTCCCTAATATAATTCTGCTTATTTACAGAAAAAAAAAATCACAAAATCTTTTTTCTTCTGGAACATATTGGGAAGGGAAGGTACTGAAATACAATTCAAAGGAGGAGTTTTCTGCTCAAAATACTGAACTTCCCCTTTCAGCAAAAACTTATGAAAGAATCTGGAGTTTTGTTTTCATTAGGAACATGCTGTAGTCTCTTCTACTGTTCTTTGCCTGCTTCTGGACACTGGACAAACACCGCACCAGCAGCTATGCCCAGATTCCTGTGTCAGCATTCAGTCTATTTGCCTGACTGCTTCCACCTTTTCAACCCTTGCTAAACGAGGATCTCACTTTGGCCAGCTTGGCTGCAAGGCAGGCAGCATGTACATCACCTGCAATGTGTTGGATCACTCCCACAACGCAAACACATCTTTCAAAGGAGGTCCTCCACCATCAGCACAGCAGTACAAAGCAAAGAAGAAAGAAGCAGAAAGGTATGAGAAAAGCTGTAGCAATGAATGGCAAGGTTCACTAAGTTACTCAAGTTTAGCCAGCATCCTTACAAAACTGAACCTTCCTTGATTTAAAGTCCATAGAAAGCAGCATAAACTACAGCCTGAAAGTCCGTAACTGTAACATTGTGATGGCTAGGATTAAATACAAAGGCTGGTGTTGGCATTCATCTCATTTCCTCTGACACCCTAACCTCAGGCATCAATGTCAGATATTGTCAATGGAGAGAAATGGGCATTTCCAGCATTTTTCATCGAAATGTCTCAGCTGGTGATAAGCAGTCTTGAGAAGTGTCTCCTTCTTCCTGAAAATCACCCCTTCAGTGACTCATTCACCCACAGTAATTAACTCTTATGGCCCTCAGTTAGGAGAAATGAATTGCATCCCAAACAAGAAAAGAAACCTGAAAAAACAAGATGCTTGAGGTGTTTCATATATTAACAGTAGGCATTTCTGTTAGCCACATAAAAAGCTAATGTTCATTTTAAGCTCGACTAGTTCCACTTAGTTATTTTAGCATTTCTTAGTTCCACACAGTATTGAAGCATGACTTTAAAAAACTGGCAATAATAACAAAATTCTAAATGGATTCTGTGGCCTTTTACCCACTTTTCTCTTTGCTGACAAAATGTCTTTTTGATGCAGGAATTTTCATTTCTTTTAAGATGGCATTGATTTCCTTTTTCTTTTCACAGTTACGGGGTGGGTTGCTAGGGGAGCTGTTCGAAAAAACTTCCAAGATTTCACAGTGTATGAAATGGCCTTGTCACGTCTTCCTTGAGATAGTCTGGCTATTGCAAAAATAATACAAAAGGATAATCTCCTATAAAGTAAAAGTTTTCAGTGATCAATGCTGCTAAAAAAGTATGATTAATTATCTTAATTACCTTTACAAAAATCCTCTGTGTTTTTTATTCCCCTATGCATGCCTGCCATTGTAAACTGATTTAAAAGTCAAGGGTTGCAGTACTTTGTGTAGAAATTAATTTCCCCCTCCCTCAGTATTTACCTGCAGCTGTTGTCACATCAATCTTTCTTCAAAGTTTCAGTATCCCCTTCTGTGCATTTTTTTTTCAGTCTGATGCAGTTTTGTGACACCCACCATTTCCTCCATCTCTTGCAATTTTATGTGTCTCATTCAGGATGATCACTCTTAATAGAAATGAATTTTCCTTAAGCTGTCTTTTTAGTAGATATGCTGTCATGGCACAAAGCTCACTCATAATGCCAGTGTCTCCTGTCTTCCCCCTTATTTTTACTTTTTTTTTACTCCTCCACAAAATGCAGAGTTTCAAAGCAATAAAGTAAGTAATGGAAAGTACACATTAGTGGGGTTTTCTTGGAGACAGGGGCTAAAGATGCCCAATTCCACAGGAAAACATGCTGATTCCTAATCATGTTAACAGAGTTCAGTGCATTAAATATAGCCCCATGTCAGTATTTTACAGAACTGCTGTGCACAATAGACAGTAATGGCTCTATAGAAGCTCTTAGGGCCTTTTATGAGAACTCTCAACATGAGAGAGTCTTTTATTCTTTTTGACAAGTTGATCCTTTAAACTACTCTAGTAAAGGGAAGAATGGAACAAGGCAAAGCTAAAATTTTAGCTTTTGCTCAGCATGTCCAGATCAATGCTAATTAAGACAAACTATAAAAGAGGGACTGCTAGGGATTTCAAGACTAAATGTAATTATGTGTAATATAACTATTAAAAACAGAGCAGAAAGCTGGACGTTGAGTTTTAATGAATCTCCATTTTCCTCAGACTGAAACCTGAAGTTGTATACAGAGAGCTATCTGAAAAGTACTCAACACAGCAACCCAAATTTAGACCAAATTCACCTGATTTTGTGTCTTGTTATGACAGCCAATTTATTAGAGTTGCATAATCCTTTTGCTGCTCTATATAGGCAGTCAGTGGAGTGAGCAGAGCACAGAGGTGATGTGATTTCAGTAATCCATGTTGCTGAGGAAGCTTATAGCTCCACTCTGAACTACATGATTTTTTTTTCCTGGGCATAAAAACGTAATTCTTTTCAAGGTCAGATAATGTATGCTGCAATAATAGAGGTGGGAAGTACTGAAGGCGTTTAGTGTACAATCAAGCCGTCAAGCCTGCATTATTTCCGGCAAAGATGACACACAGCTCCCCAGAGATGGGAAAGTAAGTAAGTAAGTGAGAGAGAGTGTTTAGGAAGGAAAACTCAAAACTGCAGAATCCGTTGACAGTTTGCCATGGGCAGAAAACTACTTTCCATTGATGAGGCCCCCCACATTTTTCCCTTCTGCCTCTGTCTGCGGCAAGAGAGGATATTTTTAGTAGACTGATAACACCGGAAAAACTGTCAAGTTTTTGGACACACAAAGACCTTCTCCAGGTCTGACACTGAAACCCTGATCTTCAAAAACAAACTTAAGGTAAGAACAGCTGTTCAGAATTTAACAAAGTATCTTAATCAGTTAGACCATCTGAGAGAAAAGGCAGCATGCACCTGTGAAGCAGAGGGGGTTCTACTGAAGAGGTCAGGGTGGTGAAGTGGCTTGTCCTATGGGAAATGGAGAGCAAGACAGGTAATTCATCAGCAGCGCAACATGGAAGAGTTCCCAAGGAAAATGGAAAGTTTCCTACAGATACAACTTTTCCCAAGCTGGCACCTGGTTTCAGCTCGCTCCCAAACTGAAGGGACAGGCAGAGATCAGAGGTGACATCTGGGCTGCCACTGGAGCCGGGCAACCTCCTCATGGGACAACTGGGTTGAGTTATGCAGGGGGAGGGTAAGACTACAGCACTGCTGAAATCCAGAGAGGGCTGGTGGACTCTGTGTGCAGTCCTCAAAGAAAAGCATCAATCATTACGAATATGTTCCTGGAGTGCTGCCACCATATCCTTCGGTAGGACAGCAAAACAGCACTGTCAGCTATGCTGAGCATTGCAGAGGTCCAGAACTGGGAATAAGAGTCTGCTTCTTTCCAGAGAAGCAGCAAGGATGCATCCATCACTGCTCCTTCCAGTTTGCCTCCTGGCTTGAAGTCAGACTGCAGAATTTATAAAGCCAGTGTGGCCAAATCCAAGTTTTCTTCAGGTACATGCTTGAAACTCCACAGTTCCAGTCACCAAGCACAATTCTTACAAACACTTCAAATTTCATTAAACCATCCAAGCACCAAAATTATAAAGATAAAAATGAAAAGTGTACGTTACCATAGATTATCAGTGGTTTATAATTTTCAGGATTTTTTCTATCTACGACAGTTACAACTGCAAGCTATGTCTGGTACAGACAGTGCGATTTTCAAAAGTACCATTGGCATGACTTGGCTCTTGCCAAAGGCAAACTCACTTCAGTTAACTAGTAGTTACTGCCTCGCAAATATGTCACCTTGAGTTATCATTCTTCCACTGTACCAGGACACAGCATGAGTTAAAAAGCCCTGAGGACTTCTGCGCCTTGAAAGATATGCGATTACCCTGGAGATGAATACAACAACTAAATGCTTTACAAATTCATTTTTTTTCCCTGGTGACTGCAGAAAAGGGCAGCAGAAATGGCTGACTGGATGAAAGATGGAAAAGCATCTTTGTACCTGAACATCTGTTTTTTCTCTTCATTCTGGTTTTTAACCTCTCTAATCTGAGTTATGAATTTTGGGATCAGGAGTTAGTGGGAAATAACCAAGACAGTGAGACAGATGTTTGTTCAGGAATACACTGGTACAGAAGTGCTGGTTGTGGCTGTGGGGGGCTGAAAGAAGCCAGTCAAGAGCCACCACTAAGAAGTCAAGCGTGAGTTCCTGCAATACACAGAAAAACCCATTGGAAAAAGGGATCTCTCCAAGGAAATGATCTACAAATTAAAGCTGTGAGATTTTCAGAATGATTTACTCTGTCAGGTTGTTGCACTCTCTCTTAAAGACCTTGCTGCTGTTGGTTACTTCAAATTTGTAGCACCTGATCCAAAGGTTTTCTATAACATGACTTCAAAGCTCATTCTGGACAGAAGCACAGGAAACATTTCTAAGTTAATTTCCCATGCATCTGAGATTTCTTCTCTAAGTTTTTTTAGCTGGGATGAATAGCACCATCACCGGGGGTGAAATCTCTCACATGCCCATCTTTCACAAATACGTTCCCGGCTAATACTTTTTATATTAAGCAATAATTTAGTATTAAGCCAGAGACCGTGCAAAGTTTTTGTACAGATTCATTTTCCTTTCTTGCTATATAAACCAGAAAATTCTACCCATAATCATCTTGCTTAAAACAAGATGATGAGAGAAAATGTCCTGGGGCACTACCTCAGGTGCCAAGGTCACAGGACAAAAATGTACTCCCATGAATAATAAAGGTAATGGCTGGTATTTTGAATTTAGTGTAATGTAGATTCAGTTTTAATTGAAATTCATCACAATTACTGCAAAGGTTCTCTTGTTCCTGATAGTGTAAATGCCACCAATATAAACATAGATGAGCAGTATGAAAAGGAAATTATTTGTTTCCAGAGGGAAATGGGATCAGTCTGCCTAGCCCATTTATAGCCCTCATGTCAAATGCTCATGTGGTGGTACAGTTCAGAAAATGTTAGTTTTCTTACACTGCACAGACATCTTTCAGTGTTTTCCTACTATAGCTCTAACATTACATTTTACCTGTTGATTTCCTTGTTTTCTTGCATCCTGTATTTTAATCCATCCAAAGTACTTGCAAAAGTCAAAACAGTCAGTCTGAAATATGCAGAGTAAGAGAACCTAAGTCTTGTGCTGAAGCTACCTGATATTTTTTACTGTTTTTTTTAAAAAAAAAAAAAAAAAAAAAGCCAAAGGGCATGCCCTACAAATGGCCATGTAAAGTGATAAATCCCACTCACTGAAAGCCCCACAGAAGCAAGGAAACTTCTCTAAGGCTTCCACTTGAAGAATGCAGGTTCCTGGACCTGAAACTGTGCTAAAATACCCAGTTCTACCCATATGCTTCATTCTCTGCTGCTTCACACATTTAACACGCATTTTCAAAAGGAGTTGATTTCATATTTGCTTGTAACCTTCCCAAGATGATAAAATCACAATAGTACAGTAGTTTTTGATAGATCACAAAATTAAAGGTAATTTCCCATATCCCCACTTTCCAAACATCCACCATACACACACGCCTCTGCTCAGCACCACTGATGCTCCAACCTGCCGCCCAAACCAAGGCTGCTGCTTGCTCTAATGCTGAAATAGTCTCAGATAATCCAGCTCCCACTGGATAAACGAGAACAAGAGTAAGCCCTGAGTTCATGATTACTATATGCTTATGAGAGAATGCTGGGTGGGCCTCTCCACCACATGGGATTAGATCATTAAGAGTGATGGGAAAATGAAGTTCAGATTTAACTCAAACACTGACATTTGCTCTCCTTACTCTCCTAATGCCTCTGCAGGGCTAGCACCTGCCAAAATACTGTCACAATGGAACCTTAGGGTTTAGGCCTATGGACATGAACTACGACAAGGAGAGGTCAGGACTGGGAGAAATGCCTTTGGAGCAATTCACATGAGAAAACTGCTCCCAAGTTCGCACCAGCCAGGGTGCATCTGAATACCCACTGGTTCCTGTCCCCACCTGCCTTTGCACTGACTATGGACTGAGTGATGGCTGTGTTCTATAAATAGAAACAGAAATAAAGAAATGAAATTAGATTAAGTCCCCTACAGATGGCTCTGTCACTATAAAAGCTGCCTGCTTTCAAATTAACATTTGTTATTACATAAATTTAGAACACTATAATAAATTAACACCCACCCAACAGAATTGAACTCTTCTGACTGGTTCTTCTCTCCCCATTGGATAGCAGGAAGGGGAAAATACTATTTTCCCTTGAAGGCATTCACAGCAGAAATTCAACAGCAGCACAAACTGGTGGAATTATTATGGATGGAGTAAATGCTTCCCGGGTGCCAGCATTCACACTGAACAAAAGACTTGGATAGGGTTGGTAAGCTTGCAAATACTGACTTGGAGTAGACACAGAGTACCTATATCAACCTCTCAAATCTAAAAAAAAATGTGCATCCAGGTATTAAATCAATAAAGTGTTCAAGCTTAAAGTTTATTTGAGAATGAAGAACAGGTCTTTGGGGGGCGGGGAAGGCAGAAAGGGAAAAAGCATGATAAAAATGACAAGTTTTAGCACACTGACCAGGAAAGTGATTTGGAGCTGTTTAAGAGATTAAGGATTTTTACTGTGAGAAAAAAATCCCAAAACTGTTAGTTCAATATGCAGCTGAAATGAAGACAGCAAACAAAATGTGTGGTTGCTAGGGGAATATAATATAAATCAAAAGCACTGCTGTAATTGCTACACACTGTAAGGAAGTGATAAGACCTCTCTGGGTATATTATACCTGGTCTTGGTTATCATATTGAGGAAAGATCCCATGCTTTTTCAAAGAATGCAGTGCAGAGCTAAACAAAGTGAACAGCAAGCCTGCAAAATTTAAATGAATAACTACCAAAATAGTTTGGATGAGAAACTCACAAACAGCAAAAGACAAAAGGTGACAGATGTGAGTCTGAAAACCTACGTTTAAAAAATTCTGTTGAGGCCTGTCAGCCCCAAAGTTTGATTATTTATTAAATTCTTGCCCCTTCTTGACATCAATGAACTACACAAACAGCTCTTAACCATCCTCGTGTCCACCGTCTCTCTGAGGTTATAATACAAGCTGTTTCAAAGTCCTCAATCTGTCCTGGTCAAAAGTAACTCACCTTTGTAGCCAGTCCCAACTCATCAGTAAGGATCCCAAGCAAGATCTTATCTTATACAGACTCAGAAGGGAACCTTGGATCTCAATCCAAGCCTCCTTCCAGCAGAGGCCTCCTGAAATACTTTGGACAATGAACTTCTTCATGCCAGTCTCTAATTGCAGAAAGGGGCAAGGAGAAGTAACATGGCAATGAATGCATTAAACAACAATGGAATAACTTAAATTAAACATTACTTCTCAACAAATTGGCAGATTCTGTCTCAATTGCCTCCAGACATGTTCTGATAGGTTTTAGAAATATAGGATGAAAAATATAGAACAGATGGCTCATGCAAAAGTCATAGAACACGGCACTTAGTTTTTGCATGTGTACAGAAAGATAAAAAATGATCCAGAGTCATCCCACCTGACTTTTGGCTTTTGATTCAAGACACTAAGTTGGGAGTGCAGCTACCTCTAACTACAGTCTATGCCCAGGAATGGTTTCCCTCTATGAGTTCAGATATGGCATCTCCAAAAGAGGTCAAACTACAGCCCATCTGCCATGGTAGAGTTTAAATCCAACACTGTAATCACTCTACTCCATCATCAATGCTTAGTGTCAGCTAGCCAGTCTCTGCCCTGGGTGGTGAGCTCCCACAAGCCCCCTTTTTTCACTGCACTTCAAATGACTCCAAAGATCTTGGTTTGTGCTTCGTCATTTGTAACTCATATATCTCCATTAATGATCTACTGACCTTGGTTTTAAGTTTGTTAAATATACAGTTAGCCATATAAACTGCAGCAATGTAGTCATAAAACACAAGCAATACATCAAAAAGACTCATTACCAAATGCCTTCTTATTGTAATAGAAATCAAAACTATAGTAATGTCACTATTTTCCTAAAATACGAGTGTTTTGCAACCTTTTTCAGCACAAGAAACACAACGGCCAAACACTGACACTGCCCAGACCAAGGCTGGAAGCTCTGGGACAGGTGCTTGTGGAGAATGTTTCATATATCAGGTGGGAAAAATTACTTTTTGGGCATGTCCATCAAACCCCACTGACTATAAAGAGAGCCTGCAGGGGACATGCCTTTTCCCTGCAATTTGTCAGTAAGGTTGGATGAACACAAGCACGTAACTCCCTCTGGCAAAGAGAATCAGGTCTGTGCATCAAGAGTGAAATGCTGCTGCTGTTATCCAAGCTACCTGTTGGAAGTGGGAGAGGATCCTACCATATGGATACAGTGGGGATGGAATTGGGCAGCTTACTACCAGAAATTATACAAATGCTAAAAAAAGATTCAAGAAATAAGGCAGGAGCAGGAATCAAGACCTGATAAAGTGCTAGCCAAACTCCAACCAGGCTCAAGTAAAGAGAGAAACACAGTGAAATTCTGGATAAATGTCCCTTTTAGTTGTGGGGAAAAAGCCCACAAAATAAACCAAAAACCCACAAGCAACTCTACCTGGAAAATTCTTTATCAAAATGCTAGAGTGTTCACATTTCTCTTTTCATTAAAAAAAAAAAAAGAAAAAAAAAAAAGTAAATATCTGTGTGTGTGTGTGTGTGTGTGTGTGTGTGTGTAGAGTACAACTCCTATAAAAGACCATATTTTCATGAGTATGAGCTCTGACCCATGGTGTAACATGCTATACAAATCAGAACAGAAAAAGAGCTTATGCACCAGAAATCTCAAGCCAAATTCCAGAGAGCAGACAGCACACAGATATAGACAGGCAGACAGGAGAGAAACAGGGAAGGAAATGAAGGACAGTAAGGAGCAATAATGTGAAGGATGATAGTGGGATAGTTTCATGATTGCTTACACAGAGCTCCTCTCATGCAAAGGAATGAAGTGTGGAAGTCCTGATTTAAAGATGCATTTAGGTAAACAGCACTCACGTGTGCAATCACAACTTGTGAGTGTGGCTCAAACTGCTCATTAGCTGTTTTCATTACTTTTTCTCTTTCAGTTCTTGCACACAAAACCATGCCAAAAGACACTAAGTCTGGACACAAATACTATCTTTTTTTCCTGCCCAACTGCTCCTACAGAGACTGCTTTCCTTCCATTTCCACTTGTGCTGTCACTGGAGTCATTAGTGCGTGTTAGCTCAGCCTCCCCTGGGTCACCACAAGCCCCACAGACCTGGGGCTTTGTACAGGGGTCATTTGCCCAAGGAATCCCACCGCTCATAGTAACTCATTAGACATTACAAATAACCTGCTCACTCCAAAAACCAGCAAGACCTGCGAAAAACTACACACTTCCCTCTTATCTGCTGGTCCTGAGGGCACAAGTCACAGACTGTGTTACAAAAGGTCCATAACTCCATCATGGCAAAGCCAATCCTTAGAGCAATAGCTGGTCCTCACCCACAAAGGGCACAATCTTTCCTTACAGCAGGAATGCTCACAAGTTCAAAGTCAGATGTAAAGACCTGATGCTTCAACATTACATTATCGCCTCAGGAAGGCAGCATGCTAGAGAAGGCAGTTTATTTGCTAGTAGCTTCTTTGCTGGGCTGCTTTCCAGAAGTCTTAAGCAGGATGCCATATATTCTTTATTTTTTAGTGACCCATAACCCTTAAAATAGCATTATATTGCTGTCTAGAAGAGCAGAGAGAAAGAAAAACAAGGGAAAGAAAAATAGCTCCCTGGGCAATGCAGCTACTGAAGTGTGGTTTTCCATGTCTCATGGCTAGATTCTCTGATGTCTAACAAGACATCAGCTCCTGCTGCTGCTTCTCCCTTGGCTGGAACATTCCTATTAATCCTCCTTTGTACAGTGCCTTCAGTGTCCCAGTGAGCAAATCCAGACTTTTATATGGTGAAGGCACAAAAAGAGTTTCTCTCCTCTATGAAGCCATTGATTTTCATGAAGCTTGTTGGGCCTTTCATCAGATCTGGTTGATACTGGCCAGTTAAATCAAAAAACTGCTGGGGAGGAGCAGGAGAAGCAAGTGTGCATTCACACACACGTTGTGATCACGTATCACCTTATTTCCCCAGGAGACAAGACTAAAGATCTTACTCTCTGTACATGCCATTGAGCAACCACCTCCACCAGAATGGAATTATTCAGACTATATCACAGAGGCAAGTTCTCAACATGCACGCTGTGCTAACTATGCTCAGTCAATGCAGAATCCAGCAGGTCCAGGCTCTGAATTAACATGCAGACCAGCAATACAAAGACCCAGTCTTTTCTGCAGTTTCAATTCATCAGTTCAAGCAGGGATGAGCGTACTTTATTCTTTTCCCCAGATGGTTGGAAGCTGCAAAGTAATTTAGCAGCCTATGTTCTTCTAAAAAATTATCATGCTTTTTCTTTCCTGGGTGACTTCTACATCCCCTGCTGACTGGTTTAATGGTACCAAGAGTTATGGAATGATATTGTTTTTATTATGTGCCTTCTTTATTTTTAAATTACATTTTGACACATAGTCTATCCATTCATGGGTCTTTTAAAAAAGAAGCTCTGCCCAAGTGCCTCCAATATCTAAGTAACAGAATACCTACCTTGAAAAGACACTGAAAAGAAGCCAAGGTGCCTTTGGGATGCCAGTGTTCATTTTCAGTCCTTTCATTTTGCCATTCTCTAAAGATGCTATGAAACTACTTACTGACTTGATAGAGTAAGCGAAGCACTTCAGGGAAGTTTTTCCTCTCAATTTTAGTCCTAGCTTGGAGCCATGTAGAAAAATCAGGAAATTGCATGATCTTAAGAAAAGTTTGTTCTCTTCACTAAGGTCTCACAATGTTGGCTTCTTCCTGTCCCTTGTGCACCCAGGAGCACTGGGCATGACTGTGGGACTGGTCCCCTGAAAGAAAAAAAGGGAAAGGGCCACATGTCTCTGTACTAATAAACTAACCAGTGTCAAGGACCATTTGTGGGCACTAGTACTGAGGCCTCTGTAAAATTAAATTTTTAACACAGTCACAAGAATGGTTTTGGCCCTTGTTCCCCCAGGCAACTCCTGGTGCGGTTTGAAAATTAAAACAGGTGCTAGCCCATCGCCGAAAAGCAACTGGCATCCTTTTTGGGAGGCTCCAAGAGGTTAGCAATAGAGATGCAGGCAGTTTATGCCAGATGGTTTCAGCATCTGAGAACTGTCCCAGGCACATTTAATCTACTGGAGTCGAGGCAGCTCATCAGTCTAAGGGAACAGAAATGTGCAGGCTGTTCTGCATGGGGACATCACGTACCCTTATCCTGTTGCCTCCATAAGGACCAGGCATTACAAAAGAGACTACGTAGGGAAGCAGCAACGGAGAAGGGAGCACTAAGCCCAGGGATACCAAGGACAATGAATTAAATAAACCCCACTAACCCTCAACGCAAAAGCTGTTGATGGCAGATTACGGGGTAGCAATCTGAAGAGTGCAGCACACAAAGGGAGAAGTCATACCATTGTGGCACAGGACATCCAGCCAGCTGCTGGCACCCAGATTTTAGGCCACACCAGACAACAGAGAACCAACAGACTTGGCCCAGAAGAGATCATAACTCATTTAAGATGATGGTCACTGTCTTGCCTAACTGGAGACTTAAAGCAGGGCCCTCCACTTTTCTGGTCCATACCAGAGACCTCAGTTGCACCAGGGCTGAGAGCAGTGCCCATGTTTCTCCGTAGCTCAGCTGAAATCTGTTCTGAAATCTGCTCCAAGCTACATATTCCTGCCATTTCTGAGTTCAACAGCAGCAGCAGCAGCCAAAGGCACCTGGGTTGTCCCTGCTGTCCATCAGCAAGAGCTCTCAAGATCAAAAACAGCCCAGGAAAGCCAGATGGGGCTCTGGCTGTCCCCTTCCAGACAGCAGCTACTGAGAAGAGCCAGTAACATCTACTACTTGATGGGAATTGGGGATCTACAAGGCTCCCCCCACTTTCTGCCACTGACCTGCAATGAGATAGTGAGCAAGACACTTTGCTTCTCTGATTCCATGTTTCACATGTTATTTGTTGTTTATTCTTGGGGATGATGAACCGCAGAGATGTTCTCTTAGTGAAGCTTTAAAAGCAACTAGCACATATCTCTAATAAAAGGCTCACTGAGATTGAAATGCAAAGCAATTCTGTGATAGACACCTTCTCAAAATATATTAGATTTTTGCTCCTTTCTCTCCAGTGCCACTTTTTATTTTGATTCATCTCTAACTCTTTTCATTTGCCTTAACCACAGAGGCCAGTATAAGGCAAGCTTTGGGAAATATGCAGCATTGTTTAAAGATTTATCCCTGCTGCAGCAAAATCCTTTCATGCTTCTGATTACTAATTACAAGCAAATACTTTGATAGCTGTGGAAATCAGTTAACTATCCTTCCACATTTCAAGGCACTGCATCAAACTTGTCACTACATATGAATACACATCTTAATACAGTTTGATCACAACCTGGAATGAATAAGCTAAGAACAGGCTGATGCAACTGAGCACATGAAGGTTGAAAACATTTGCTTATATTTGGGACTCCATTTCTATTTGAATTAATGAACAGGGTGCTATAAATATCTAATTTCCATGAATTTCAAATAATGTGGGAAGAACATCTGGGATGTCAGTGCTGGGAAAGAAGCACCTTTGCTTCTTTACTGCAGCAAACCAGTGACATCTCCATTTTAACTCAAGGCCCCAGCCAGGTCCCTGCAGGAACTGGGA
Organism: Athene cunicularia; assembly: GCF_003259725.1. Lineage (NCBI taxonomy): Eukaryota > Metazoa > Chordata > Aves > Strigiformes > Strigidae > Athene > Athene cunicularia. The sequence goes on from NW_020799095.1 coordinate 45,234,303, forward strand.
CTTCTTCCTGCCAACATTTGACGTTCCCTGGAGGATTTTTAGCCAGTGACCACTTGTGCTGGGAAAAACTCTACAGAAGCCGGCAAAACCCCACAAATTCTAACCTGCTTAACTACCTGTGTTAGAAATACTATTCACATGAACAAGAACAGAATTGAGCCAATAAGCCAAATGCAACATTGCTGTTAGAAGAGACGTATATTCACTGTAATAAATCATATTTCCATGATTTAATCTGGCACATGTAATCGAAGGATGTATGTTAGGATGTTTGTCTTATCTGGAATATATTACCTCTCTGAATGTTTACTATGAATGTGTTGCCTTCTACAGTGTTTTTTGTTCATCTGAGAGCACATTCAGCTCCCTTGATAGAAGACGTTGCATCTTGACTTTGAATATGCCTCTTCATAGACCTACAGCTCTCCATCACACACAATAAATGTTTGGGGTTTTTTTTCTTGAATCTAGTTTTGTGTAACGCTTTGTTTGCTCCAGAGAAACATGCATGGCTACATATGTGCCAAAACTGTTTTCCCAGAAATGAAGATCAGTGCTCAGAAATGCTGCTCAGACCAAGAACTGAAACTGGAGATGGATGGAGATACGTTAAATCACAAAACAGCAGTTCCTCTTCTTCTTGTTGTGGATTTTTTTTTTTTTTAATGCACAAGGAGACAACTGCCTCATTTCTCAGTCACAACAGTTTTAGGATCCATATGTTCTTCAACAAGATTTCTACTGGAACAGATTTCCATCAGGAAAAGCCAGATTGAGAAAATCAGCTCTGTTTACGCACATACCAATTTTGACAAAATTTTGGAGGAAAGATAAATTCTGATTTTTAATCAGCTCCAGTCTCAGCAGTTGATTCATGCACAAAAATAAGTGCAGAACTGAAATGTTACCCTTTATAGATTTTTACATATCTTGGCTCCTCATCTAAAAAACTTGAATGAGCAGAAAAAAGGGCTGGATCCAGTTACACCATTAATCACATCTGCAGTCTGCTGCTATAAGAGTTGAAGTGGGTCTCTCTCGATATTATGAGGGGAAAAAAAATCTCTATGTTACTACTGTAGTAGATTTATATGCATAGCAGGCCCATGGGTTGCTTCCATGCATACTGGTATGCTTAGAGCAAGAGCAGTGCTGCAAGAAAAACTTTAGGACTGGTCAACAGAGCTCTGCCTTCAAATATTTAAGGCAAAACTGTGCCAGCTTAGTCAACACTGAATCACAATAATGCAGTGCATTTGCCTACTGAGAGATGCAGTCTCTGGTCTTCCATTAGCCACATTAACACATGGACAGCCTGTATTACAGGTTCAGATGCTACAAAGCCCAACTTCATTCTGCAGCTTTCAAACAGGTCTTGAAATTTTTCTGTTATGAGTGACATCTATGTAAATCCTTGAATAAGACACACTATGAACTAGAGAAGCTCCTATAAAAGGTGGCATTGAACCCACAGCCTTTAATTCCCAAAGCACAAACTCCATCTCTAGAAACAAAGAGCATAGGTTTGGTTAATAGTAGCCCTGAGATCACCAGACCTGAACCTGTCAGCAATCCAAATACAGAGTAGATTAAGAAGGAACTCTTAAAAAAACCCAACCAACAAACAAACAACCCCCCCCCCCCTCAGGCTTATCAATGAAGTAATGTCTCCAGGTCAACAACTCCTGAGCAAGTAAACCGCATAATTAACCACCACAAATGTCTGTAATTAACCTGCAAAATTATACTAATTATTAAAGTGAGAAGAGAGAGTATTTGGAATGTCAGATACTTATGTTCAAGAGAGGATATACACCAGGACAAATGACAGAGGAACCCAAAACTTCTCTGAGGCAAGCTAAAGAGGACAATGTCCTCCAATTGTCCATCAGTACCTGAACCAGGCAGTACTTGAACCCTGCCAGCTCCATAGGTATCATTAGCCCCCAAAAAACATCAGGTAGGAAAACCTAAGAATACAAAGATGAATTAACAGTATCATAGAACACCAGGTTGGAAGGGACCTCAAGGATCATCTGGTCCAACCTTTGCTGGCAAAAGCACAGTCTAGACAAGATGGCCCAGCACCCTGTCCAGCTGCATCTTAAAAGTGTCCAGTGTTAGGGAATCCACCACATTCCTGGAAGATTATTCCAATGGCTGATTGTTCTCAGTGTGAAAAATTTTCATCTGTGTCCAATCAGAATCTCCCCAGGAGTAACTTGTACCTAATATGCCTCATCTTTTCCATGTGGCTCCTTGTAAAAAGGAAGTCTCCATCTTCTTTGTAGCCACCCTTTAAATACTGGAACATGGTGATAAGGTCTCCCCTAAGCCTTCTCTTCTCAGGGCTGAACAAACCCAGTTCTCTCAGCCTTTCCTCACATGCCAGGCTTCCCAGTCCTTTGATCATCTTTCTGTCCCTCCTACGGACCCTCTCCAGCCTGTCCACATCCTTTTTGTAAAGCAGGGACCAAAACCGGACACAGTATTCCAGGTGTGACCTGATAAGCACTGAGTAGAGTGGGATAATGACTTTTTTATTTCTGCTGGTGATGCCCTTGTTGATACAGCCCAGCATCCTGTTCACTCATATTGAGCTTGTTGTCCACCAGGATACCCAGGTCCGTTTCCACAGAGCAGCTCCCCAGCCCAGCAGATCCCAGCCTGTGATGCACTCCTGGATCATGTTTGTCCAGGTACAAGATGTTACACTTGTCTTTGCTGAACTTCATAAGGTCCCTGTTAGCCCACTCTTCCAGCCTATCCAGGTCTTCCTGCAGGGTGACTCTCCCTTCTGACGTGTCCAGTTCCCCACTCAGTTTAGTATCATCAGCAAACTTCATCAGGGTACACTTGATCCTATCACCCAGATCACTTGTGAAGATACTAAACAGTAATGGGCCCCATATTGATTTCTGGGAGACCCCACTTGTGACAGGTTACCAGTTTAAAAAGAAGCTATTTCCCACCATCCTCTGGGTGCAGCCTGTTATCCAGTTCCTCACCTACTGCACAGACCACTTGGCTAGACTGTAACACAACAGTTTCTCTAGGAGGAGGCTGTGGGGAACCATACTGAAAGCCTTGGAGAAATCCAGGTAGGCAATGTCCACTGCTTGCCCCACATGAACTGAGCAGGTTACATTGTCTAGAAGGCAATCAGGTTTGTCAAGCATGACATGTCCCTGGTGAGTCTGTGCTGGCTTTTCCCAATCATGTGCTTCATTTGACTTGTGATAGACCCAGGAGGATTCATTCCAGAACTTTCCTGGGGACTGAAGTAAAACTAATGGTCTTATAATTTCCTGGATCCTCCTTTAAGCCCTTGTAGATGGGCCTTCTTCCAGTCTTCTGGGATGTCCCACAATCTCCCCGACTTCTCAAGGATTATGAAGAGTGGCCTCACAATGACATGAGCCAGCTCTCTTAACATCCTCAGGTTGATAATGTCAGGGCCCATCAATTTGTAGGGGTCAAGCTCCTGTAATAGTCTGCCTACCAACTCTTCCTTCACAGACAGTGGGTCTGTATTTACATCAACCTGGATTTTTGTTCCCAAGGCCTGGGGCCCAGCAGTGCTGTCAAAGACAGAGGTGAAGAAAGTATCGGGAAATTCTGCCTTTTTAGCATTGTTAGTGACTAATTCACCTCTCCTGTTTAACAGTGGGCCAATATTTTCCTTCTGTTTCTGCTCGTTGTTTACATACCCAAAGAACCCTTGCTTTTAGTTTTTGACATCTTTGGCCAATTTCAATTTGAGATGAACTTTTGCATATCGAACTGCATCTCTGCATATCCTGTCAATGCCTTTGTAGTTCTCAATGAGTATTTGTCTGCTTTTCCATCTCTGGTACACTTCTCTTTTGGTTTTGAGCAGACTCAGCAGCTTGCACCTAAGCCAGGACGGTCTCTTGCTCTGCCTACTTCCCTTCCCTTTAAAGGGGAGAACTGGTTTTGTGCTTCCAGGAGAGTGTTCTTGAAAAACTCCCAGCACTCGCTAGCTCCTTTAGCCTCTATGAAATCCCTCCCAACTGAGCTCTGAGCAAGCTGGTTTGCTCTTCTAAAATCTAAGACATTTGTCTCACTACTAACCTTCAGCGTGCCCAACAGGATCTCAAGCTCCACAATATTGTGGTCGCTGCAGCCAAGGCTATCACTAACCAAGATATAACAAAGCAGGTTTTCTTTGTTTGCAAGTAGCAAGTCCAGCAGTGCCCCATTCCTGGTTGGCACATCTAACGTTTGTATGAGGAAGCAGTCCTCTATTCATTCCAAGAACTTGACGGATGACATGTGAGCTGCTACACTGTTCTTCCAACAAATGTCTGCGTAGTTGAAGTCACCCATAAGAAACAGGTTCTGTTGACCTGAAGCTTGCTTAAGTGCAACAAAGCAATATTTGGGTGAGACAAGCCCTCTGATCTTGACACAGAGGCCTTAGATAGGGCTTCCACAATTGCTGTAGCTGACTCCTTAACACAACTCCCCGCTCTTCTTCCCTGCCTCTCTTTACAAAACAGCCTATAGCCATTCATCATGATCCTCCAGTCATGTGAGTTGTCCCACCACCTTCCAGTTATTCCTATATCATAACTTTCTAACTGGGCACGGAGCTTCAGTTTCTCCTGTTTGTTCCCCAGGCTGTGGGCATTGGTATACATACACTTGAGGTGGTTGGTGTTCAGGTTCTGATCTTGAAGGCAGCTAAGGAACATTTGTTGCTGCTCTGGATGGCCTGGCTTATTCCCCAGTTGGCTTCAACCGCATGAGCATTGCCACTTTGGACCCCGCCCACCGAGTCCTTCAGTTTAAAGGAATTTTACAGCCTGAGCTAATGCCTGATTTTTAATATACAGTAGCAGGCTGAATTACCTCATGTATGAAACAAAGAACACACATAATTGCTCTCATAGTGAAAACCTGCACTGATGAAAGTGAATCACCTCTTGCCTTACAGACCCACCAGTCTGCAAGGTATGTCACAAATTTGCATGACAACACTAAGCTTTCCAGGTTTGGAAAAAAAGAGGTTAGAAAGATCACATGTAGACAGAGACCTTCCAACTCCTGTCTGAGAAGGTACCTGTGAATTTTCTATATTGGCTTTCCTAGCAATTTTTCCTATGCATAAAATATGCTCCAGAAATGCAACATTTCAGGATGAACCAGAGAAAATCTGTTGTGTAGAGCACATATCTGGCCTTTACTGGACTGCTGCCCAGGTGCTTAAAGATAATTTAGGCCCCTGAGTCCCAGAGAAGTTGATCTGTATACCTTTGGTACTCCTGGAGTAGGACCCATTAATAGCTGTTTTTCTCCATCTTATAATTTCATTTGCTGGATGACTGGACTTTGCAGTAGATCCAGCCAGTCTTCTACCCCCGCAGGCATTCTCCCTCTTGTGCTGAGCAGTTGCAGCTCTCAGCCCATGCATGAGCCCTCTCTAGGGGTGTCTGACTGTTTACGAAGAAGCTGTGCCAAAATTTCTGCTAGTGTGAACAAGCACATTTCCACTGACCCCAGCAGTGCCAACACCAGCAAAGAATTTGCTCACATGTGGTTCTTGCACAAACAAATAAAGATGATAAAGTTGGGTACTATTCTCTATGTCTGAGTTACCAGCCAGTGAGCTGAATTAAATCCTATGTTCGTGGTCAACAGGAGCATAGGACTGATTTCAGTAACCATGCATCTGCAGAAAGTTGCTCACTCCTCTCAAACAGGTTCCTCCCAGGCAGCAAAGGATTTATGTTTGGCAGCATTTCTTATCAGCTCTGCACAGCTATAGAGATCTTCAACATAGCTTAGAGAACTTGTTTCATTATGATGGGAAGCATTTGCATTATTTTTTTTGATAAATACCCCAAAAATAATTCAGTAGGTACTGCTATGGGGGAAAAAAAATAAGTAGAAAAAGTAATCACAGGCTACTTTTATGTAAAAGACTTCTGGGATGCCTCCAGCCAGCATGGAGAGAAATTACCCCATAACTGTCAATCTGAGGATGGAAGAAACCAAGGTCCTCATCTTGGTTTGCAGTAAGGAAACTGCTTAGGACCCAGGATCAAACCACTGTGCTCTCAGCCTGGTCTGCTGCAGCAGTAGTCTTTCAAGCTCTGCCTATGTTTTCAAAGACATATCTTCAGTTCACATCTCCTGGTTTTCTTGTATGAGCTGTACTATGCCAGTTAATTGCCTCTGAAGTGGCCTCCTTAGCATATAAAATCTCTCTGTGTCCTCTTCTCTTCCCTTCTGCAGTGCACCATGAAAGGAACTTTAAAAGAGAATTACAGAAGTAAATGAAAGCCAAACAGGTTGCAACTTAAGCCTTTTCAGATGGAAAGGGGTAGGGTGAAATTGATGTCACAGTAAATGCTTTCCTCTTATGAAAGTGAGCTATTTTTAAAAAATATCTAAATAGATGAATTCCACAGTGAAAAAAAGAGAAAAAACAAAACCACACATATACTTTGGTTAGGATTTTTAAAATGTGATAAGCAGCTACCTAACTTTGCTAAATAAATTACTTTATTCTTCTGTGGGAGGCTAAAGCCCTTCTAGAAACAGTCTTCCCACAGGCGGAATCTCAGGTTGGGAACCCAAACCCCTCAGATACCAAGACAGCAGTCAACACATGCAAATACTGGCCATTCAACCTATCAAAGAGAGGCCAAGATCTGAGTTGAAAAGCTGAAGAGAATGAATGAAAACATGGAAGCCCACCACAAGTGCTAAAGGTATCAGCACAGGCTACAAATCAAGGGACAGGCAAAAATGAAAGTCAGGAACAATGTTTATTTTCCCTAGGGAAAAAAATAATGTAGCTTCTCCATAACACAACAAAAAATAAAGAAGTTAAAGAAGAGAAAAACACAGAACTCAGTATACAACTTACTATTATATCTGGGTTTTATTAGAAAAGAGTTAATTTGCTTCTGCCAAGAGATAAAAGCAAATTAGAACAGTCCTGATTCCCAATCAGGCTTGAGACCTGCTCAGAGCAAGTGGAGAGGAGTCTTAAACGTATCACAGAAGGTGGATGGAGTGCTAAATACTGCACGTCATGCAACAGCCTCTACTTGCCACTAGCATGTGAAGACTTCTTGACTTGATCCCCTACAGATCAAGATCTCTATCACTGGGATGCTGTGAGCTTGCTAAGCTGGAAATGCATGAACATGCATTGCATGATACACTGTGGCAGAAGAGGGTTGCAATGTTCAGCAGTCCATCCATGGAGTAAGAAGGACCCTGCTGATAGAAGCCATGTTGGCAGCAAATACACAGTGCTGCAACTCCTCTTTGGCTTCACACTGAAAGGTCACCCCAGAGGAGAGGAGAAAGGGTAGCTTTCTGCTGGGAATGGCATGCCAGAGTTAGGTACCCCATGTCCCAAACTAACTCAAACATTTCAGCGTCATGAGAGTGTTGAGACTCAACTGGTCCAATACTGCCGATCTCTGGCTGTTGCAGTAGTTTCTTGGGATTCTGGAAGCTAGTGCCTGCTTTGAGCAGTCTTGGAGTCATCTCTGTTCCCTGGACTCTCCTCAGTTTCCCTTATTGTATTTGGCTATACCCAAAGACCAAAGTAAAAATATGCTGTAACTTCTCATATAACACATTTTCTTCTGAAACTTTGCCCTCAAGCACAGAGCACAGCTATGGTCTTAAACAAGCAGCCAACTATTGCCAGCTATCAATCCATGAGTGCAACCAATGCATAAGTGAAGATGACGCACACCAAAAGTAGATCACTGCAGCCCCCTTATTCTGGTTCAATAAAACACGCTATTCATTCCTAAACAGTGTGGTTTTTCTCAGTCTGTTGCTCTCTTTCCAATCTTTATTTGAACGGAGAGGCAGTTTTGCAGAAGCACTGTGCCTGGTTAGACAGCAAGACTCTTTGATGATGTATATCACTGCTCTAAAAATCTAAAATGTATTCCAAGCCACAGCAAGGCAAGAGGATACAAGTCCCCTTACAGAAAATTAAGCATGTATGTATATATCTTCACTGTCCTTTTTCTTTCATATAATGAAGGAAATGGGAAAACAGGATGTTACAAAGGGAAAAAAATACTAAAATCAAAATATTTTAAGGAGCAGCAGAGCAATCTAGTGATTAGCACAGTGTGTATGAGTCAAAGTGAACAAAAACCTGGGCTTGAACGAGGAGAAACCAGAGATTCACTCAGAACAGGCAACTCTGCTTCCCCACCCATAAACAGGGCTGGGGAACAGAGGTTCTTTGTAAAAAAGTGTCAAGTAGCATTCAGCAAAAAAACATAGCTTAAAACACTCAGGTCACTATACAGTCCTAGGCTCCTCTTATCTGCATGCAGCAAACATATGGGAAGAAAGCAAAGGAGGGAGATTCTCAGTGAGTTTTGTTCATGGCTTTGCAAACTGGAGCTAATTAAATGACATGGAGGAATTTTGCTCAGCAGAAGCCAAGTGAAGGATTTATGTCTTTTCACATATCACGGGCATGCCATGCAGAAAGCCATCAGACCTGACCAGATGAAACAGGAGATCCCAGAAAACCCTCTTTGAAGGATTGTGACCTTATAAATAATAAACTATTAGTAGTATTCTCTATTCCTCCCACAGGAGTTCTGGCCATCAGTGTTCCTGACCTGTGTAATATATATGATATATTACAATATGTAATAAGCACAGGAAGACTGTTTATAATCTTTAGTGTGACAAAACATTGGTAAAATCCAAAATTCTAGATTATATGTACTTTCTTGAAGAAAATTAAGCAACCAAAACAGGTTCTTGTCATTTTATTGCTCAGGGACTTCCTTAAAACTAGTCTGAAGCCTCCTGAAACTGCTCAGCAGCTAAGAAATGGGACATCTTGAATTCTGCACCCTTCTCTTCCTTGGGGCTGAGAGGAGACTCCCATCTGCTCTGTATTCACACTGCCCAGTCTTCCCCTAGACACATCCACATTTTTTTCCTCACAGAGACAGGGAAAGCTGATGCCTTTCTTTTAAAGCATGTCTGGAAAAGTGTTAAAGGGAGAAACCAAATGTCATCTGTGTTTTAGGTATGCTTTTAAGCTCCTCCCCAGTTCAGCCCCTCAGTGATTTAGGTGGACATTTAGAAACCCTCTTTTTCAAGATCCCCACTGCCCTTCAACACACAGGAGGCCTTGAGTAACTCAGTCCTACCAAACCTGTTAAGTGGGTCCAGAGTAGGCCACAAAAACGATCAGGGTGCTGGAACACCTCTCCTATGAGGACAGGCTGAAAGACCTAGGATTGTTCAGCCTGGAGAAGAGAAGGCTCCAGAGAGACCTTATAGAGTCCTTTCAATACTTGCAGGGGTTTTATAAGAAAGATGGGGACAAACTTTTTAGTAGGGCATGTTGCAATAGGACAAGGGGTAGTGGTTTTAAACTAAAAGAGGGTAGGTTCAGACTAGATATAAGGAAGAAATTTTTTACAATGAGGATGGTAAAACACTGGGACAGGTTGTCCAGAGAGATGGTAGATGCCCCATCTCTAGAAGCATTCAAAGTCAGGTTGGAGGGGGCTCTGAGCAACCTAACCTAGTTGAAAATGTCCCTGCTCATTACAGGGAGAGGTTGGACTAGATGACCTTTAAAGGTCCATTCTAACTCAAACTATTCTATGATTCTATGATTATAAAGCTCTGAGTACTAGTGAAGTCGTGTAACTCATCAGCAATGCACCTTACTTACTTCCAGAGTTAGTGGCAATGAAGCTGATGGCATTTTTGGACTTACGTTGCAAAATTTCACCTCAATACCACCATGGAGCATCGTCCCGTTACCATATATTATCCCCAATTCTGACTACACAAAATTAATATTTACAAATGCCATCCATTTATCTGAGTTAGTTTTAAAATAATTCACAGGTCAAATTTAAATTTACCTGAAACCATAGTCTAAGTGTTTCATTTCCAAAAAATGGATTGTGTTTTTGATAGTTAAAAGATGGAAGCAAGGGACTGCACATGGAGCTGTTATTCCTGATGTCAGTAGATACTCCTAAATTAAAATAATTCAGAAGCAGTTTTAAAGGGCTAGAGCATTTGAAGTGTTTAGATGCATAAACCTACTGAAATCAATGCAAGATAGGAACCTACATTTCCAGGGAGATATAGGCCACTAGCAACAGACAGTGGTCTCCAGGGATGCCACTAGACCACCTGAGTACAAACACCTTCCTTCTGCCAGACAGAGGAAAAATAATTGAGTGGTTGGTTTACTGATAGACAACAGTGAAGCCTGGCTCCTTTCTTTTACTCTTCCACAGCCTGCCCAGAGGAACCCAGGAAAATTACGTGAGCTTCAAAATGGCATGGCCTAAGTTTCAGGAAGCTACCACTGGGATGCTCAAACAAGAAAGTAACAAACAAAAACAAAGAAAAAAAACACCTCTACAAAGATCTTCCACCTCCCATGTAATGGCAGACACGTGTAGAGGCCACCAAACATCATGTTTTAATACAGTGCCTGCTGTCCTTGTGTCTCAGCTCCACTGTCTGCAAAACTGGAGTAACACTAATCTAATGTAATCTAATCCAGTCTAACAGCAATCAGTACTTATTTGAAGAAAATCTCATTAGAGGTTTTGAGGTGCTGAAACACTACAGCAATGGAGTCCACAGAAATATCCTAGCTGATGACTGCCTCTTCCTTCACTGCTAATATCCTCTCCTCCGAGGATAATACCTCTAAGACATGGTTTACGAAATTCTGACAGAGTTTTGAAAATAACTTTCTAACATGTCCACGTTTTCTCCTAGGAGCTGACGTTTTCCCTGCTGATTTTTACAAATTATTCTGTCACTTAGCCATAAAGTCATGTCTAAGTGGAAATATATATCTTCTTTAAAAAGCACAACTGAATTAAAAAAACATCTATATGTAACAAGCCAAAGCTACCTACCAGAAAAAGAGACTAAAATTTGCTATGTTTCCCAAAAAATAACCTTCCAAATATTTGTTCATCTCAAAGGTCTACATAATTTAGATTTGATTTCCTAAATAAGAAAGAACCAGGGTAGGATGCTAAGATTGTCAATATAACAAGAGGTGTTAGCAATACTGACACAGCCTGATTTTTCTTTACTGTCAACCACGTGCTGGATTAAGCCCATGAGGTTATGACAACAGGACTAAGGGAGATGTCACCATGATGGCCCACAACATGTTAACATAAACCCATGTTAACAGAGTTCAGAATGAGCTTTGGCCCTTATTTTGAACACTGAATTAAACACCCCATCTTTAGTTCTTGGAGCAATACCCAAAGGGAATTGGCTGTGCCAAATATATGGTATCAACAAAAAGCAGTGTTTTTTTCAATACAAGATCTCATTATTGATTAAATTTATTTAGAGTAACATTTACAAAATAAGGAATGGCCTGAGTAGTAGCTGTCTAGCTAATGTTTGTACCATGCCCTACAGTATCCCCAAAGGACCTTGCAGTCAAAGACACCGACATTGATATCACGCTCACAATTATAGGCAAAGCATGATTTAACCTTGCCTGCTCTATCTGTATCTGCGTTCCACTCCACATTGAGATTCATAAATCTTCTGTGCACTGATAGCAGCATTTTTGCAACCCTTATTCACCCATTTCAAAAGGATTGGCTTGGCTGGTCTAGCCTTTAAAAAAAAAATAAAATAAAAAAAAAATCTCCCAATTCATGTAAGTGTCCTTTTTCTCTTCGTCCAAACAACAGGCTGCCTCTATAAGGATTAATCAGGATTGAAATGCAGACATCAACCTAAGTCTGTTGCCACAATTATCCTGATCAGAATAACCCAAGCTTTTCTGAAACCTGAATTTTAGGAAAATAAACCCAGCCATTTTTCCCCAAGCTCTGACTGCTGTGCCTGGTATTATTATAGATAAATCTATCTCAGGTATGCTGATTACACTCAAGTATTCAGCCATCTGTCCTGACCCATAAGAAATGTCCCCGCTCTTGGCAAATGGCAGGCAAGAATTTAATATCATAATTCTTACCAGCTTTTCTTACCCACACTGACAACTAGTAACACAGTAAACAAGGCTGATGCTACAAGAGGGATGCAATTCAAGATTAGGGGGTGCCTATGTTCGGTGCTTATATGAGTGCTAGGTGTCTAAACTATTATGGTCAACAGGGATCTGGTAAAAAAAAACATCAGTGGAGTATAAGAAGCAAGTCAAGGAGCAGTCAGCCCACAGTGACTTTTCATCGCTCTCTAGACTCTACTGTGTCCCACTGCCTATAGTGGGAGCTTAGGTATTGCCCGTCCAATCCCAGTGCCTAAATTAAGACACCCGGCATCATTCAAGATGTCCTGGCATCTCCAAGACATACTGCTGGTGCTGGCAAGCAGAACACAAAACCAGTAGGAAATTCCTATCCCTGTGGTAGAGCAGCTGAAAGGACACCTGGCACATCTCGCATAGCACAAATGCAGAAAAATCCTGCCCCTAGGTTACATGTGAACAGAAATTAGATGCCTAAATATTGGTGTTATAATCCTTAAACTGAGTCCTATCCTTCAAGAATCACCTTACACTGATTACCCAGTTAGTGAAGAGAGAGATTTCAGTCTGAGGACTCAAGTCAACACCTCTGCATCATTTTCATGGTATTTTTTCATCTCTGCAACAGTAGTGGCTATAAAATGGTTTTGCTTTTCCTTTTTTCTTTATTAAATAAAATTAAAAACCTTGGAAAATACATGAATTTTCATGCTTACAAATGCTGTTCTAGTGGTGCTTAAGAGTGCGGCTACAGTACACACAAACATGTAGTGAAAATGTGGACTTGTTCACATTTACACATCAGAAAGGTGCCTTTTCAGTGATGTTCCAATATACCCTTCTCACTCATCAAAACAATCCCTTTTTTGGCAAACACTACCACTTGAGCTCTGTGGCGCTGTTGATGAGCTCATGCATACTGGCTTTCAAACAGCTCACGGGACAGTATACACCTTTTCTACAACACAATGTATACATACACCTTTGTTTTGATAACACCTACATTTTATCACGTTATTTTAGTATTTGGGTTGCATATGCATGCTTCAGCCTCTGCAAAGAACAGCTGTTTCTCACTTGGATACAGTCATCGTTCATATCAACAGCATTACAATCTGAGTTAAATTGCTAAATCTGGGAATAACAGTGGTAGGACCACATTGTAATTTGCTAGCTCTCTCCTAACTCTTCTCAATTTCTGTTTCCAAAACATGAGAGTATGTAAGTGACAGCTACTATTGGATAAAACAATGGGTTTTTTTCTTCTGGATGATCTTCATATCAAAATCCAAATTTAACAAATGCTTACAAGGAAGTAAGAGAGGAGCTTTCAAGAAAGAATAAATGATTTGTGGTAATGACTCTACAAAGTATAATTTAAAGTGCAGGAGGCCTCATTTTGTACAATAGCTAAAATTTTGAGCACCAGGAATTTTAAGCCCTTCATTACTGGGTTCTTCAACAGATCATGGTTTACACTGAAAAAGCTTGAGGCAACTCTTCTACCAGCACACAAGAGATTTAGGTATGTTGCTTCTGTTGACATTACTGTAAGTTAGATGTGGACACCTTCCCTGAGCTTAAAACAAACAAACAAAAAATTATCTCCCTCTCTTTCAACTAGTCCATATCAGCTGCCCATCGGAATTTCTCTGGTGCAAAATATGTCCTGTAAAATAAAATGAAGCTACAGCAGGAAAGTACCTGAGGAAGGCTGAACAGTGGAGGTCACTTACAATATTTTGCTGTCAAAGATAGTTTTAACTGATATATTTTTATCATAATACTGCGATGGTGCACAACATTGATTACTTTCCATTAAAGTAATAAAAAAGCACTGAAGTTTCCTACTGTTCTGTAAAGAAAAGGGGACAAAAGAGGAAAAAAAATATAGCACTTGAATTACTGCCATAGAGTTTGAGGGTCCATAAACAATTTCTTTCCTCCCTCCATCCTTGGCTAAGACCTTCGTCACCTCCATTATGATCATACATGGCTAGAAATTCTAGGTGCAGTTTCTGAGTGGCAGCTTGAAATACCTTTGCAAAAAGACAAAGCTGCAGCAACCAAGAGCCATCACTACCTTTTCAGTATCCCATGTGAAGGTATCTGTGTTTCAATCCAAATCAGTCTTTTGGTGTCCCCGAACTGGATAGATCAGCAAGGCAGTTTATTTTTCATGCTATAAATGCCCTTTATGGGCAACAATTCCCACATATTAATAAAAAGTCCAAGTAAATTTACTACTTAAAGGAAAACCAGCAGGCTTTGTTCATCAGACATATATTAACTTCTTTGTAAAGTGGAATATTCAGTGCCCTCCCCTGCCATTAAAAAAAACCAAAACAAAACAAAACAAAAAAAAACCCCACAAACAAACAAACCAACCAACCAACCCTTAAAAACACACACACAAAAAAAAACAGTGTAGGAAGGAAGCAGGAATGAACCCTAAATGAGGGAGTGAAAGACACAGGCAAGGTTCAGATATGCTCTGCAATACAGCTACAGCCTTATGGAATTTTAGCAATATTAAGATAACTCAAGTGACTAAAGTTGGAACAAATCAGAAAATATGGAGGTACAGAGCATGGAGAGAGCAGCACCTGGGAAATTTAAGGATAGTCCTGATCTGCTGGAGAAGAGATCTGTAACTATAAAGAGTGGCTAAACTTGGGAGTCAGTGACTGAAAAACTTTGGTGGCCTCTCTGCTGGCAGATTAATTGTGCAACGGGTGGCCAGAGAAGAGGACTGGCAGTGAGGCAACACAGTGTGTCAAGTAAAATGTATTATACTGTGTGCTTTCATTGGGCCCCAGATGCAACCCTGATTCATGTTAAGCAGTGTAAGAGAAGCCCCATGACAATCAATGAGATCACACACAAAAATCAATGCTAAGCAGCAAGAATATAAAGAGAAGAATAAAATCTTTAGTTTGAGGGATGACCATAAACCAGTGAAAATATTTAAAATGTAAGTTCTTTGATGTAGAAAGCAGTATTATGCTCTCTGGCTGGAGAGCCTCTTGTTCAATTGAATTTCAATATGCAACTAGTGTTCCTATGGAGTGCTGCAATAGAAATAACACCGATGCGAGTCCCTGCTGCTGGACCTTTCCTGGACTTGCTACTTATGAAAAACTATCTGATCCTCCACTTTGGAGAACAGAGTTAAAGCAGTGGCAAAGGCTCTGTGTGAGGTCATTATCCAGCAAAACCTGACTCGAATAAAAAAAAACTTCACTAAAAATCTGCAAACACTAGGATGTCGGGATGCTAAGGGGAAGTCCAAGAAAAGTCAAAATCCTAGAAGCATAAACTAAAATATTAAAAAATAAGCATATGGTGTATCTGCTGTGCCAAGTAGCAGTAAACTACCAGCAGCACACATCTGTCTGCCATAATTTCAACCTCTTCCTAGCATTCCAATTTTAGATGCCATCTGCAAATAAGCAAGTTAACTGGCCTCAAAATGTTGATGTCTTGCCCTTTTCCAACTTGCCAGCAGAGCTGAGAGAAGCCCAGCACCTGCCACCTTTGTCAGTCCCCAACCCTCTCCCTGGGGCTCTCATGGAGGACAGGCTTTGCTGCAGTGTATTTCATTCTGGCTACTTGAAGGCACAACACCTAGGAGTGCTGTACATGCTCCTTTTAAATTACCCAAGGTTTTATAATTTTAACAACCTTTCTTTCAAGTGAGCTGAAACACTAGTGTGCTCCCCTCTTCTGCTCCATGTGTTCTGTGCTTGCAACACAACTCATTCCTTTGGGTAGACTTCCCTCTAAGGTCATCTTCTAGAGCAAGGTTTGCATGTCATGGTATAGGGACTGTGCAGCCAGGATACACAACCAGTGTATCTCTGTCCCTCCTACATCTTTTTTCCTTCATTCCAAAGAAGAATATGTTCTTAACGATGTTAAAGTGTACTAAATTCTCAGATTTGAAGCACAATAACATAAGGCAAACAGTAAGGATGGGAACCCCACGTAGTGGGTTACCAAGATATTATCCTCCACCACAGCTCACAGAACACGCAAGGGAAGTGCTCATTCTTACTTTTACCAAAAGAAAAAACTAAAGCACAGACAGAATATTTGTCCCAGTCTTGGTACGGTGCAACTACCACTGACTGTTGTGAGCTCACATTACATCCCAAGACCGTGCTTACAGTGGGAAGTTAAAAGCAGATTGGAGAATGTTTTCTTGACAGCAGCCATGTCTGGCCTTGAAAATCAGCTGGTATCTATGATCAAGTGACAATGTTAAAATGTAAAGCCTACATCACGTGTCCAGTATCCCAGTGTAACTCAAGGCTTAATCCAGGAATTGAGACATTCTCCTTGAGTGCTAACACAAGCCTTTTAGTCAAACTTTATTTCTGGTAATGCCATGAAATGCAAATCAGCCCTACGTATACCTAGGTAAACATGGGGTAAATCAGTGCTAATTGATAATCAAACTATTTCATTCACCAAAAAAATGTCCCAGCATGTCAATCTGGCAATTTTGTTTTAAAACAGGCATAAAAATCCCCAGCATAATATAAAGATCATAAATACCAAACTCTATCCAGAGTAGGTGTGGGCACACTGCTTGAAAATAAATAAAAGCACTAAATAAATAAATGAATGAAAGCAAATTACTTTTCTACATTTACTTAACAGTGCTAATATAGAAATAAGCTAAATGTGTTATAGTGAACAAGAAATTGAGTCTGAAGTTAATCCCTTTTTTTTTCTTCTATAGCCTATAGGTCCTTTGTACTTCCATTGAAGTCACGGCTTCAAATGATCCATACAGTATTCACAGCATGATATTATTTCTATTTTATTGGGAAACACAATAATCAAAATGGTAAAATAAATTTGCTTCAGATTATTTGACTTAAGCATTAAAGTACTGGAATGGCTAAGATAATTTGATTAGCAGCCCATTGGGTTCGGTATTATAAATTAACCCCACAATTTTGACAGAGCTTCTAGCTACCTAATGCCTGAAAATGTGATTTAGTTTTAGCACATATTGTGCTAAGATTTTTTTTTTTTTAATTTCAATGAATCAGTTCTGGCCAATAAAAAGTTAATATAAAATAGTTTACTGTTAAATGACATTGGCACTCACACATTTGCTCTGTCCTACACCAGTTAAAAAGACATTGCAGACTCCAGTTACAGCACTCAGAGCTCCGGCTGCATTTTTAAAGCACCAACTGTTAGTTAATTTTGTTAGCATAAACACCCAATAAAATTTTATGGTGTGTTCAGCTCTCATTAAAGATGAAAAACATCAGCAAAGAGCAGCACCCACAAATAAACAGGGAGCAGGACAGCTCTGCTGTCATCAGTCCTGACAGTTCATTCAGATTCAGGACTCAAGGCTCCCCAAGCCGGAGGGCACTTTAGAGATACAGAGAATAAAATCCCACGCACTGCTGGAAACTCCTCAAACTCTGCACAGCCCTACCATAATGCTCCTTGCAAATATTTACTGGTGGCAGGACAGTCCTTCTCCAGTCCCTTTTCATGCACGCTCTAAAAATCTTAAAATTTAACAGCTGTTCTAGGCAAAGCATATCTTTGCTTGTGCATACCTGCACAATGGTACAAAATCCACAGCTTCTTTTGCTCCCCATCACCCAAAATACCCTAGACAAGATGCTCTACCAGAACTAGAGAAGCCCACTTTTCCCCAGATTGCATCTCGCAGTTGGAATCCCTCCAGTCGGGGAAACTGTGACCCCTGCCAGGAGGTTTTTGATCACTCACGTCATTTACGAAGTCAGCCTGGCCATCTTCCTTTGTCCTCCTATCCTTCAAGGGGCGTTTGAGCCTTCCACTGAAATTTCTAGTCTTGAATCTGTCATTACCCTCCTTACAAAATTTCCTGTTAATGGGAACTTCACAGGACAGCTGACACTCAGGCAGTCCCAGGAAGCACTCAAGGGAACATGGCTGCAATTAACAGACAAAATCCATCATGTTTACAGCTAGACTTACAAAGAAAGCAGATTTCACTGTCTGAAATAATAGAAGGTCTGGTCAAGAACTTCCCACACCAATTACTCCTAAAATCCTTAAAGCTGGGTTGCTTAAGGTCTTAGAAGCTTCTAAAATCTTCTTTCCATTTATATCAACAGAAGCAAAACTTCTCTCACCAATACAGCACCTGGTACAGATAATGTCAACTGAAAATTTACAGTTTACAAGAAGGACAGAGAAAGTGATGAAAATCAGTTTCAAACACTTCCCCTTACGTTCCCTGGCATTTTGCCTTGATTTAGAGTTCACCATTCCTAGTTTTGAGAGGTTTTGCCTCTGCAGCTTTACGAAAGACCTGCCACAAAGGAGAGAGGAGATAGATGATCTGTACAAACTACAGGAGAGAGTTAAATCAACACTACACAGTTCCACCCCATGTGCAAAACAAAACCGTCTTCCATAAGGAGCCAAACTCCTGACTTCCTGATGAACAGAGGACCCAAGTCTACAGTTTTCTCCTTCTTTGCCCTTTTCTGCTGACACCTAGACTGGGCAAGGAATAACATGCTTCAAAGAGAGGGATATGTTGGTGGGATGTAAGAAGCACATGCTGGTGAGACAGATGGCTTTTAAATGCACAATGGCTAATATTGCCTTCATTTTCCATGGCAGACAATCTCAACTTCAGTCTATCACTAACCTATCCTGCAATTTTCACAGAATTTGAGATCATTATTATTCTGTTAAGCTTCATGGGGTTGGTGGTTTACACCCAGCACCTTACTTCACTGCCTGTAAAACCAGAGTAATTTTCTCCTTCTCCCAGCTTTTTGTGTCTTATTGTCAACTTAAACCATAAACATCTAAAGGCACAGCCATTTCTGTCTCTATGGGGTTCCAGCATCCAGCAGGACTGGACCTTGATCTTGGCTGGGGCTCTCATGCAGTGCTGTATTAGATTACTCTGAAAGGTTAATGTTTTGAGATGGAAGTGTAATTTCTATGGGACTTCCCTCTGAGCGAGGCTGGATTTTGAAAATAGCTGTGTGATCATGTTTTAAAGCCCTGGCTGCTACATCAAGTCATACTTTAATACTTATTAGGTGTGGAAGTCAACCTTGCATTCCCACTAGAGTATTAAAATTGGACAACTTGAAATTATACCGCTTAGCTGTGCCCATACATGGTAACTTACCACACACAATAAAATACAATGTGCAAGTAAAACTGAACTCATTTCCACTTCAGCAACAGTACAGAGGAGCTACCATAGCTTTCTTATCTTCATTTTCTGCATCTGAGAGTGCCAGAAATGCTGTGGCTCTATTGCTTCCATATAGAGGTATTGAATCTCCCTGCAATTAAACCAACATAAATAAGTAGTAATTCAAGTGAAATCAGTGGAATTCATGAGGGGAATAGTTCATGTAAAAGAGAAGAAAATTAGATTCATCCAGTGCAGATTCAATGATCTCTTATTAATCAATTTCAGAATAAACAACTATAAAAAACAATCTCTCTCATATCCTGTTAAAAGGATACTATTGACCTGTTGACCATGGCATGAGGAACACTGTGCTTCCCCTTTAGATCAGGGAAACCCCCTGCAAAGATTCAGTTCTGTAGGAACACCACATCAGCAATTTACTTTTCTTATAGGTTAATTTTGTTCTTTTCAAAACAATGGGAGAACAACCAAGGGTACAATCAAAACTGTATTTCCAGCTCAGCTTAATTGAGTGTACTTTACTTTAACAAAGACTTTAAATTACTTCATTGAGTTGTTTTCACACCCACTTTCTTACATATCAGTATTTCTAATTAGTACAATTGTCTCTCCTTCAAAAGAAAAAAAAAAATCTGTCCAAATGATTTGCTGTTATTCTTGAGCACTCATTATTGCTGATTAAAAATCAGGTTACAGTTATTCAGTAGGATGCCCTAACCTCAAAACTTTGATTCAACAAACTTTTCTTAATGCTTACATACTTAAAGCTGAGAGAGGAAGAGTGGTTGCTTAGTATGTGCTATAGCACCAAATGCATCCTGTAAACTGCATCGAGGAAATCCATGGTGGAAACACACCATTTGCTCAGGTTTAACTCAGAAGTGTTTTATTTTACCATACAGCCTGAGTGAGTCATCACTGCTATTGGGACAGGAAAACACTTGTCTCCTACCCACACACTGGGATCGGAATCAGGGAGAGGTTAAAGTCCAGATCCACAGAAAGATTTAGATGTCTAATAAAACATCAGTGCAATATGGGTAAGAAAAGGACTGCACTACCCTCAAAAAACACATAAGCCATTTAGGTACTCATTAGTGATGTGCTATTGGGCCATAAGCTGCATATGAGTGTAAGTCAAGGAGGTGTACTGACATCTCACAAGACAACAGGTCTCAGAGTTAGGAGACCTGACACAGAAGACTGACCACATCCAAGACTAAGCTCCACACAAAACAGCTACAACAGCTACAGTCATTCAAAAATACGGTCAGAGAGAAGTCAAAAGAGACTGAATCAGAAGCAGCATTGAGTCAAAAAGTACGCACTCGTGTACAGCGGAGGCTGCTGTACAGAGTTGGGGGTTTAGGCTGTACCCTCCAGATTGTGCATGTCAGCTAATGGTTTGGCTAAATGCATTTTCATACAAATAAAGAGACAGTGCATCCCCTTCTCCCCAGGAGACACTGTGGCTTTCCAACTTCCCCACTCTGAAGAGCAGCAGCTCTGCACTCACCTGTCTCCAAAAGGAGAGACAGGAGGGCTCCTGCTTCAGAGCTGCCTGTCTCCTGCTGGATATAACAGCCCCCTGAAGGATGGGAGCTGGTGGGTCTCTGAATCCTGATCAACGCTTAGAAGGACACCAAATCCACAAATCGTGCTTTATGAGATAGACACCTCCTTGCTCACTGTACCAGATGGAGGACCCCAAATAGAGCTGTTTCTAAATAAATAAATGACTCCAAATGTTTCCCATAGATTGTCCTCCCTCAGGACAGATGAAACTGGGAGTCCTAACATGAAATAAATGGCCTTCTCACAGCATCTTCCTTGGTACTAATCTAAGAAAAGAAGCTAAATTTAAGACACAATTTCTGTGCCTTGCATTGGCTGGCATGGGGCTCTGGACTGCTAAATAAAAGCCAAAAGCCAGGAGCTGCAACATGCAGTGTTGAAAAGCTTGAGTCCCCATATGGAGTTAGCCCTCATTACTTCCTTGAAGAAATCTGTCAGAATGTGACAGCTTGGAACTGAACCCTAAATTCTTATGCCAGGATCTGAATAACTTTCCAATAATGTGGGCCAAGAAGATGATCAGGGGCTGGAGCACCTCCCCTGTGAGGACAAGGCTGAGAGTTGGGGTTGTTCAGCCTGGAGAAGGTTACAAGGAGACCTTATAACTGGTTTCCAGTACTTAGCAGGCCTATAGGAAAAATGGGGAGGGACTCTTTATCAGAGAGTGAAGGGATAGGATGAGGGGTAGTGGCTTTAAACTAAAAGGGAGTAGATTTAGATTAGATAGAAGGAAGAAATTCTTTACTGTGATGGTGATGAGACACTGTCACAGGTTGCCCAGAGAAGCTGTGGCTGCCCCCTCCCTGGCAGTGTTCAAGGCCAGGTTGGACGGGGCTTTGAGCAACCTGGGCTAGTGGAAGGTGTCTCTGCCCATGGTAGGGGGGTTGGGACTAGATGAGCTTTCAAGGTCCCTTCCAAACCAAACAGTTCTGTGATTCTATGAATGTGCACTTTCTTAATCAGAGTCAAAGCCTGATCCCAGCCCACACAAGAGACGTGGTTGGTTTTGTACAGACACACAGAGGCTGTAGGGCTCATCACCCCAACACATCAGAAATGTTCCTATGATGAAGCTTTTCACTACAGCATTAGGGTGAATCCTCTTGCCTTCCTCCCACAAACTGTCTTAGGAAAGGCAAAGGGATTAGTCACAGGCAGGAAAAAAGAGCATTAGAAGCTGTATGTACACAAACTATTTCTCAAAAATAGTTCTCTCTAACCAGTAAATCACAGTCTTTCAATAGCACTTCAAGTATCTTAGAGCTAGATTTTGGTTTGAAACAGCTAAAAAGCGTTACATAGAAATGTCAAAAAAACATACATGTTTTAGTGGGCATGCATTACTAGAGTTTGGAAATACAATCAAGCTATCTACTTAAGGGCTTTAATTGTACCCCTTCTTTAAAATGTTACCTCCCTTGCTCATCACAACTGTGTGAAGCCATAAATCTTTCAAGGAAAATCTGAAGTCCAAGTGCTCACTGCCTAGCAAGAGATAAACTCAGAGCAAAGCCAGAAAGAAAAGTGACCTTGCCCCAGTGAGTTGGCATTTTCAGCTCTTTGGGGGAAAAAAACCCTAACAAGTTGTTTCATAAGCAGTGTTTGAATTATTATACGATGGATTTTTGCTCTACATTATTTGCTCAATCCACTCCCTCTTGCAAATACCCCAGCCCTCACTCATGGTTGCCTCTCTTCCACCATAAACTTCCAGTTCTTCTGGAAGTTCCTTCTATACTCCTTCCTTTCTCCTGTTCCCTACCAGTCTTCACAGAGCCTGCGATGGGCAAAGGACAACCGATGACGTTGTCACGTGCTGACTCAGTTACTGGCACAGTAGACGCTTCCTCTACTCAGGTATTAAATAGTCCTTCTCTATTAAGTGATTGATTTCCATGCCACTTGTAGAAAGCTGACATGTGTAACACTTCTCTTGTTCTGTCAATAGTGGTCAAAATTGGCTAGTGAATTCAAAAGTTAGGAGATTAGGAAAGTCAGTCAAGTCCTGTTTGTGGTTTTGTTGTTTTATTTTTGGTTGGGGGTTTGTTTGATTTTCAGAAAGACAGACAGATATTAAACATCTCACAAGCATTTCTGTGCTTTAGAAGTCAGTCTCACAAAAAACTTGGCTATTCTACCTCTTGTGTGCTCCATCACAGACCTCTTACAGATCATTTGGTTTTTTTCAGCCCTGTTTGATACACTCATTTCTGAATTCTGCAAGGTTTCCTTGCAACTGAGTCATGCATGGAGCTTTCTGTGTTTTAATTAAAATCCTGAAACCATCAATCATGTCAATCTTCTGACTTGAAAAAAATATATTTATTTCCAATGGAAAAAAATATCCACATCCTACAGCATTTGAAAATAAGATGAAGATGACTTCAAGACAAATACAAATGTATCAATTATCATGTGCTAAGAACACAGGCGCTTGAGCCCCATCTCTTCCTTCTGCATTCAAGTGTTAGGTCAGTAGCTTGATACAATAAATTTTTACTGATACGCAATAAATTCAGCTGTTCAACCCAAAACTCAAAGAAAACCGGAAAGTGCAAAGAAAAGAGGCCCGACATCGAAATTATAGGCAAGATCCATGGAGGACCTTTGATTTAAGGCCCTCAAATTATGCAAAGAGTTTATGCATAGGTTTAACTTCAAATATACGATTAGTCATGGAGCTAAGTAAATAATTTCAGCAGACTCATCTATCTAATCTGTTTGTGCAGTTCCACAGCCCTCATCGTGTTGCATCTTTTAATACTCACATAGCCTTATGATTAGTGGGTTTAATCCTAAAAAGATCATATGAGAGAGTGAGGAATAACTGTTTTCACTTTAGAGAAGAAGAGATAGAAGGTAAATCTGTGTGCCTAAGAGTTTGGGGAATCGCATTTGCACTGACAGTACCCGACAAGGTGAGCAGCAGCACCAGCATTTCAAACAACATGACATCAGGTCTAGAAGATGGAACACAAAGTCAATATTAAGAGGTAAAATTATAAGGAAGTTAGCACTGCATCATTTCTGGTGAACTGTAAGTTTTGCATTTCTTTAATGTGCGTCCTGTTACCTAATATGGAAACATGTCACTTTACAAAATGCTAGCCTCAAAAAGGCACTTGAAATCATTGGTGGAGGGGGGAATCCACCATAAAACAGATATACAAACACTGAAAACCATTTCAAAGAGTTGCAGAAGGAGCATTAACAGAACTGCCTACAAGAGGGCACATAGAGCTACCCGGCTCCAGTTTTCATTGCAGTGCTGTAAAGGCTAATGCAAGGTCCATGTTCATAACTATCAAAAAAAAGGTTAACGCAAATGAGATCCGGACCAGGTGAGAGCACCCAATTTACATTTCTGTTGAACTCTGCAGAGTGCACAATAAGGTGTTTTATCCCAGGTTATTGGGGGTATTTTTAATGCTGGCTACGCAAACACACCGTGGCGAGAAGCAAGAGCAGCAGATGCCGACACACCTGACCCCACGTTACACACTCGCACACGTCTTTTTTACCTCTGAATCATTTCAAACCGTTTAAAGAAGGAGCGGGAGTTCGGACCGGGCCAGCCCTTGGGGCTGCGAGGCCGCAGCACCCCCCCTCGTCCCCACGCACCCGGCTCAGCACCTCCCGAGGGCGCCCCGCTCTGCGCGGCGGGGCGCGGAGCGCGATGCCGCCTGCCCCGGGCACGGCGGAGAGGAGGAGGCTCCGCACCCCGGGCGGCGGCGGGGGGTGCGCAGGGAGAGATGCTAAACTTCGCGAAGCGATGGGCTAGCGGGGAGCGCGG
>NW_020799095.1:45258961-45316455 GCF_003259725.1 Athene cunicularia
TAGTGCCAGTGTGGAAATAATAATTCCTTTACCATGGAGAACTTTCCACCCCAATGAGATTTTTTTTAATTCACATTCTTCCTGATTTACGCAGCAGGAAATAAGCAGAGACTGTGACTGAATTAATGAAGTGACTGCATAGTAAATAATTTGCACTTTGTATGGAAACCTGACTTTTCCATGTCCAGAAGGCTACGTTTCTTACTGAGGATGAAAAGATTGCAGATGGAGAGGTGTTTACACACAGTTAATGTCTTTCTACTGCACTTAGCAAAAATTTTGTGTAGGAAGTATATATATATATATATAGATATATATCTATCTCCATGTCATGAGTCATTATCCAGGTACTTTTTTCCTACCCGGATTCCACCCTTCCACTTCAGCCCATGGGACCAGATGCTGCCTCCTCTGTTTTTGCAACAAAAACTCTGTGAAATTCAGTTCCCAGAGTAGCAAAAAAAAACCACAAACCCAAAAACCAACCAATCTTATGTCTGAGTAAGAAGACCTGGATAGCCAAGACTAAAAACATTCACATTTTATCTTATCAAATAGGGGTTTTTTTCTTAGGGATTTATCTATCAGAATAGATTGGTTCAAGTATTTTTCTTATGTTTCTACAGCATACATTAAAACCTTTAAATAAATAAAATTCTTTCTGGATGTGTCTCCGTTTTCAGGTACGAACAGAAATGCTCTGGTTGCTTGTCATGCACCAGAGGCAACACTGCTTTGGAGAATCCCAGCTCCTTCATTTCTGAAGGGTACATATCTCACTGCATGCTTAACTGGCTGTATCTTCCAGCTCTGTGGCTAAAACAGATTTTGAGAGACCACCATGGAGGCGGATAGCAGAAGGTGGTGTAGTTAAAAGCTAAACTCTGAGCCACTGGCCTTTTATCTCTGAGGCAGGAGAGAGGTCCCAAAGCCACAGTATGTTGTCAAACATCCCTCCCAGTCAGCAGGACACACTGATTTTGAGAGAAAAGCAGGCATCTAAAGACTGGTTTGATAAGAGAAACAGGTCCTTCAGGGAGAAAAATGTATTTTCAGGGTCAGTCCTTCCTCTCCAAGGAGCTCTGGTATTGTAATGACCACACTCTTTTCCTTAATCTTGCAGTGTCTGCTCCCCTTCCTTTACTAAAACAAGAAGTTTAGCTCAGAAGTGCTGCCACTAAATCCCCCTCAGGTACAAGTGTCCCACCAACCTCCATAAGCAATGGGTGCCAGCACCCTAGCTGAGCTATCAAGCATGCTCAGTCTCAAATACCACGTTATTACTATTCCCTGCTACAGCACTCTGATGGCTTTTACTTTTCTGTACTGGTTAAGATTTGAAATTTACTGCTTTGTCTGCTCCATGTTTGGTTTTCATATCTTCCCAATAAAAATGTCTGCTAATAAATCCAATTATAGACCTTGAGTTGCATATTTGATGGGTCCTGGCTGCATTATATCGTTTCGGTATGGTTTGTTGCCCTGAGACATGCAGAAGTCCCTGGAATTATTTGCAGTTGTCCAAACATGCAGAACAGTTTTTGTAAAAAATAGATAGGCAAGCAAAACTGCCCAAAGAGATTTTTAAATCCATGGCAAAACCTTCCGGCCACTACATGAAGTAGGTGAAAAATCTGTACTTTAATCCCACCTCTAAAGGCAAATTCTTCAGGAAAAAAAAAAAAAAAAAGATTATCCCTGCCTACACATTCTTTCTCACACAACAAACTCTTTGCGTTACACAGACTGATCGTGGAAGTGTTGCCCCATGCTGGTTTATTACAGTTTTGTCCTGAAGCAAAGCAGGATATGAAAGATGCCACTCCACTACCCTTTCTGAGGCACATCCTCCTCTTCATTCTGCAGCCAGTCTGTTAGGGCAGGCAGGGAGTTTATTTTCACTATAGGGCATACTGGCATACTTTATCTTATGCCCTGGCAAGAAAGCTTCCTCTTATTTTTCCACTTAATGCCTGCCCAACTCATGGGAATCTCCATTCTCCCCTAAAACCAAGACAGACCTTATGGCATTGGACCTCCCTTCTACATAGGAAAGGGCAGCTTCCAACTGGGGTAGTGGGGAGAATTCACAGGAGAAGGCTTTTGTTTTCAAAAAATAGGAGTAAGCATGTTGATGTTTACTAATCCTTGAAAGGACACTGCTGAACGCATAGTGGAAGTGCAACCTTTGAAATCTGTGAGGAATTGATTCAACTCCAGACTCTGCCCAGGCCTTTTTTCATGATCCTTGGGGGAAAAACACCATCATTACCCTCCTCTGCCCTTCAGTGCCCCACCTCTGCCCATCTGGTCACAACTTCTTTAAAGCACAACATACCCATGAGTCCTAAAGAGTACAGCATAATTTGGCCCTTGTTTCAGTGAAGGCCCCTAAATACTGCAGAAAAACAAATGTGAAATCGTTACAGTCTTATTCTTTTAACAAAAGTGGTTTATATATCTAGAAAAGAACAGATAATGCCACAAACAGCACAAAGTTTTCAAGTGCCTGTGAGAAAACTAAGTGATTTATAGATTAGCATTCGTAGACTGTTCAGTAAAGTGTGAAGGAACAACAATATACTGTCATATAAACTGTAGCATATAAACATCCCTTGGCATTTTACACTTTGAAAAGGATTATACATAAGCTCAGCTGAGAACAGTATTAAAAAGGAATCTCAGTCATACTT
The DNA here is from genome assembly GCF_003259725.1 of Athene cunicularia. Taxonomy (NCBI): domain Eukaryota; kingdom Metazoa; phylum Chordata; class Aves; order Strigiformes; family Strigidae; genus Athene; species Athene cunicularia. The sequence goes on from NW_020799095.1 coordinate 45,261,655, forward strand.
TTTGGGAACATTTAGTAAGAGAGCTAATCTGTCTTTGGAGCTGAGGTAAAGCTATGCAAAATGAATGCAAGGAAACTCATGCAATCACGACACAAGATTTAAAAACAAAACAAAACTTTAAAGCCAAAATGAGGTAATAAAATTTAATAATGTGTCTAGTGCTTATTTGAGTCCTTCAAATTCATATTTCACAGATAAGCTCTGTAAAATTGAGAGAAAATCAAAATCAGGAGCTTCATGTATTTATTCTGACTCCAAAAGTTGAGGCTTATGGGGGAACATCCAGTGTCACAAAACTCAAACGTAAAACAGCAGGACTGCCAACACTGTTAAATTCAGCTAGTTTCAAGTTCCAGCTCAGACCTAGATAAGGACCTTTGAAATATCTCTCCATGTTTATAAGTTCTTCCCAGAAGCCTGTTTTGATCCAAATTTGAGCTGTCTGGGGCATGGTATCAAAGCTCTATGAACTCCAGGGGTTTTCAAAATAATATGGCGGAAACACAACACCTGATTTCCTTCACCAATATTTTCAGTAGACTGAGATAGTCTAATGCTTTACCACTCTGCAATTTTTGAAATCACTTGTGACTTAAACCAGAAAGGTACACCCATTTTGTAAAGGTCAAAAGCCACAGTACAGGGTCACAGAAAGTCTAATGCATACTTGTGTTTGTACAGAGGTCAAAGTGTTGCAGGAGTCATCAAGGTTCACCTTGCTCTCCACCTTGGAAGAGAAATGTGTTTAAAAGCCTGGTGTAAGGAAAAGGCTTAGAAAGATGAGTAGCCAACATGCAGCGAGTGCGGAGAAGTTGAGAGCACAGGAGACAAGGAGGATGTGAAAATTGAGACCACGGTGTGCTAAAGAACACGATTCTAAAAATCAATGCAATGATGGATCAGGAACGAATGCAAAAAGCACAGCATGGAAAGGCTATAATTAGATGATTTAGTCATAGCCAGGAGCCTGACTGAGCTTTTTGAATCCGCTCAAGTGGACACAGCTAATGCAGAGTTTGGCTTGATCGTTACAGTTCTTCCCATGACAGCAACACAGAGGAGGTTCACAGTATCTTTTAGTCTCTGTTAGGGCAATATAGCTAAAAACCCACTAGTACACATAGGGGTCTCTCACGCTATGGAAAAATTATACTTGCAGACATGGCTGAGCATCTCCTCTTGCAGCTGTCCTGGAACCACCAATGTGGACTCAGCAAAATGTTGGAAAGCAGGAATAACCCCAGCAGCAGTTGGTCTGTTTCTGCCCATGCTGTGTTCAGTGGCTCTGCAGTGAAATTGCAGAGCCAGTCTCCACTCTCACTTTCCTTTCATTGCTACCAGCAGTGGAGATTAACCAAAGCTAATGTAATAATGGGGAAAATGACAGTGTAGACTAACACCGATGTGAACATTAAGCCTCCCCAGAACAGAGCCATCTCTAAGGACTTGCAGGCTTTCTGAACAGGCAGGGAAAAAAAGATGGTTGAATCCCCCAAAACCTTGATCATAAAAAGGAATCTTTGCTCAGCAGATTCTATCAGGGCATATCCATGCTGACTGTAATTTAGGGTGAATACCCAAGCTGATGATGCCAGCACAGAGCCCAGCTTGGTCCAATACCCTGCTCCCAAGAAGGGTAAATTTTAGCAGTGAAGCAAGTGCATTCAGAGCTAGCTCACTGCATCTCTGCAGTCCCCTGCAGGCTGCACTGCTGAGTGGTGGCAAAACAATGCCTGAAAGAAGTTGACCCAGTGAGAAGTGTGTGAGAGCCAAAAAACTCCACACTTTCTTGGTATTGTTCTCCTCCTAGTGTACTCACAGCAGTTCTCACCTTGAACAAGCCTATCCTGTCTCCTCAGTTACATTTACAACTCTTCTTTTATCTAGCCTGTTGTTCCCCCAAAATGTCATGGCAAAAGGGAGCTTAAAAAGCAAGCAACGATTAATTCCACAGATGCTGGACCTCTCTGCTTGCCCACAACACTCCCGCTGCCTTTCCCTGCCTACTTATCTCATTGCAATGCCATAGTTCAGGAGGAAATGGTAGCTCAAACACTTGAAAACAAGTATGGGATCTAGGATTCAAGCTTTGCTGTCAGCTCAGCTGCTGATCCATTGAGTCCTTTCAGCTCCTTGCATCATCCACATTTTCTTCCAGCTACATGTCAGCCGAGCAGCTGCTCAAAGACCCTTGGAGCATAGGTAACATGCTAGATTTGGTAAATAACTTTGGCAGAAGTGAAACACCCAAGTTAGTTAGAAAACAGCCAACCTCACCTTTGCTTTTTGTATGTCCTCACAGGCTCCTAAATTCACTGGGCACCAGGGATGCCCAGAAAGCTCCAGCTGAGGCACTCAACCTGCATCCCTCAAAAGCTATGAACTTGTCTGGCAGAGAAATTGAGGTTTATAAGGCTAGAGAGCACATGTCCAAGGTGAACATCATCTACACTCTGGCGATAAGGGTTTTTTCTTAGTATTTCTGGGTTCTGTGCCTGCTTCTGGAACTGCATTTTATTTTATGTTATGCATCTGCTGGGTAAGCAGTCCTTTAGCCGGATGCATGAACACTCCCAGGTGAATGCCCTAACTATTAGGAATGTTTTAAGCATGGCATTATTAAGTAATAATTTACTCATCCCATTTAGTCTATGAGGTCTCCTTATCAAGGAATTTTATTCATCAGTACCACTGTAGCTCTCATTCTAATTTATTTTTACTTAATGGCCTTTCAAAGACATCTCTCCACATTACTTTCAGGCATAAGAATATATATGGGATATTAAATCACATCATGATATATGACATGTTAAAAAAATATTGCATAATTTATATAGATTATAAACATAAGAAAAATCATCTAGTCAACTGCCATCAATGTTCTTAAGGCTAGATTAAGGCTACATGAGGACTTTAATACATCGATGAGAAGTGAATTTATTCAAATCTCACGTTTGCAGAAGCAGCAAGCTGTTTGAAGCAGATAAAAGATTGGTATATCTGTATTGAAAAGTGAAGGGTATCTCTCTAGCTAAAGCTCTAGCACTACCTTCTTCATACGGGTGAGGGACTTCTGCAGTGATGCCATAATCCTGTTGACCACAAGATGGTGCAACATTTCGGCCACGCACGAGTGGGTGACACATTCAAAGAGCATCGCTGACCCTTGCACTGGTCACTACTTAGATATTTTGAAACTTAAGGTCACTTTTGACAGCTGTCAAACAGTGTACAAAATACATACTAATAAAAAAAAAAATCTTTACTAGATACTTCTTTAGAGAAAGTTTCTCTTTAGTGCAAACTGAAGGGAGATTTTGCTTTGGGAGGAAAATTTTTAAAGGAGAAAAATAAAAATAGAAAACAACATTTTTCAGAAAAAATTCATTAAAAGTTCAAGATCTGTATTATGTCAGAAAAAAAAAAAAAAGTTGTTGGAAAGACTGTTGCAGAGTTGCTCATAGGAGCAGTAATTCAAGTCCATTTCCCTGGACATTTCAGTTGCTCTTCATCTGTCATGTTGCGAAAAGCTGTCTCTTGAAGAAGCAGCAGGAAGGCCAGCATAGGGTCTGCAGTCTCTCTGTGGATCCTGAACTACAGATAAGGATAAGGAGACTTGGATCCACCAAATTAGAATTTTTAAAAGGGATAATAATATCTTGAAATCAGATTATTAAAACCTTCCAACAAAAAATACTAAAGTCTTCTCCCACACCCTTAAGAAAAAAGTTTTTCTTTGACAAGGTGAGGAAATTTTCAATGGTCAATTTTGATGGAAAATTCCCAAGCAGCCTTAGTTTTCATTTTTGTTCTCTGTGAACTACTTTTTAGCATGAAGAATGTGCAACACACACACAGAGTATATCCCTGAGGCAACTCAAGCATTTGCTTAGATAGAAAAGGAATAGCAAAAAGATGTTTTAAACCAAGATTCTTGAAAACAGATGAGTTATTCTGAATGTTTCAGTTATTGGACAACCAGCCTGAAAGACCTTCCTCATTTCCACAAAGTGCTGATCTGTGAGCTTTAACTCCCTAAATCAGGTGCTTTTAAGAAGACGCATTAGTCTCCTGAAGAAATCAAATAGCAGCTTCTGAATTCTGAATTGCATTTTCAACTGTTTGTTTGGTCAGCTTGCAGTGGAAATCAAAGTAGAGGATGAGCAACATATAACCCACCAGCTTGTGTCAGGTCCCTCCAGTTTGCAATGGTCTGTACCACAGTCCCCAGCAGACAGTCCCCAGCACCTCTCTCTTGGCAGTCCCTTCTGGTTTGAAGGGACTTCACCCTCCATTTACCCTCCTGTTCTTGATCTGGAAGAGAAAGTTTAAAAATTAAACAATTCAAAAACTTTTTCAGCCCCAAACACTAAGCTCATACAATTTGCTGTAAAATACTCTCTTTTGACTACATCAATACAATTGTTGTATACAACAAAACGTCTGTTTGCCCATTTGTTAGTCAATGACAAAACCTATGTTAACTCCATGTAAAGACTGCCTGTTGTCCTCCAAGACCTGCTGTTCAAACCTCCAACTTTTACAAGAAAAAAAAAAAAGTGATTTGAAGTTGAAATATTGTAAACAATATTTTAAAACCACAGTCAGGTGTACAGAAAGAAATAAACTGGTGAAGGTGACATTAGCCAGTAGTCTGTATTCCCTTTTTGTGTTATCTAGTGATGAAGGATTCATCAGGTCCATTTGGCACAGCTGTGCTGATGTGAGGCAAGCTGTGGTGGAAAATCCATTACACCTCATTTCAACACCATGAAACAATTCAACTCAGTGGACTAAGCCTTAGGTGGGACTCTGGGTTAGTGTCCTGTTCCCATCATGGCCACCACAAGCTCTGAAGAAGTCCTAGAGCCTAAGAACATATTTCTAGAGAACACTGTAGCAGACACATGAAGCTACATGGCACTGCAATAATTGATCTGTCACGTAATGTTAGTAGTGATTGCCCATGAATTCACTTTATCTTCCATCTACCATTTCATAACATTTTACTTTGCAGTTTCAATATAAATATCATTGGCTTGGATATAATTTACCTTATAATTATCACAAGATATACTGAATACACAAACACACACAATCTGTAAAGCAGCAACAGGAAATGTCATTGCTTACCACTGAGACTTTAGCAAAAAAACCCAAAACACAACAAAACCCCAAACACAGGAAGAACTAAGAGATACATGTTGGCAGCCATAATGAAATACCGCAGACCTCTCTAATACCAGTGTTTTGCTTTGCAAAACAAATCCGTCTACTGAAAGATAGTGATGACTGCCGCAACCCGATGGACAGAAAAATCAGGAGTAAATGAGGTACATTAATTTTATACAGAAAGGTAAAACTTCATCATTGCGTCTTCCTTCCCCCTTCAGCAGCAGTGCACCAGAGGGCAGGATTTAGCCTTGAATAGATGGTTTGGGGCAAGTTTTGCTTATCTCCTGGGCAGGGAGGAAGCAATCAGAAGAACAGGACGTTGCAGCTCTGCTGCACAGTAAGATGGAATCAGGGAGCCTCTAACATATGCAGCTCCTCCTTTGTGATGGGGTGCCGAATTTGGCCGCAAAGGTAGACCCAGAAAGGCAGCTGGAGATGAGCCTAGTTTCACACCAGCCAAAATCTTTTTGTACTCTATGGTTCTTTTCTCACAAGACCTCCTGCAGCTCCAGAGTTTCAGGGCTGACCTCAGAAGAGTTCAAGCACAGCTTGTGGTAACAAGATTTAGCTGTTCATCCACCAAACAAAACACCTTTGTGTATCTTATGATCTGTATTTTTCCTGCTGAAGCCCGGTTTTAGCTCCATATTAGTTATGGTCTGAACTTAGATTAAATGTGGCTCTGAGCATGTTCTTCAACTCATCCTCAGAGCCCATCCTTCAGACTCATCTTGCCTGACTATCTAGCTGGGTCCCTCCCTTCCTCTGCTCTTTAACTGCAATCACCATCTCACCCCAGTGCTTCCTACCTGCAAACAGAAAGTTACAACAGGACATCCAACCCAGCCAGCTTCAGGGAAGAGTCTGGTGGTTCAATCAGGTCTATGGCCCCAGAAAAACTCGAGGCTGCAATCAGCTCTTAGGTTGTATGTACCTTAGATCAACCCTTCTGTCAATACAATAAGACCCTTCCATCAATACAATAAAGTGGCATCTTCAGGCAACCCCAATTAACTCCAAGTTAATAGTGTCTACAAAACCTGCTGCCAAGGGCTCTCAGACATCTACAAAAACTATTATAGCTGAAAGTACCCTTATAGTGCAAAACCTGAAAATACACATTATAACATATTCTATTAAACAGGGCATTTCAGCCTCTACATGTATTATGGCTTAGCTGGTTTTTATTTTTTGTTTGTTTGTTTGGGGGGGGGGGTGGGTTTTGGGGGGGGGGGTGTGTTTTAAAGCAGGTGTTATTATCTCTCCAGGTGTAGTTACCCGTGGCATTGCTGCATGGGAACAGCTTTTAGTTGCCTGGGAAGACAAGTGCAGTATCCCACAGCAGGTACATTCAGGAGAACTCATAGGCAGCAAGAAAAAACCTTTGAGATGACAGATTCTCCCTGCATCAAAGGCAACAAATGAAGCAATCCTTGCTGTAGCAGTTACCAGAAGAATTAATCATGTATTGCTGTGCAGGTATAAGTACCTTTTCTTACTACTGTTTTTACCTCCTGCATGGTGTTTCTGGTGTCTTTATCAAACCATGTACAGAAGTTATTTTATATGGACTCCTAAATAAAAGTGCGAATCATATAGGAGCTTAGAAAATTTGACAAGAAGGCTCTTGTTAACTTAAATAGATCAATATTTAACAGCCAGTTACTTTGAAATGTAGACTCTGTCTAGGCTGTCCCCCAACCTCCATATAAGAGATCAATGAGAAATAATTTGCACTATGATGCTTTATAGGAACTCAAAAGAATTCATCAATAAGAAGAAAAAGCTTGCAATACAAGCAGACACTACCTAATTCTAATTAATATTAAAGGAATGCTGTGCAGTCTTTTAAACTAAAAACACACTGTAGCTTATGTACTTAAAGTTGTAAAACCTCATAAAGAATGTGGTCTCTGTTAATTACAGTCTGTCTGAGAAGAGGGGGCAAAATTAAGTTGATCCTTTTTATGATTAATTATTAAAAATGAAAAAAATAATAACAATTGACTGAAGCATTATAGTCAAGCCCTACACATTAACCTTGCACTACACATGGGTGGTTCTATAGCAATGCATGCATACTCTTAATTTGGCAAATAAATTAAGTCACTGGGGTGCTCTTGCTGACAGGTTACATTTAGAATTAATCAGTGCAGGACTGATTGGGAGGTAGTTATTAAGCTAGGTGTTCATTGCAAATATAAAAATCTAACTATTTTCATTCAAAGTTAGATAGAAACAGCACCCAGCATTAGCAATTATTGCAAGAGCATGCTTATTTGCTGCAAAAAAACTAGATTCCAGTTGTTTTCAAGTCACTGGGCCTGGTCTTATGTTCTTTCCAGGAAAAGCTTCTGGTTAGGCCGTCTCAGGATGGGTCTGTGGGATGGTAAAGGAAAGTAAAGGAGGGATCAGGATTTCTATGTATGCTTGTCCAGTGTAGATGGGATCCAAAAAGTATCAGTAGTGTGCACAGGTAACGTAAGTTTTATAGTCAAGGACTATTAGGAGTAACTCAGCAGATATGTTTCTTTAGTGGTACAAACACAACTGTTCTTACTATTTGTTCTAAAATGTTTATTGCAATAAATTAAAACACCCATTTGACATAAGGCCCATACCAAGTTCTTGAAAACATACATCCTAAACTAAACATTAGAAAACATTTAAAAAATGCCACTATGAAAAACAAACATGACAAAACAAAAAAGTGAAGCTCAATGAAATAAACAACCCACCATATGTATTTATACCTCCAGATTGCTTTTTTGCTTCTGCCTTCTTTTTCTCTGCACAGTTCATTTTGACCCTTCAACAGAGTGTTACATTTCTACTGTTTCCAACTAATTAAAAATCTTTCTATTTCTCTCATAACACACAGCACAACAAAGACAGAAATTTTACTAGTAGAAGAACATGGGGGAAGTCAGGGGAGAGCGAGCCACACAAACATTAAAGAAATGAAGACAAGGCTTCAGAAAGGGAGCTTTCTGGTCTCCAAACCAGGGCAAGGCCCAGCTGAAGCATTTGTTCCAGCTGGGATGCTCATAACAGCTGTCCTTGATTTGGGTTCTCTAGTATGAGTTGGCTTCATGCTGCTGCCCTTTCCTGGGTGAGGGATTGCTACAGTCTTGATCCCTCCTCTCCCAGGCTAACTATTTACATAAATCTTATAATAACTCTGAGACTCTTAATTCTCCATCCAACCTACTCAGAAATGGCCAGTTCCTGCAAAAGGTTTTAGGGATGAACAGACCAATATATATGTATAAACAGAGGTTGTACACCCAGACATGCACAGTATGATTATATCTATCTGCTTCTATATATTTAGCAAACTGAGTTAGAGGATCAACCACATGTCTGCCAGTGTCTACCTCATTTCTTCTTGAGTTGCTAATTCCTGATGGATGATGACGATATAGATTTATTGTAAGTCTTGCAGTGGGTGGTCTTAATTTCAGCCTATTAAATTTTTACTGAGATACTTGTTCTCTGCATGACAAAGTCCAACCCCTTTTTAACCTCTGGAGGATAATCAAAGCCTTTATTCTTACTGAGTCTTACCTTTGGAGTCGTGGAACGGGTAGGAAATTTAAACTGCAGTTCATCTTTGGCTAGTTTTCAAGTTTCATATAAAAATTAATTCAGATTTTAGAGCTAAGCAGTTTTTAGCTGTCATCTGTGACAGCTTGAGTGCAATGTCCAGCATTTCTGTGAACTTAGTAAACTTGGCTGGACAGGGCAGAATCTGTCAAATGAACAGGAAGTTCTTTATACTGCAAAAGGTTATTAGGGTACAGAAAAAGAAAGTTAAAGTTATGTAGCAGTCTGATTTTAGGTGAAGTCATAGTAGAATTTATTACTTTAAAGGGACTCTGAACAGAAAAATAAATTAAAAAATAATAAAGATTAAAAGGATTCAGTCACTCCTTTGTGTCAGCAAAAAATTGAAATTCAACAGATTTTTCGTGCTGGACTTGCACCCTTTAGAAAAAAAATTAAAAAAAAAAAAAAAAAAAAAGGTACAAATGCAGTTTGTATATATAAAAGCACTGGCTTTACATTCTCTTTCAGCTTGTTTGAGAAGAAAGTAATACCATTTCAGAGGAGTGTTGAATTGGCTTGTTCTTTTTATAAGGTCTGGGAAGTGGCAGACTAGAATTTTCTCCACTCTAATTCTGTTTCTTCATGGTTTTGATTTGGTTTTCCCTTCAGATTGATTTTGTCTGGCAGCTAGATTTGCCTGGAATCTGATTCTGCCCAGCTGAGACAATACTCCAATTACCACCACATCTAACTAATCCTTGCAATTTTCTACCCTCAAAAATACTTTTTTCCCTGTTAGAGAGGGAGACATCCAGGTCTAGATCCAGAGAAAACCTCAACACTCACTGCTGCCTTTTCACCTCACTCTGAAGGTAGTGAACGACTGGACATCTTTAATTTGAATGTTAAAACCCCCAAAATGTCTCAGGTTTTCTGTGGGGGGAGAGTTAGGAGAACTGTCTGAAGAACATGGAGAAGGTTGTGTTTGTCCATATGCCTCTCACACCCTACACTGACGGGCATCTCGCTGAGGCTGCTGCAAAAAACAAGCATCAGTTTTTGCATTCATTCAAAACCTGGCTTGAGTTGGGTGTATAGTCTCAATATTTCAGAAATAACCAACATTTTAAAGCACTCCACCAGAATCTGGGGGACCTGTGTTCAGCTTTCTTTTATCATAGAATTATCATATTATGGGTGCATCTCCTACCTTGAGACTAAAGGTGAACCTTGGATGTGTATGGAGTTCTTTTTTTGGGGAGGGAGGACTGAGAAACAAGAAAGTCTCTCTCTTGTTGCAGTTTCTCCATTACATTTTGAATAAAGATCCTTCAGACCCAAAAGCATGGCTCAAGTGGTTGTTGGTTTAGGTACTTGCTTGCAGTAGTTGAGAAGAAGTAGAAAGCTGCTAGCTTGCTCACTACTCTCTATAGACAGTGGCTTTTATATGCTTGAAGGTGATGTTGGTGCCTTATGGCTACCGAATTATCCAACACAGGGTATGTGTGATACATAAGCCTTGCCTCTACTGCTGTCTATCCTTTGTAAGGCAGTATTGATCTCTGCTGTATTTCTCAAGGAAAGAATAGAGCTCAGGAATTAATCCTGAATGGATGAAAGTGATGCATTAAGTGCTTAGACTTTGGAGAGAGTGGGACTTAAGAAACACATCTGTCTGCTGCATCTCTTATTGGGTGGTGCAGACACCTTCCTACTTGGGTTGTGAACTCCCTTCTGAGGTGCTTGCTTTCCCTAGGTGTTGCACAGGACAGTGAGATGATGTCAGGCCAATTAGAAGTCCAAGGGCCAAGTATTCAAATCCTTCATGAGCCTAGTAGGTCAAGGAGATGAAAAGGATGCTCCCATCTCTCAAGACATCCTTGGCAAAGCAAGAAATTGAACCTGGCTCAGCACTCTCCCCACTAGACCTGTGAAAAGGAATCTGTGTAGCAGGCAAAGGCACTTTACAAGACAATGATTTTGGTGAAAGATACATCCATATAGGGTCACATTTGTTTAGCACTATATCATCAGTAATTAGTACAAATATACAGAACCTTATCAGGATAGAGCTGAGTCCACTATTACATAACCTTAATCCTTCCTTAGGACTCTCACAAATACATGCATGATGACTGTTAGAACTATACTTTATAATGAAAATTAAGATTTCTTTCTGTCACTGTGCAGCTCTGCTCAGTTTAAATTACATTCATACCTGTTATGTACTAGTATTCTAATTATTATAATTATGTGTTACAGGTTATTAGTTTCTATATTAAAAAAGTAACAGGAAAGAAATCGGGAAATATGTTACATTGTAAATCTTTCCTGTCCCGTATCTTTCAAGTTAGCATATAATGTATTTTACTCCTAATTAACCTATGGCAGTGCCTTTTTGCAGGGCTTCATTATCTATTCTCCACAAAGAGACATGGCCCCATCAGTCTTGTGATGAGATGCCACCAAATAAAGTTATTATGCCAAGAAACAATCTAGGGAGAAGTTATTATCTGGTTTTCTGCAAAAGCAGTTTCTAGTCTTATTAGCTTGCATTACATAGCAGAAATTGGACTTATATAGCAGAAATTGAAGTTAGGAGGGTACAGTGAAACATGCACGCCACCCATTTTTCAACCTAACTGTAGGATGCTAAACTTCCTTTATAGAGAGCAGAGCTAATAGTCCAAGATCTTGAGGTGCACAATCAGCATCTCAGTTGAAGACAGTGGAAGAAGTCATGCAGTTATGATAGAAAGGATTATAAAAAGCCATGCTGCAGTCTATTTCTCACCCAAATTCGGTAGCAAAAGCCAGCAGGCCTGAAATGGGACCTACTATCACTGCACATAATTACAAGTGCCTTCACAAGCTGTTTATTTACAAGAACTATAGTCCTTGCATGCATAAATCTTATCATATACAAATGGAATTTTACATGATTTGGCTGCACAGTGGTGAGCCTCCGCATGCATAAATATGCATTAGAGCCAGGCTTCAGATTAGAGAAATCTGATCCTGCGAGGTCTTACTGAGCTTTGCAAAATTGAAAACTTTTGTTACCCAGATGTTGCTTTGAAGTATTTTGACTGAAATTTTGCCTCTGGGTTTACATGAGAATAAAACAAGAGAAAAATTCGTCTTCTTGGAGTGTTCTTACTGGGGCCATTGCTATCATTTCAGTCATAATACAAAGAATTGCTGTCATAATTTTTTTTGAGAATTTAGATATTGCAGTGAAATTCCAACAGAGGATTTTGTAATGTCCACCCAACATCAGCAAGTATTCAGATTTGAAGGCAGTTTATAAAGTCATGCACTGGAGACAGATTAATTTGAGTTAGGACAGAAAAATATTCAATCACAGGTGATTAAACATAAGTATTAACTATCAAGTTACTCAGGGAGAAAAAAGAGAAGGGGAAGGGAACATGAATGGGGAAAGAGATAGGAGGGGGACAGAACATTTGAAGCATTTTTGCCGATTTAGGATTGAGATATGTTAGAATAAACTAGGTTTCATTCTTAAAGATGAAGCACACTCAGCAGTCTTGAGAAAAAAATGAAACCCCCCTCATATCTCTTCATGGGACTTTGCTGGTTAACAGCACCATTGATTGTACTGTGATTATTTTGTTCAGTCTCGTGTTTTGATCTGTGATTTAAAACTGTTCCACAGGAGGGTCCTGCTGGTGTCCTGTATTATCTATGATTATAGCCACTTGCAGCCTGTGCTCAATGGAGTGCCTCAGTGTTTGTTACAATAAATATCAGTCCACTGACGATAACATCTCTCTGTGTTAAAGTTCTTACTTTCACCTGAACAACATTTAGAAAGGTGTAGCTTTGGGCTCATAAGAAAGGGAGTAAGAAAATGTATGCAGCTTTTGGAAATAGCAAAGCTGGAGAAACCTCACTGGCTTTCAGAAATATCACCATTCCAATATAATTAATGACCAGTCATCACATAACAAGGAAGTGTGAGTTTTAATCTGAATTTAGCAAGTGTTTATACCCCTACCTATCTGCCATCATTAAGCTTGAACCCATCCTAAAGACTGTTTGAGGAAGAGTCAGCTCAAGACATCTGTCATCAGCCCACCATGCTGGAAGGCAGGAGATAGTACAGAGAAGGAAAAGGATTGCTGAAGACATTCTAAAATGTGAAAGGCTGTACACTGTAAGACTAAATCATATGCATCTAGGCATTGTGATCACATAACTGTATGGTCATAACACGGCATGGAGCTATGAGAAAGTGTGAGGCTAGGATTAAAACCTTTAAGGGTCTGTGATTGCTTTGTGTTTATTTTGGCTTGTAGATAAACCCCATACTCTTCCTACATGAGCTTCCATGTAAGTACAACGTCTTCTGCAGAAGCCTGCTTGGCTGTGGTGGTGTTGACAGACTGCTGTAGCTCTGGGGTTGCTAAGGGACCACAGCTCTCCCTGAAGAACTGCAGGAACAGAAAAGGAAAAGTAGAGGGAAAGCCACACATGCACTCACGGACAGACATCTGGAGAATGGAGAGAGGCACATCTGTGACCTCAGACTTCTCCAAGAAACCTGAAGGAGCAGGTTGTTCTCCAGAAGCGTTGGCAGAGCAACAGAGACAGAATGAAGGATTTCACTGGCTCACAGTACTCTAGAGGGCATTGGTCACAGCTCTTGATGCTGCCAGTTAAATCTCATCATAAGCACATGTGGAAGGAAGCCCATTGCTCATGCAGAAAGGTCCTGTGCATATACTGTGCAGGGGAGTGGAAGGTGGTGTTGCGGTGGAAGAAGGGGTCAGGACTGAAATTCACCCTGAAATTGCTGTCTCGGGAAACTCACTTTCTCTTTCTGTTTTGGGATTAGGGTGGCCAAGGAAAACTGCAGTTTAACACTCTGGCCCCTGATACTACTCTTCAATCCCTCCTCTGCTGTGTGGATTTTCAGTGCACACTGTCTTAGTCTTCAAAATCACCTTCATAAGGGGACACAGGTAGGAAATAGCCACGGAGGTAACAGCTTGTGTAGTTGCAAGGCTACATAATCAAAAGTAACACAACAGCAGTAAGTCAAAATACTTAATCACAGTGAACCCGTCTTTCCCTAGGAAGTCCTCTGGATGATACTAACCTTGAAGTTGACATTAGATTTACAGCTCAATTCTCTTGGGTAATGATGCTGATTACATCCATACTAAAAGAGCAAACTAAGTTCACTTCCTTCCCCTCTGTAGTGAGACTTGACTCACAGATGTCACAAGGAAAGCCTATGACAGGTATCTGAATTGCTTTGGACATTTGGAAGTTGCAGAGCTCTTTCTAAAGGGTAGAAATCTTTCCACTGCTCCAGAGCAGCTGACAGCTGAAGAAAGATGGTCAGCTAAAATCTTTTTTGTAACCACTTCATATACCAAGATAAGTAGAGTGATTAAACTGATATATAGTGCTTGGATACCCAACTGCTTTTCTCCCCAAAATAAGATCTGCAGAGCAGGTACTCAGTTGCTTAATGAAATGAAACAACCATCCTTCTATTGACAGCAATATTACTGAAATGTAAGCAGAGGGATCCCAATTTGTTGGTGTAAGGCACATTTACCTTTCACATGTGGCTTGAGTCAAAAATCCTGGGGCTCATTCTGACTGAATTTGCTGGGACAGGTATTTAGTATGGGACTCATCTGCCTCGCAGTAGCTAGCTACCGTAGAGTTATCTACCTCCGAGTTACACGAAAGGCTCACTTTCTAGTCAGTGCAGATCTCATCTATCACTCAGTGGACTCTAAAACATGATAATCTCATTGTAGAATAGACATCTAAAATGTATCAGATTAATCACCTCTGAAAATGTGTATTTCTCCTCAACTTCTCTAAAACTGCACTTGTAGCCAAGAGTGCTGGAGGACTGAGAAAACTAGGCACATAGTAAATCCACTTAAATGATTAGCAAATCCTCCAGTTCCTTATCCATGCTGTTATGCAGAGTTCCTGCCCTGCTCTAAGCTCTTTGACTAATTACTACATTAACAACTTGCACACTTAAATCAGAGGGTCAGTGGTCACCAGGTGAGCCATGAAAAAGGAAAAGGGCAGGGAGGAGAGCTTTTCAGATAGCTTTTGTTGGATATCACTAAAGTATTTATTCCCAAGGCCTTTTGATAACCAGGGTAGGGAGGCTGCTGATAATTTTCAATTACACACTAACATTTGAATTAAAACTGCAGAGCTCTTGGTTTCTTGGTGTTTCAGCAGGCATTTGACCACCAGCAAGGCTGGGAACAAGTGCAGCTGCTAAATACACTTGACAAGGAGCATTCATAATCAACACAGCTCAGCACTACCTTTAAAGGAGCATACCTGAACAAGATTGCCTGAGGCAATCATGTTCAAGTACATTTATACTCCATATAAATCTGGTGCAAGTTCTCTTCTTGCAATTCCTAAAGAGGCAGTGAGTTTAGGGGCTAGGTGAGACACTACTCAAGGCAGTTCATGAACAGGAACCAGATTAGGACTCAGTCTGAGGTCTATGATACACGCTTAGCATGTGCCTTGGGCCTATGAATGTACAAGCATACCTACTATAAATGTATTATTTAGCATATATAATAAAATCAGGTCAGGCAGTAACCTCTGGTCCCTAGTCCCTGCAGCACAGACTGGGTTGTATGCACATTGCTTGGGGCTAGCTCCTGTTAGAGAAAGCCAACAACATCCACGCTATACAGGACCTGGCTCTGGGTTTATTGGAAGACCATTTTTGAGGAAGGGAACCTTGTCCATGCAGCCTCCAGGGCACTGTCTCTGTAGAGTACAGCCCTAAAACCATGCCAAATTTTGTGTTGGAGAGAGAAAGTTAGGGAGGCCCATGGTAGAGCCAAGAAGCCAGCCAATGACCAAGTGGAGTGGAAAATCAGAGTTCTATTTCTTGCATCCGTTCTTTGGACCTTATTACTTAGCTGTGTCTGTGAACTCTGAGAGGTCACAGTCAGAATTTCATTTCAGCATACTGATATAATCATACCTAATTCAGCATACCAATATAAGCATAGCTAATCTGGGAGTAATTTCAGTGATTTATACTCACTATTTTAAGTACATGTTTAAGTATCTTGTCCTGTTGAGTCTTTTTGCCTTATTCTGAGAAAAAAGCGTGGTGTCTGAGATAACACAATATATCAGTGCTAATCCACAGTACTTCACCTCACATGCTTTGGCTCTCAATTTTAGGAGAGCCAAACAGCTTTCTTTGGGAACAGCAATGCAGCCAACTATTACCATATGCTGAGTGGGTTCCCTCTTTCCGCTCCTCAGAGGAACTGACAGCCTGG
Organism: Athene cunicularia; assembly: GCF_003259725.1. Classification (NCBI taxonomy): domain Eukaryota; kingdom Metazoa; phylum Chordata; class Aves; order Strigiformes; family Strigidae; genus Athene; species Athene cunicularia. Next base: position 45,277,704 of record NW_020799095.1, read on the forward strand.
CCTGGCCAGAGAAACAAAACAGTGTACTTTACACACACAGAAACAGATTTTGTTCAGGATCAGAATAAAAAGTGAGATCTTACAGAGAAAAGTTCAATAGAAAAACCTCAGAATAGCTCAGAACCTGAGACAGTGGTGATCTATCTTCCCACCTGAGTACCATTGGTTTCTCCTCTGGCCATGAAGCTTTCACCATTCAGATATTGGTTACTCCAAACAAAGATATAGGTTTTATCCCTTTTTTTTTTTTTTTTTTTTTTTTTTTTTTTTTTTAAGAGTCAGCCTTTCTGTACTGGAGGCATGGTTTTGACTAGCCATTTTCTAAGGAAAATCTTTTTTTTTTTCCTGGTATTCTGTGAAGCTGAACATTTTCAATTACAGTAGGTGACTTGTGCACTATCCTCTTTTAAAAAAAGCAGTCAGCTTCCACTTAAAGATTCTCAGATCACCACAGATTCGATCCCAACACCTTTGCGCAAACATTCATGCAGCAACATCAGTGAGAGTTGTATGAGTGGAGATCTGAAGAGCTGTACCTATTAAATATCTCTATTGCTAAGGTGAGAGTGCAGTTGACTCTGGGCTACCTGGGCTGACTACCTGGGTTATGGGTTATCCATGCCAGAGCTTCAGAGCTGGCTCAGCTCTAACTGTGCGGTTTGAGGGGGCACGTGGAGATACAACTGTATAATCTCCAGGGCCAGAAATCAGGCCGTTCATTTTTGGCCTGTGCCAACTTGAATTAAAAACCTGGTCAGAATAAAAGTCATACTACCTAGATCTGGCCCAAGTACTCCTCCTGTGTATTGGTTTTACCAAGGTCTGGACACCCACTCTATGGTTCCACATTCAATCAACTCAGATTGAGCTGGGATTATTAGTTCCAACCATGATGGATGAAGACACAGGAATCTTCCTAGTTCCTGCTAGGAATCACAACCAAGGCAACAAATCCTCTGCCAGAATCAACTTCAAGACAACTGTGTAAGACACTGAGGCTATGAGTGGTCTCAGGAAATCCAGGCTGTCATCTGGAGACTGGTTGGAGTGCACTGACTCCTGCGACCATTGGGAATGAGGGACAGGAGGGAAGGGTGCCTTTTGCCAGGTGGTACCATGCAGTCAGGATGCAAGACTGAGACTGGAAAAGTACTCCTGAATCCTTTGGTACAGGCATAACCTGAGCATCTTTACAGTAGTGAGCCTGGGTCCCAAACTGTGGGGTTTAGATCAGAAAAGTCCTTCTAAATCCAAACAGGCTCTGCCTTGTTAGCTTAATTACAAGGCCAGATTTGAATTGGTCCCATACATTTGCACTGTGCCTTGGCCTGTAAGTGATTCCTCCAGGAAAACAAAGCATGAAGAGCACAGTGCAATGAAAACTACACAGCAGCCTGCCTGGGCCTAGGGTCAGCAGGGAACAAAACTACTAAGCTTGAATGGCCCCATCCATCCCAGGGTATTGGTGCTACCTGGAATTTGCTGTTATTCAGAGTATTGCAATGCACCAACATCCCAGATGATGGAGTGGTGACTATGGTGCCATAGTCACACTCCAGTTAATGAGGTGTAATCGTTATAATCACACAAATCTCCACTGTTAATTATAAATATAGGCTGAGTAATAACTAGATGCTTCTTCAATCTCATACTTATCAATTCATACAACAGATGCTACTATATTAGTCTACATGTAAATCTGATGGAGGATTAGAAATTTGTTTTTTCTGATAAATATACCACACGTTTTACTCTTTCCACCTTCAAGATTAACCTGTTTAGGAAAATGAATACATTAAAATCTCTAAAAGTAAATTCACAATGGACTTTTTGCCTACTGCATTTTTCTAAATACATTTTGCTAGAGCCACTTTAGTACAGTGAGGTGCATCACAGAGTGATGTTCACTGCAAATACAATGTATTAATTCATTTTCTACTAAAAATGTCTTCAGTAACAGATCTTCACCTGCATACCAGCAGCACCGAAGCAAATCAGCCTTGTTCAGTCTATGTCAAAATGTGTGTATCCACTTTATGTATGCAAGACACGTTGAAGAGAATAATTTGAGTGACTTCTCTTTTGGACAAAAGGCAAGGTCTAAGGAAAACACACATCTAATTTTCTTGTGAAGTTACAGCTGAGCTGCCTGAGGTTCTTCATGCAATTTTGCCATCATGAAGCTGCATTAGAATCTGTTTTTCCAGGCAGTTTTCCTACAGCTCCAATGAAGTTGATTTATGACCCATCTACTTCTACATTTTACAGCAGCAATATAAGTCAAGCTTCTTCAGTACATATCCACTCTCAGACTTTCTTACTTAGATTAAATTTATTTACTCTATACTCTTACCTGGTCTTTATACACACTTTATTCCCCTTATCTTATATAGGTTAGAGGAAGGAGTTATAGAAATATTTCTTAGGCAGTTTCCGTCACTTAGGTCTTAAAGTAATACTGCCCGCTTTCCTTACAGAAAAAAAAATAAAGTCCTTCTCTTCAGGAGTGAAAGGCCAGAGTCCTTGCTTTTCTCTCTCCCAAATTAAAGGCACCTACCTAAAGCAGCCTAAACTATAAAACCAATAGGCCAACAATTCTGCTGTGCTTAGCAGAGCAGTAAGATCTAATGACTCCTGCACCAACTGTAGAAATGATTAGACTCCCAGCACATCTAAATGCCCAAATTAGATAAGATTAATTCAAAACAAGTTGCAGATGGGGCACAACACCTCTCACTCACACCTGCAGCAACTGATATGCTGATTTGTGTGTTGCCTCCTTCCTGCAAGCACATGACCCCTGGCTAATCAGTCAGCACCATTGTCTGCCCCTGCCTGTGTGCTCTCCCAAGGCAATGGGGCAGTACTTCTCTGAGCATGTAACGGGGAGTGTGTCCTTTCTAGGGGGATAACAAAAGAAAGGGGAAAGGATGCAATCCCTTCTCCTCCTTCCTATGAAGTTGATGATGATGAAAGGGGGAGAGGAATGGATTCCCCTTTTCCTTCTCATGGGAAATTAATTCCCGGTCTCTGCAATTTGGGACACCTGGGTGAGATTTCACTTGTACATAGCTCATCCCTTCACAGGGACCGATCACTGAGTGAGCCCTAGAGTTGCAGTTCCAGTGTGGCCAACTTGAAATACAATTAAAGAAGGGAAGTCAAGTGACATGTTATAAATGGAAACTGCAGGTCATCGAAATAAAATGTCCATAATCTACATTTTGAACCAGGCAGAACAGAGCTGTGGGGACATTCTAAGCGTGAAATATTTTATCCAAAGTCGAAGAAAGGAGTCTGTCTGTTTCACAGTGTGGGCAAAGCTTGCCACTGAAGGAACCATATTTTGTTATTTTTTTCCTGCATTGTGTGTTTGCTATTGTCACTTTTGAGAGCTCGCTTCTCTGTGTGGTACCTGAAACATCCTGCATGGCTTTTAGATATTGTGAAGCTGTTGAAAACAAAATAGACAGTGACAGACAAGAGCAGCAAAAAAACTGCCAGTAGTTTGCACAGAGAGGGGAGAGAACAAGCAATGCAAGAAAAGCTGCAGATAGATGTACCTCAATGATTTCTTTCTGATTCGGTTGATGCCTGATAATTGACAGAGCTGCACTCTCAAGAGTAAGCAGGGAAAAGAGGAGGGAGAGAGAGTGAGATAAAATTTGATGGAGAAGGCTCAGTTGTTATTCATTTCAATAATGTTCATCTCCCAGTGTTAAGCTTTTGTATCTTTGTTATTCTAGTGGTGATAGATGGAGAGGTAAGAACATGGAAACTTAAGCTTTATCATCACATATCTTCCTAACAACAGACAGGCAAAATAGCAACTTCCTTAGTAAGACAGGATGATAATGGATAACCCTGGGATAAGTGGTTTCCAAGGACACTGCCTTCGGGAGGAGGCAGGTTTTGCAGTGCCAGCTTGGCAAAGACAGTGCTAGGAAGAGCAGCAGCTCCATCCACCCTCCCCTTGGGTCAGCAGCACTGTACATATTTGCTGGTCTTCACAGATGAGTGGTCTCACTGCTGCTCAGGAAGGTGATCCCAGTGTAGTTCATGCTTCTCTCCCAGCGCTGGAAAGCAGGTGGTTACACCCCCGGGGGCCTGAAGACAGTGGGGTAGGGGGTGGTCTATAGAGATTTGTAGCCCTGTGCTGCCTATGTCCAGAGGAGTGAGGTATTTCACCAGTGGCTGAGCCAACTACTCTTAGACATGTTGATTTATTATTTTGAATGGAGGAAAGGGTTAAATATGAGCCTACACATGCTCTTGTTTCAAACTCTAGTTGTGATTGAGAAAAAGGGCTGAATACAATCTATCTTGGAACATGGAAAAGTCCTGATTCAACTACACTTTTAAGCATATACATAATTTTTCAGCAGATGTAGCATAAGCATTTGTTTAGACTGTTGAATTAGGGCCAAGTTTCCCTCTTGATGCTAGATTGTGATTTTTTTTCTGTTACAACCCAATGGAAAAATGCAAGACAATATTTTTGTTAAACATATTAGAGGATCTGAGAACAGCTTATAACAAGTCCACTTTGATTTTCTAGTAGGAGTAAAAATGCAAAAAAAAAAGACAATGGTGCTTTTTATCTCCTCTAAAGTTATTTGGTTTCTGGGACATATGCCTTTTTCTTTTAGAAAGTCAGAAGATGTGTTTTGAAGAATGGACAATATTCAAAGGGTTAGACAGTAAAATCCTACATAGCCAAGATGCATTATTTCAGTGTGGCATCTTGTTAAAGTAAATGGAGATGAAGTGAGGACAAAGTCTTGGCAAAGTTGTGTTGACAGTGTCACTGACTCTTAATGCAGAAGACAGCCTAATGTTAGAGAATATATGTTCTTTAGAAAAAGTAGGAAATCATATTGGAAGTGGGCTCAAACTGGGATGAAATTCTTCTCTGATACCCTTTTCTTTTGAGAGCTTAAGCTGAAACCCTTGTTCACAGTCATGTCATTACCTGGTCAAACACGACTGCACTGAGAACACATTGTCCCTCCAAGGTAATGCCCTGTTTCCTAAAAATGCAATAGGCTGCTGAGTATTCCATGCAGTGACAATGACCATCTGTTTAATTACAAATAAATAATAAGGCCTGGTCGTACAGTTGGGGCAACTCATTCATCCCTACGGCCCTACTGAAACCAGGTAAAAGATCAGCTTCATGAACTGAGAGGACTTTAAATGCTAAATGGATTATTAGATCCCTTATTTTGACCTCTTTGGTGTCCCTCACCATTCCAGCTCACAAATAGATACTGTTGCTTAGGCCAGAAATTGGTGTTTGATTATAACATTTATTCCAGAAAGCTGTGCTGGCTTTAAGGACAAACAAATGGAAAATCCATCATTTCCTTTGTGATTTTTTTCCCAACAGTTACATTGTCACGCTAATACAAAATACATCCTTTCAAATTTAGCTTTGTTTTCACTTCCAAACACTGGTTCTTGTTATCCTTCTGGGTTAAAGAGCCCTTTCAGAAGCAGGACATTTCCTGCACATCAATATTCCAACAACAACAATCCGAGTTGATTCTAATCTCTTTCAGTAGCTGAATGGGCAAACCTAAGTGTCCTGGTTTAGAACTTCTTTCTCTAACACTAAAATGATTTTTGTAGCTTTAATTTGAAAACCTGTTCATATTAATGCAATGTGAAATATGGATTAAAAAGAACTATCAGGAGTGAACTCAGTAGATGGAGCATTAGCTTCTCAATTTGGTGTTTGTCATCATCTTTTTTCTTTCTTCTTCTCTTGAGGAAATATTGTTTTAGTGAAGAAAAGTAAATTTATCCAAACCATTCAGATCTTGTCTAATGTGTAACACTACAGCACAGGTACATAGACTCTGATGTGTGTTGAACGTATTGCATCTACTTCACGATACACAAGATGTACATAGTTCAGAATCACCTGGATGGAAATATGGACCCCTGATTATGTGGCAGATGAAGCCCCTGCTTCTCCACTTAGACTGGGGCTACCTCAGCCCCTTGCAATTCAGCAGATGCATAGGTGTCTGCAATCTGTATGTTCATGCTATGGTAACTTGTGAGTCAAGATGGCTTATCCCTTCACAGTTTAGATTAATGAAGTCATTCTTGCTACTGGAAAGAAGTTGAATTCACTGTTTTCAGTCCTAGATTTCTGGTAATTCAAAGTTTAGTCCCTCAGCTTCTTTACAGGAGGAAGAGTTTTATTGAGTTGACTGAAAAGGAAGAGATCAAAACTTGATGCTGCAAGTTTATGACCTACTTTCAGCAACAGCATTGGAGGAGAAACACACTGCTCCTTGCACAGGTGCTTAAAGATTATCTAAAATGTAGGCTCCCTCTGTAGACTCCATGTGAACAGCTAAATAAAAGACTTTTGTCTTTAATATGTAAGAAGACTACCTGACCCAATAGTCTATAGCAACTTTCAGAAGCAAGTAGTAAGTCTTGAAAGGACTGAATTTCAACTCAAGGGACTGTTGCATTAAAAATCCTTCTGACTTCAAATGTTTAAGGTAAGTACATCATAACTGATTTTATAAACTTGCTAATTCCTGCTGCTCCACTGTTACGCAGGTTTTATATTCAGAGTCCTCAGCATAGTTGTGATCTTGCACCAATGGAGACCTTTAGGTGGAGCTTTCCTGTAAAGGCTGTAGATAAAAAAAGTTCATTCTAAAAGGCCTGCTAAGCATCCCATGTATGTACAATGAGATCATACAGTAAAATTTTCCTGTCATTCACTAGTTTACCTGAGCTGTTACCTACAGAGCTTCCACATCTTCCAAATATTTATTAAGCAAAGGCTATATTTTTCAGATGTTAATTTACTTATTATGAAGCACTTAACTGTTTATCTTATTGAGGCATAACTATTTTAGGAGACAGTAATATTGTGGCTCAGCAGTTTTTAGTTGTACACACCCTTTATTTCTAATACATGGATTTTGCAGAGCAAAGGAAAATTGCTAAATGGACCAGTGAACTGGTGAAAGTTCTGAGATCACAGAGGAGTATTTCTTACCTAGTTCTCCCCAAAACATCATTCCCAGACATCTCAAGCTTAGACTTCTGAAGAAAAAAAAAAAAAGAGAGAATAAATTAACTCAGTTGTGAAATATTATTGAATCAGCTGGATTTCAACTGCCAGAGAAGGCTCTGTTCAACGAAGTAACCTGTTCCATTATCTTTTAAAGACCTTTAATATGTATAATCCATGGATTTGAAACAAGATCTGCAGATAAGGAAAGCTATAGATGTAAAACCAGCATAATCGTTTCATGCACACCTTCATCTCCCTGGTCCCCATTCAAGTTAAGAAGTCTGAACTCACTACAGCTTTCTGATCAGTGTGAATGACATTATCAGAAATCACAATGCATTAGACCCTAGGAATCCATTGCTGCCTTGGTCAAATTCTCAAAACAGAACATCTGCTCTACAGGAGACAGGTAGACCATCAACCTGCTCATCTCTATTTCTGTTCTCTGCCTCCCCATTTTAAAGCTCTGGCATTCAAGTTGCAGGATTTTCTTCCCGGTGTTTCAGAAGCACCAGCTGCATGTGTCTGAAGGACAAATTACCTATTACCTGAACCATAATTTGGTTTTACCTGTTCATCTGTTACCTTCTTGCTCTGCTTAATCAAGTCACAGACATCACATATGTGTTGATTTTTCACCAATGTTAACTTTTCATAGAGTCACACCTGGTTTCCAGTCCATGCACAGTGGCCCATGAGAGGGAAGGGACACTTGTTGCTATTCCACTTGAGCAGTACTTCTACACACTGCAATGCATCACTTTCTGTCCAGGAGGGCTAGGATGGAGCAGACATTTGAGCACAGGGTGCAAAGGCAGAGGGGTGAACCACTCAACAATTTCATATCAGTGAAGAGTTTCTCTCAGAGATCTTTGAATTCAGCTGACAGATTAGCACATTCTGTTAAACTGTATATATAACTCTCTAGATTATACAGTCCTTGTAAAGTCACTGTGCTTAGAGAATTATCTGATCAATCCCCTGTCTGAGTGACTGAGCACTCAGTCCCAAATCTGCCTACATCATTTTACTCTTTTAGCTTTTATTTTCATCTGAAAAGGTAAAAAGCTGTCACGCAACTTAGAGAATGTTTGAATTATTTAGATATAACATACTCAGATACAAATAAAATGCATATTATTTACAAAAATATATTTTCTAACAGAAGGAATGCCAGTATGTTTAGAGAACAAGGTAAAGAAAGCTTCTAAAAAAAGCCCACTTTTTAGGTAGCTGAGGTTGTTGCCAAAAGAAAAGAAAATCCAAACATATGTTCTATCAGACTAAATGCACAGGCAGAACGCAAACCAACCCCCATTATTAATAATAACTTCATATTCTTTTTGTTTAAATCTTTGAATAACCTTTCCAGATGCATCATTTGCAAGAAGCTTGGAGTTCCAAAAGATGATCAAGGCATAACAAGCACTCTGCGAAAAAATTAGGCCAAATAAGACCTCTGACCTAGTACAGTATAACTGTAAAGGCATAGACTAAATTATATTCACCAAAACCTAAAGGTACTGAAGTATAAAATAGGTGAGCTACTAAGTAATACCTAGTCTTTTGTTTAAAAGTGTCGTAATACTAGAGGAGTAGGTGATCATATGATCATCATATGATGGCTGAATATGATGCTGATTTATAAGATGGTGGCAGAAGAATCCTTTGGGGAAGGATGATATTCACACTGAGTAAATTGGTAGAAGCTGTCGTGTAGCACAAAATTAGCAGGTACATGGATGGAAACAGAAATATATTAGGAAATGTCAAGACTTTTGTAGAAAAAAGATCATGCTGCACAAGTCTGTTAAGGAATCTTCTCTGTGGACAAAGAACTGTCATCAGATGATAGATTTCCTTACATTTCCGAAAGGCTTTTGAGAAACTGTTTAACCAGAAATGCTTTAAAAAGTTAGTTGTTTCCATGTATGAATGAGAAGATCTTTGCATGGATGAGCAACTAGCTGAAAGGTAGAAATAAAAGGGCAGGAATGTGTGGGAGTGTCACCAGTGCCATCCTACAGACAGTGCCATCACATGCACTTTTCAAATTATATATAGAGGATGTGGAGAAGAGTCTTATCAGCGAGGTGGGTAAGCTTGCTGATATTTTATTATTCAGAGTAGTAAAAACAAACTAACTGAAAAGAATTGCAGAATTACAGTATTTACAGTATTATGTGATTACATGATAAAATGGCAGATGAAATTTAACACCTAAATGTGAAGTAATGCACTTTGTTTAAAAAATGAAAAAAGAAAAAGCAAGAACAATCTTAATTTTGCATACATGATGATGGGCTCTGAGCTAGTTTTTACCACTCAAGAAAAACATCTTGAGGTTAGAAAAGTCACTTTCATACAAGTATTACCTGGATGCTCACTGGCAATCAAAAAAAAAAAAAAAAAAAAAAAAAAAAAAAAGCAAAAGAATATAAAATAGAACAGAAAACATCATTATGCCATTGTATGAATCCATTAAATGTTCCCACATCTGAAGTAATGTTTGCAATTTTAATCCCTTCTCTTGAAAAAGATACAGACAATTGAAGAATATTCAGGGGAGGTCTCAAAGGTGAACAGAGGTACGAAATTATTTCCATACAAGTGACTAGACTTGAGTAGAACCACTGAGCAGAGATACAAGTTGTGAGTGTCACAGTGGAGGTGGCAAGGTGATGATTGCACAAAGTCCACATAATACAGGAATTAGAGGTCACCAGGAGACAATGTGAAGCAGCAGGTTTAAAAAATAGTAAAAACCCAAAACAGAGTGGGTACTTTTTGCACAATTAATTTTTAAGCTGTGGTGGTTTTGTTGGGAGGTACAGGTATTGTAAATGCTAAAAGTTTGCATAGACTAAAAGAAATGATTGTACTGTACAAGTTCAGGGGAAAAAACATCTATGAAGTGCTGTTGCACAGAGATGCCACGCCAGTGCTAGGGGTTCCCTGGACCAGGCACAGTGGATTGCCTGTTCACATCCTCTCTCTAGTTGTGTGAGTGCTGCACTCAAGAGCGGCATCAAAGGCATCTTTCTGTATGTCTTGGAGAAGAAAAAAGACATTGGCTGAGGCACAATTTATTCTTCATTCCACCCCAAAATAAGGAAAGGCTGTATATTTACTGTCTAGCTCAGAGGGGAGGTTTTGCTAAGAAAGCTCAGTAGAAAAGATAACTTGCACACCTCAACAAAACCAGAACAGAGTCTAAGCCCCCTGCCATCTTCTCCTGTATGGAAAAACTCACACTAAGCCTATCGCCCTCACTAAGCCCTGGGAGGTGCACACAGTGGGGTGCTGTCACCGTGGGCTGCTCCCACCTACAGGACCCCGAGCCCCCCCGAAGGGTTGTGCTCCCAGGAACTTCCAGCCACACCTTCCATCTGCAACACTGCTGAAGTTCAGCGTCTAGTCTGGCAGTGCCCACTGAGGATGTCTGGTCACCAGAGCTGTCCCCTTCTCCCCAGCTGTATGAAAGCTGGAAACTTGGTGGGAGCAAAGGTGAAGAGGTCTGAGCTGCTCCTGATAACGCTCCTTTGCTCTGGCTAGAAAATGCCTAGGGGTCTTTAACATTAATGAAAATCAGGCCCTTTGTATTCAAAATGAGGAGGAAGTTGCTGCATGATTAAAATAATCTAATGGCAGGAAATCCAGAGGGAGTTTGCATCTTCCTCCATAGTTGATTTTCAAATACAAACACTTTAAAAAGCAGTAACGTATCTGTATAATGAACAGCTGATTTACAGCCTAAGTGACAAACATGTTGGAGTTTAAAAAATAATCTCTTCTATTTCAATTTTCTCTGTATCCCTCAGAAAATGTATGCATCATAGCCAGAGAGGCAATACTAGCCCTGCTGAAGGATATTCTGATGAAACAGCCGCTGCAAACAACTGTATTACCACAGCAAGTAAAATAATGTGAATACAGAGAGGTGCAAAACAACACACTCAGCATTACCATATATATTTGCCCAGGCTAGAGCTCAGTGTAAATAATATATAAGGAATGACTCTTTACTGTATCCTAAGGGAGGAACAGTGGTTACAACAGATCATCTTAATAGGACATAGTGTCTAGCAGGCCCTGGAAAATTCCTGCTGTAAAACCTCTGCCATAGTGTAAAGATGTGCTTGCCTATGATCTAACTTTTACAAATGTTTGGATCACCTATAAAATGCCTTTTCAGAAGTATTTATTTACAAATAACTCATTTGAAATTGCATGGAAGGCAAAATTCACAGAAAGCTACTCAACACCAAAGCTCTCCCATAGAAAGCTGTTCTTCAGCCACCATCCTGTCTGGTTTTTGTGTATGGAGAATCAAGGTGAGCATGATGTGTCTGGGATGCCAAGAAACACAATGGAGAGCTGGTAGAGAGAGCTGATTGCAGGACTGCACATGTGGGTGATTGCTGTGACCATGAAGAGAGGAATGGGCTTGGAATCACTTATAGAACAGAAGTGATCAGAGGAAGACCTATAAAAAAAGCAGGGGGGGGGGAAAATGGATACAAGGATCATTTAGATTAGAAGACAGTTGTTACTACAGGAGACTATAGGCCATAAAGTGTTGGAAAAGACAGAAATAACATCAAAAGCCTAAGCATCAGGGAGGATGGGGACAGAACAGAGACCTAGAGACACGTCCAGGAAATAAGTGGTCAGTGAGTGTTCCGGGAGAAGATAAAGTTGGGTGAAGAGCAAACCAGAAAAATGGCTGAGTGATTATAAACTTGAATTCATCGTTGTCATCAGCATTCCCAGTGAGTTGAGAGGAGAAGGAAATCAGGGAGGTGATAAGGTTATTAGGGAAGCGGGTGAGTACAGCCCTTGTAACATGCTGGGTGTCACAGCTTGTGGCTTGTAAAGTTAGCTTAGGTAGTGGAGGGATACAAACACTGCTTTTTACCTCAGAAGTATTATTTGAGCATTGAAGGAGCGGCCCACTTCAGGAAAGGAAGCTATGAAAGAATGAGAGGCAGCCAATAGCTGGGAATGCAGGATTTATCAATGGAGAAAAGAACTGGGAATAAAGAGCAAGCAAGAGACCTCAAAGTCAGTGGGAAAAACAAGGGAGAATGAAGACAAAAAGATCATGAAGAAGGAAAAATGGAGGAGGCTACAGTTGTTAGCCACTTTGTCATGGTTTGCTAGTGTGGGATTCGGGAATCTGAAAACTGAAATCATAGCTGAAGGAGCACAGGGCAAATGCTTGCAGAAAATGCCTCCAATGTCCTTGAGCCCTTGCTGGGTGCATGCACCAGCACAGGTTAATCAAGGTTGGAATCTAAAATCAAATTCTGGGAAGAGATTGACCATGTGAGGGGAAAACATGGAAGAGAGAAGGGCACAAAGAGTCAAGGACAAAGAGCAGATTGGAAAGCAGAAGATTTGGCCACTGAGCCAACGCCTCATCCTCCACAGAGAAAAGTGCCTGAAGACATTTGTTATTCATGTTGTAGAGAGCGTGGCATGGAAAGTAACTGAGGGGGAGTATATAATCACCACAGAATCAGCATAAATGATGAAACATATCCCCTCCCATGATCACATCAGCAGCTGAATCACTCACCTTCTTCATTAGTCTGTGCTGGAAAAAAAAAGAAGGGAAGAAAAAGGATTTTTTTTATAAGAAGCTTTTTTCTAAACAAGCAATAAAATCACAAACAAGCATCCCAGAAGAGAGTTCCTGCACAGAACTCATTGCAGGTTAGTTGTACATCATTTTATATTGTGTTGGACATACTGTGGAGGGACCAACTTGTTGCCATTTTACATTTCTCAGTGGAATGATGTTTCTACACTGACTCCTTTCTCTTGACAGCTGTGGTAATACTCTGGATGTGATGGGTAATGGCTTATAAATTCTGCTTAGGAAAAAGAAAAAAAAAAAAGAAGAAAAAAAAAAGAAAAGAAAAAGAAAAAGGAGGTTGCCTTTAATTTGATGTTGTGGAAAAGCTATTTTTCTTCTATTCAGACATGTATTTGCATGTGGTTACCAGAACCCATCTGCCACTGCACAGACATGGGCAATAACAGGGCAAAGGGACACGGGAACTTCATTTCCTTTCCAAACCTAACAATCAGCATTTTGAGGCACATCTCTGAGAATAAGGGTTTAGACACCATGAGGACAGTCACCTGCTCTGGATCCTCCTGCAGCTGTGCGATTGAAATCGTGGGTTCTCTTTTTCTGTTAGTAGTAAACTAAGGTTTCTCAGAACAGAAATGTCTCTTTGTTTTCTGTGTGTCATGTAACAGGCAGAGCCACTATCACTTTCTTTTCCATTAAAACCTGGTTAGACTATCAGTTTTCAGCCATTTAGGACAGTATTTTTCATTGCAGGATTGGAGAGATGGAGAGAATCAAGCCTGGAGGAGCCAGCAGCTTGTCTTGGCCTTCTGCTTCCTTCCCCAGCCTGGAAGAGGATGTCTGGCCTCATGTGCACCAGAGAAAGATACACCCATGAGCTCAGCAGTTAGCGCTCGCCCACAACATGAGTAATATCTCCTAGCATAATTTTCTAGCTTTTCTTCCCCTGTCCATCAGTCTTTTGTCACCGAAGGGCAAAGCTGATTCCAGACACCTGTGTTTTCCCCAAGGCTGTCGTTATCCTTTAAGTAGCAAAAACTTGTACACACACAAGAAAGGGGGAGCAACAGAGAATAGAACTGGTGGGTACCATGCTAAATTGTGTGTAGGGGACTTTGCTCTGAGTCCTGGATGCAGTAGCCCTCTGCAAGCAGTAAGTCACTAGTCTTGTATGTCCAGACCCTGACCAAAGGGATGCCTATAGCACCAGCTACTATCAACATTTTTACAAGAACAAAGAATTTAAAGAATGCAAAGCGTTTAAACCCTAATAAATATTTTACATAGGAATGGAAAACACTTGGGACTAATTCTGCTTTTACAGCAGCCTAAACAAGGGATTGCAGTGGTTAGAATGACTGCAGAGTTAGAATGGAAAAAATCAGGGTTTAACTTTCCATATATTCCCTTCCTGTCTGAACAACTCCCATTAGCCTCTTCCCTCTATTTGTACACCATGCTCCCAGGCCTTGCCAACCCCAAGTTTTCACAGCTACTTGTTTTATGTTATTAAATTAAAAGCTGGTTTCCCTGAGGTCAGCAGTGACTTTCCCTCTGCTTTTACAGCTCCCGACATAATGGGACACAGCCCTGAGTAAAGTTTTAAAGATGCAATGTGATGCAAAGTGTGTATCAGTAACAGCAATATCACATTTTCAGTCTCCCTCTTGAGAAATTATTTAGTATGAAAAAAGAATGTCTTTAAAGCCAGAAGGGACTTCGTGTAAACAACTTGTTAGACCTCTGTGTAACATGAGTCCAGGGTACAGCTTCATATTAATTCATGTTTCAGGTGCAATAGCTTTAGTTCAATTAGAACTATTGGGGGGGGGAAATTTTATTTTTGATGAAAGGGTACCTCTTAGTGCTAGAACATCCACCATATGTCTTGGCAAGAATGGGCATAGTCAAATGCCTTCTGCAACCCAGGAAGACAGAAGTACAGCAATGACAAAACTGCTCCCTAAGACAACTGGTTGCCAGAGTACTGTTGCAAGGTTGTGTGCTCACACACAGACAGCATGAGGCGATTGTGAGTGCAAATTATAGAGGTCAGTGAAAAAGCTATCACTGAAAATTTCTAATACCAATTTTCAGCTCACACTGATGGGTATGTGTTTTCTCAAGAAGCATCACACATGCAAAATCTCACATCATGGCCACCTGGACTTCCTCAAGGGCTGCAGCAGATACGTGTGTGCTTCTCCAGACTTCTGTTGTCCCTGTGTAACACAGAGATCACACATGGCAGAACAGGGAGCTGAGTTTACCGTAGCACACATAGCCTCAGATGTGTGCCCAAGCGCTTCTGTTGTACTTTATGCATCTTACTACTATTTCAGGTAAAACCGCATGCTGGCAATTTTTTTTTGACAAATAAGCGGCAAGTAATGAATGGACATAAACAAAATGAGATTTTGAAAGAAAAGCTGGGTCATCCACAGGTCATGTAACTAGTAGGATAAATAACAGATGGGAGAAGATAATCTTGGATTGGAGGCTGAACAGTGAAAATGCAATGGAGCGGCTTAAAATGAACTTGCAATATGAAACAGTCCTCTCCAAACAAGGCTCAGATCCCCAGGAGCCCTGACACAGACCCCCTGTACTCTAGCAAAGATTATGAGTCAGGAGCTGTAGAATCCAGCTCTTTCTGAATTGTAGCAGGAAATTAAAAAGAAGACAAGAAATAGACCTTTTTAATTCTGAGAAAACACCTGGGTCTTTAATTTATAGAATTATATTGTGATATTAATGTTTAAAATAGAGTGACAACCCACCATTAAATCTGCTACAAACAGGAGTAGAATCATTTCAGGGTGACTGAATTCAGTGGTAGTCTAAATAGTCATGAAATGAGCATCTGCATGAATGTAGTGTGTTGCTTTTCTTCAGAGCTATAGCTGTGATCACTGGTATGGGAAGCAACCACTGTTTCTGGAAACAAGCCACATTATCAAGCATAGGGAACCTCCTTGGAAAGAGGCTCTTTGCAGTAGGAAAGGAGAAAGCAAAGTGAGGAACTATGGGCAGCGTGAGTGGTTGTTTATTGGCTTTGTTAGAAGCCATGTGGTTGCTTTGCTGCTTTTTTTTTTTCCTTATGCTGTGTAAAGCACACTCCCTGGTGAAAGCAGGATTTACCATCTAGCTGAAGACTCTCTGCCATTCAAACTGCCTAATTACAAATTCTGTCACATCGACTCATCTCAACCCCCATACGGAAGGATTATAGACCTTTGGGGAGTCAGATGAGACTGCTAAGTCTAAATTCACTTTGAATATTTCATAGAGAACTACTAATCACAGTCACTCTCTTCTGAGCAAGATATGAAGCAGGGTCATGTCTTATGTGGTAAATCAGTGCACCCACTGCCATTATTCTCTGGGTAAACACAGGATGTGTGAGTGAAGGCAGGTGACCTGGGCATCCTACACATGCAGCAAGCAGACTTTTTTAAATCAGAGCATGTATCATGAGCAGAAACTCTTCAGAAAGCTATCAGCTGAGATATTGATTTACAGGAGTTCTAAGTCATTTGCAGGTTGGTACTGTACGTCAGATGCTTTGAATTGCATTCATCTAAATTCCCTTTCCAAACAAGAGGAATGATGCTTGCTGTCTGGAATTTTACTGCTGAAGCCAATAATTTGGTGTTGATCTTATTTATTTGCTGAAAGTATGAATCTGTTGGTTCCTGAGGATTTGGCACTGAAGAATGACAGCAACTGAATCTATGAATGTTCCCCAGAAAGGTACAAATTCTTGATTACATCAAAGCAGTACTGCCCAAAACAAAACCACAAAGGACCTTTCCTAGAATATTACTTACAGGTTTTTGGAGTACCTGTAGCTTCTCTAGAGTCTGCCTTTCTACTTCACCAACTCTCCCAGGAAATGAGAACAAGCTGAAAAACAAAACTTCTGACCCAAGTAGCATTCTCAGATTTGAAATTTAATCTGGTACCATGATGAAAACACAAGCTCAGAGTTATTTGTTCATAGTTTGTAGCAGGTTTTTTTTTTCCCTTAACACAGAATAATTTGAAATTATGTATTTGTCCTTATTGAGATATTTTTTCTTGAAAAGATCAAGTAATTTTGTTTAATTTGCACTTGGTTTTATTTTGCAATTTTAAATTATATCTTGTATTACATATTAGAATTAATTGGTCAAACCACTGACCAAAGTGAAGCTTTTGACTTTATAGAGAAAATTATCACTGAAAACCAGTTAAAGTGGTAGGATGTCAAGGAAAGGTTTTTACAGACCAAAGTGATAATGCAAGTTTTATCATTACCAAATACTTGACTGTCAATTGAGTTTCTGGCCAGCTCAAAACCAGCTCTTTTAGCCTCACTTTAGGTCACATTTAGCATTTTATAAGCCCTATCTGTAGATCTAGTGAAACAAGAGTAAATCATTCTGCAGGTTTCCAAAGGAACTGTTTCTCCTCATGAAACTCATGTGCTGAGAATCAGCACCATTAGCTGGTGGTGGTGTCCAGGTGTTACAGTGATGTGACCTACAGATGATACAGGTTCAGCCTTACTCACTAGCTCAATGTGTGAATGGTGGCTGGGAGAAATATGATTGTCTTAGAGTCTCTGGAAAGGATGTTTGTATTCTTCATTTATAGAGCAGCCCAGATAATGTTAAATAGGCTGGATGCTGGGCAGTATGACTGTTGTTAAGCTGCTGAGCAGTGGCAGGTGGCTGGTGCATCATATGACTGCATTCCTGATTTCACCTCCTGTAGAGGCTCCTCTCTTGCTTTCCCCAGACACATAGTGAAATCTCTGTCCTTGGAGACATTCAAAACTCAGCTGAATATGGCCTCAACCAAGCAGATCTGAGCTGACCCTGCCTGAGATGAGAACTAGACTAGAGACTTCCGCAGGTCCCTTCCAGGCTAAATTACTCTGTGGTTCTGTTGGCACTTTGCAGGCTTTTGGCTTGCCTTCTCACCTCTTGCTATGACAATTTTAAAAAGAAAATACCTTCATTCAAAGTCAGAGTGAATTTAACTGATTTTATTAAACATTCAAACATTAAAAAGACTCCTCAGACAAGCATTTTGTTTTGGATCTAGTACAAGATTTTATCCAATGTGACATGAATTATTTGTTACTTCCCCATTTGCAAAGGTTTGACTTTCAACTAAGATAAATGTTTTCCTCTTTCCCACTGCTCCCTGCTCTGGTTTTCATTTTGGCTAATGAACTGAAAAAAAACAGGTCTTTGCACAGCTATGCTAACAAGCTACTGTGAATCCAGAAGAGACTCCAAAAAGAGATTTATTTCTGGAAACTCAGAGAGTTCCTTCTCTCCAGAAGCTGACTTGACTAATATGACACCCCAGAGCACATATACACAGCCTGGGTATCCACTGAGGACCTGATACAGATCTATCTTGGGGACTCACTCATGGATTTGTCAGTGAGCAAAGTCCTCCTTGTCTGCCAGTGGTATTTCTGTGATGAGAAAGATCATCTGTGACTCAGTGCAATTTTCTTGGGTATTTGATCATGACCTTCCTGATGGTAGAAGCCAGACTCCCCTTGTCTTTAGCAGTATGGTTTCACAACCACAAGCAGATCGGAGCAAGGGCTACAATAGCAGCATTTTAGAAGCCAGCCCAGGGATTCTCAAAGCTGTCATGAACCAAGAAGAAAGTCTGTCAGGTTTCAAAGAGCCATTTACCAGCTGTGCCCCTTTTATCTCATTGTGGAGATAGGGAAGTAAGTTAGTGATGTGTGGGGTCAGGCAGATCCACATCCTTTCCTATTCTGATGGCTTTCCTCCATCTTCTAAAATTGATATAAGCAAAATGGTAATGCAATTTACCTTTTGAGTGACACGAAAGCTGCAACAGAAGACATGTCCTGCAAGAACAAGTGTACTTGGATATCTGGGCAAGAATATCTCTGAGAACTGCAGACACCTTCAAAGTGCACTAGCTGCTAGTCAGAGGTACAGAAAAGCTGTACTGTTTAGAGTTACAACCTAAGGGGGTATTTTGTGTCTATGATTATTACATTTTTTCCTCAGTCTCTCTTATCTTACCTATTAATAATATTCCTTCCCCTTGTGTGAGTAGAGAAAGAACAAGCCAAACTGGGGAATATTCTTAAAAACTACCCTGGAAGTTATGTGTTAAAGGATAAACTTTCAAGGAGTGAAGCAGCTTTATCATCTTTAGGTCTGAGTTGATGTGATATGGGGCCTCTGAGGAGCCTGGCTGGATATATTTAGATCTTAAGGCCTTCATTCAGCAAGGTCCTTAATCATGTGCCTTAACATTATGCCCCTGAGTACTCCTTCTGGACCTCATCAGGAGTCCTTATCTCTCTGACCTTGTTCTTGAATGTGTAGCTACATCATCAGGTTCATCTGCGTTAAGGACCTTAATTAGAAAAGGACTTCATCTGAAAGGTTTGTAGCTGAGCTGAGTGAAGGGAGGAAATCAGACTCTGAAATTGCTCTCTGTGACAGACCTTAGCTTTAAATATTTGGATTTGAAGGTCTTGTCCAAAAGGGTGCTGCTTTCTGTCTATCAGCCATGGGAGAGCATTAGTGTCTTGGCAAATTCTGAATAATCTTTCCCAACATGATTTGAGGGCTGTAGCTTGAAGAGGTTCTGGGCCTCCTAGTAGGACATCATATACCACAATCAGCTAACCCAGAGAGAGTAGCACTTACCGTAACATGGAGAGACTTGCCAGGGGAATGGAGGAATAACAGCCTCCTCATGCTGATGCATAGGCCTTTTTTAACTGCTGTACTCATAAGTAGTGAAGGGGAAAATTGGACACCAAGGGTCCAAGATAAAGAAGGAAATTACTCGTGGGACTGGAAGGTCTGGCTGCTTTCAGAAGGCAGCAGATCTCTCACCAGGCAGTGTTGCCTTGTAGTGGCTGTGAGTGAGGACAAATCCAATGTCAAACACAGGGTCTGTGAATGGACTGAGATTTCCCAGTTATAAGAGTGTCCATGTAATAACGTGTGTTTTCATAAAATGGGGCCAGGAGAACTGCAAAAGTACAGCACAAAGTGAACATTGACACTGCATAATCAAACAAGGTTCCCGTCCAAAGCTGTGATAAAATAATTTCACATTTATCATCCCACTTAATTGTGATGGGTCTAAAACTAATGAGCCTTACCTCTAAACTCCATTTAAGACAATAGCTAATTGCTTCATTTTAATAAATGTTGGCAGAATGGTGACTATAACAATGACTGAACGCTTGATTACTACCTAGGCTAGAAAATGAAGATATACAATATTAATGATATACACAATCTGAAAAGCAATTAGGATCCTGAAGGTAGAATAGGCAACTCACTTAAAAACAGGATAATAAATGGACTTTCTTATCAAACATAAAGCCAAAAGAGGTTTCAAAAGCAAGAAAACTCATTGCCTGGTATTTTAGTTTGATTCATTTCTTGTTCCCCTCCTCTCTATCTGTGACGTGTTTAAAACCTGTCAACAGTAGTGTCATGGGAACGCAAAAGAGACAAGCAAAGAGCAATACATTCATGCTGAACAGCTTGTGCTGTACAGGATGGATGTATTAAATGCATTAGAGAGCTCAGCTTTACAGCAGCACCAATAAAGGAAAGGGGCACACAGCAGATCTGGATATTGAGGGTCAGAAATGAAAAGAAGCACGGTTGCTGAAAAAGCCCATGGGGAAGCTTTGAACAGAATTACTTCTCGGCACATATGTTCTACACCTCAGAAACACAGTGGTGTATTTCTAAATCCACAAAAATGTGGTGTGTGGGGATGCTGTTCTACTCCCACTACCCATCTAAGTCACTATAAACGTCTTGCTTTCCCTGGTTGTGTTTCCCCTGTTGGCACTGAAAGCTCTCTAGAGCAGAGCACATCTCTTTGTAAGTGCTGTGTAACAGTAGTCGTTGGGTCCTCAGGACATTTCTGACATCACCATGACTACACCAAGGACACCTCATAGAGCGGAACCTTCCCCAGCACGTGCTTTCTGAATATTTCGCTTCCATCTGACCCAGTGACCAGTGCTGCCCTTGTATGGCAGAGGCAGGGCGTAGGATGGAGGGAATTTGGATAAAAGGTGTTGGAGGTGACTATATGTCTTCTCTCTTACACCCACCCATGTGTATTTTTTCTTAGAAGCAATGTTACCAATTCAATGTGAGAATGTTTACATATATGGCCTTTTTGTCAGGCATTGAAGAACAAGTCTAATTTTTATTACATTTCTTTATCATTCAAATCTTTGAGATGTATAATATTAGGCTTCATCTTTATTTTTCCCCATTAAGAGACATTAGATTCTTTCAAAAGCATAATGACAGTTACTACAGATGTTCTTCAACAAATACATTGTACAGAAACACTGCACTACCTCTCCTTTTGATTTACAAATTATTATATTCCCCAGCATTATAGACAAAGTCTTGTTTGCATTCATTAGTGAAGCTGCTGCCTGAACTCAGGACACCTTCTGATCCATTTTCTCTTTCTTTGACGCATCTCTTTTCTTGGCAGTTTGCAGCAGTAAATTTCCATTTTCACAATTGCTTTTTTGGTTTCTTGTTCTGTGACTGATTGTTCTCTGTTTATCTATATGTAATCACATTCGCTATTTGATATTACTTCTGAGTGTAATTTCAAAGCCCATTATCATTTGTTGGTCTTTAGCATAATTTACAAACCAGAAAACCTTGATTTCATTGTCATTATACCCAGTGTTAATATAAAAAATAACAAAGATCACATCCCACAGCTGGCTTCCGCAGAGTCTCTCATGGTCATTAAAATTTTTTTTAAAGAGATGGTTTCTAGAATTAGTCTAATTCTCAGCACTGCACTAATATCTCATGGCTCTATAACTCTGCCTCTTAGATGTTATTTTAATTGGAAACCAAGGAATTGGGTTAAAAGCTTTATGAATATCCTGCCCAGTGCAGTGATCAGTTTCATTACAGAGCCCTTTACACTGACAGTAAAACTCAACATGTTCTAACAAGGTAGTGAAGCATAACCCTCTTTTTATGAAATCACATGAGTTTTCTTAAGTAGAGCCTGTATCACACATTTTGTGTCCTTTAGAAACAGACCCCTCCTTTAAACCAGTTCCATTCACAGGAGATAGGGCATCATTGTCAGGTGCCATGAAGCTTTGGGGATTTTGTGCAGGATCAGAGGTGAAGCCTAAGCAAAGCACGAAACTCCTGGCAATGGCTGCTATTGCTGACTCTTTTTATTAGCATGGCTGTTGAGTGGAACTGCTTTTCTGAACAAATGTCTGCAAGATGAGACTGTTTCCACTGCTTTTCATTCTCCATTTTCTGAATCCCATCACTGAAGGCTTGCATATCTTGGCTGGAGCAGGAAGCCAGCCTGAATTAATCCTTGAAGCAATTCTTACTCAGCCAACTTTGACCCCTGTAGAGCAAGGTGGGTTTTGACTTTTCCATGGCCTTTTGATTCAGGGGCTCTGTCAAGGTATTACAACTGCTCACCTGATGGAAAACAACCTCCTTTATGCTTCTTGCCTTGTGAACAGACACACATGCAAAAGGCACATACCTGCACGCATTGTGAGTGTGGCCTGATTACCAAGGTCCCCATTTAATGACCTGCTTTCAGTTGTCTATAATTTTGCCAAACATCCATTAACTGAATAAAACCCTTTACCATGTGTCTGCCTCAGGCTGAACTCACACAGAAACTCTCAGTAGAGGCACCACAGATGTTTTGAGGGAAGGCTAGAGAAAAACAAGCTGCACTGCCCATGCCAGGCAACACTTGAGACTTAGCAGCTTCAATACCTCTTCCCCCATTAGAAGCTAGGGCAGAGAGTTACATTTACGCCGATAACTGTGCTAATCCCTAGAAAATCTGTTGAACTGAAGTTTTTGGAAGTCACCTTTTTTTCCAGATCAATAGAGACTTCTGAATGCTTGACAGCAAACACATTCCAGGCTCCAGTTTTCACTGAGGATTCTCCAGCCTTTCATCTCTTACTCCTCCTGAAATACACTTGCATGGTGACAGTGACTGAGTTTGCTCTTCCTAGCTCCAGGGCAGACCCAGATGTTCTTGCAACACATTCCATCTCTCCAGTGTCAAGGGGAGGCCAGGAATGGAAACAAAAGTGTTTCTGTCTCTCCCATGGTTCCCACAGCTTTTTCTTCTTTGTTCCCAGTACACCTGTAGTATGAATGTGGGGAGGGGAATTGCTGGGCTAGACAGAGAGTCTGGTGAAAGAGGGAATTAAGTTAGCTAGAGATAAGGGAAGAAAGTTAGAGAAAATGCTTGGACAAAGTGATGAACACTAGAAGGTAGAAGAGGAGCCAAGGAAAGGGGAGTAAAACTGGGACCAAGCAGGACAGAAGAATGGAGAGACACCTGGTGCATTGGTGCTACAAGGTGGGCAGAAAAATCTCTGACCACCATGGATGGAAAAGAGGTTCAGACCTCCATCAGACTCTCCTGCCACCAATGGCCAGCTATGTGCCAGTCTTCACTGGAAACAGTGACCTACTACTGCTCTGCTTTATTGGTCCAAACAACCACAACCAAAGACCACTCTGCTTATTTTGGCAGATGGACTAATTTATATGACACCATATGCTGAGATTTATCCTGTGTGATGGAGAGGTTCTGTTTAGGTTTTTAAAAGATAGAGGAACCTCCATGTTAAACAAAACTTTCATTAGAAGATCATTACAGAGACTGCAAAGTCAAACAGTCAAAAGTTAGGGAATGTAGGTTGACAGCAGAGATCTCTCATTGCTGTAAACACTTATTGTAACTGAGAGACATGTAGCCTTAAATCCCTCAATAGATATAACTTCTGGTGCCCTTTTAATAAATATTTAAAAACAGTGAAAAAATCATTTCTGTCACCAGTCATATCCCACATTCCTTTCTTTGTGTCTGCAAATGTTTATAGGATATGGGTCAAAAATTAATTTTAGTCTTTATTTCTTTTTCTAAAGGAGAAGTAAAAATTTTTGCCATACAAAGCAGTGAGTAAAAGTTGGCCAGTTTTATCTGGAGATGAAAGTAACCCTATCAATGTTATTAGCTGCTTTAACATCTTTGAAGATGAGAATTGATTCTTCAGCCCCTCAGAGCTCACCTGTGTGGAGGGAAAGGTAAAACAACAGAACAGAAACTGGCAACTTGGAAAACATTACATTTTACAACTCTGTAAAGAAGCTCTGTGTGTAAAGTTATTTACTTAACAGGTGCGTGTAGAATCCTGGGAAGGGGAAGAAAAAGACATTTGAGACATATTCTGCTTCCTCTGATATCCCACCTCATACTGATTAGTCCCTGCAGAATTCATTTTTTTAGAGTCTATTTTATAGATATAAATGGCTAGATGGCTTCCTCAAGGTCATGCTGGGACACCATCCAGAACCTTACATTTCTGCCCTAAGGAAAGGGGTGATCAAAGCTGGGAGGCACTCAAAACCAAGAGTTTAAGGAGATGAAAGAGACAGATGTCGCTTTGTCTATCTCTGGGCAGCTGATCCAACCTGACTGTAAGCTGTGACTTCTCCCAGGCTGACTCCTAGAAAGCATTCTCTTTCAGTGGTTGTGATAACTTCCCAAGGAGAGCTGCTGCAGTCAGCACCTGGTCTTAGAAAGCAATACTTGAAAGGACAGCAGTAAAACTGGCTTCTGAAAGTACTGACAATTAATAAGAATCAACTTCTCAAAGACATATGGTATTTTATATTCCTGACAAAAAAAACCCTGGGACTGCCAAGTACATTACTTAAGCCAGGCTAACCTTGCTCATAGATAGGTAATTCTAAGGAAATAACTATAAACCTGTCTTTGGCCACACATCACTTTTGAACTTTGCTTCAACTACAGTGCAAGACAAGATTATGGATGTGTCTAGGGATGAAAAAGAAATTTACTTCCATGTAAATAGATCTTTCTTATTTCCAGTATTTAAACAAACAGTTCAAAATGGATGGAGGCAATTTTCTTTGTAAAGGACATGGCTGAGAAGCATAGACACAGGTTTTCAGTTCTCCACCCTTCACAACAAAAGGTGATATATCATGCAAGCAGACTGAAATACATTTCACAGAATCACAGAATCGTCTAGGTTGGAAAAGACCTTGAAGATCATCCAGTCCAACCATTAACCTAACACCTAACTACACCAGATCCCTCAGTGCTATGTTGACTCTACTCTTAAACACCTCCAGGGATGGGGACTCCACCACCTCCCTGGGCAGCCCATTCCAACACCTAACAACCCGTTCTGGAAAGAAATACTTCCTAATATCCAGTCTAAACCTTCCCTGGTTCAATTGAGGCCATTCCCTCTTGTCCTATCACTTATTACTTGGTTAAAGAGACTCATCCCCAGCTCTCTGCAACCTCCTCTCAGGTAGCTGTAGAGGGCGATGAGGTCTCCCCTCAGCCTCCTCTTCTCCAGACTAAACCCCCCCAGTTCCCTCAGCCGCTCCCCGTACGACCTGTGCTCCAGACCCTGCACCAGCTCCGTTGCCCTTCTCTGGACACGCTCGAGTCATTCAATGTCCTTTTTGTAGTGAGGGGCCCAAAACTGAACACAGGAATCGAGGGGCGGCCTCACCAGTGCCGAGTCCAGGGATCAGATCCCTTCCCTATCCCTGCTGGCCACGCTATTGCTGGCACAAGCCAGGATGCCATTGGCCTTCTTGGCCCCCTGGGCACACTGCTGGCTCCTGTTCAGCCGGCTGTCAATCAACCCCCCCAGGTCCCTCTCTGACTGGCAGCTCTCCAGCCACTCCTCCCCAAGCCTGTAGCGCTGCTGGGGGTTGTTGTGGCCCAAGGGCAGCCCCCGGCATTTGCCCTTATGGAAACTCCTCCAGTTGGCCTCAGCCCATGGCTCCAGCCTGTCCAGGTCTCTCTGCAGAGCCTCCCTACCCTCGAGCAGATCAACACTCCCACCCAACTTGGTGTCATCTGCAAACGGACTGAGGGTGCACTCGATCCCCTCGTCTAGATCATCAATAAAGATGTTAAACAGGAGTGGCCCCAAAACCCAGCCCTGGAGGACACCACTCGTGACTGGCCACTAACTGGATTTAACTCCGTTCACCACAACTCTCTGGGCCCGGCCATCCAGACAGTTTTTTACCCAGCAAAGCATGTGCCCATCCAAGCCACGAGCGGCCAGTTTCACCAGAAGAATGCTGCGGGAAACGGTGTCAAAGGCCTTACTAAAGTCAGGGTAAACATCCACAGCCTTTCTCTCATCCAGTAAGCAGGTCGCCCTGTCGCAGAAGGAGATCAGGTTTGTCAAGCAGGACCTGCCTTTCATAAACCCAGGCTGACTGGGCCTGATCATCTCGTTGTCCCGCATGTGTTGTGTGATGGTACTCAGTATGAGCTGCTCCATCAGCTTCCTGGGCACCAAAGTCAAGCTGACAGGCCTGTAATTTTTCAGGTCATACATCCGACCCTTCTTATATATGGGTGTGACATTGGCCAATTCCCATTCTGATGGGACCTCCCCAGTCAGCCAGGACTGCTGGTAAATGATGGAAAGCGGCTTGGCGAGCATCCCAGCCAGCTCCTTCAGCGCCCTCGGGTGTATCCCATCTGGTCCCATAGATTTGTGTATGTCTATGTGATATAGTAGGTCACTGACTGTCTCCTCCTGAAATGGGGAGGGTGTTCGTTCTCCCAGTCTCTGTCTTCTGGCTGAGGAGGCTGGATTCCCTCAGTACAACTAGTCTTGCTATTAAAGACTGAGGCAAAGAAGGCATTAAGCACCTCAGCCTTTTTGTCATCACTTGTTTCCATGTTTCCTCCTGCATCTAGCAGGAGATGGGGGCTCTCCCTGGTGTTTCTTTTGCTGCTCACATACTTATCGAAATATTTCCTGATTTCCACCCTGCATAGCCTCAGTATCTTTGTAATCACAGTGAGTGTCCAGCCCCTTCTTCCAAACGCTGTAAACTCTCATTTTCTCCCTGAGTTGCAGACAAAAAGGAGCCAAAATTTCTAGAGGTTGTGCCCTGCTGCTTACTTCAGAAAGTAGAAAGAATGGTTTCCTGGCAGCCATTAGACAGAAATGAAGAGTGAGGGCAACTACTGTTTATTCTCTGACTATTGCAAGATTTCCTGATGGCACTAGCAAGTGATATGCCCCTTAGTTTCTGTCTCATCTTCTTCAGGAGACCAGCATTCATCAGTACTTGTAGAGCAGTTCAGATCTTTAGAGGTTGAGGACAGAACTGCCTCCTTACTGGGCTCAGTAGTTGTTTTGAGTCTACAGCAATTACCCAAGACAGTCTGGAAATTTGTATCTTTATTGATGACCAAACCAGAGAAGTCTCAGAGGTTGGGTTTTTTTTCGTGCATTGTACACTTTTCTAGATAACTAGGGCCATGATTCATCTCACCTATCTTATGAACCATGCTAATCTCTTTTCATATTCACTGGAGAGACCATAGACTCTTTGGGGGAATGATTTATCACCTCTATTCATGATCTCCACCTCAGGCTGCTTAGCTGTTCCCTACCCTCTGTGGCCTCCATCAACTTGCTCAGATATGGATGTCTACACTACAGATGAATTTCAGCTTCATTGCCTGATTTTTAGAAGAGCTAAACACCCAGCTTGTTTAAATGTCAGAGGTCTGTGAAGCAAGTTTGAGGTTTTGGGGCATTTCTGGGTAAGTAAGTAAGAGCCTACTTATGGTATTAACTTGCCCAAACTCTGTGACTTGACAAGATCATAAGGTTGTGGGGGCTTATGCAAAATATCAGCTTGGTACTTCCAGGACATTTTACCTTCAATAGACACATTCCAGGCAGGGGTATCCATTGAAACACCTCCTGCAAAATGGATGGGAAAGGCTTTGCCCTTAGCATCTCATCTTGGCAAACCCAGCTCCCAGTTTTGCTCTTAGAAATTAAGGTTCATCTCCCCAGCGAGGCCAGGATCCAAAGCTCAGATGGGTTTTTGACCCTCTCTCAGCCATTTCAACATCAAAGTCTGCAAAAGACTGTCAGAAAGATGAAAGCAGTTAGGATTGAACGAGCCTCCTTCAGAGCAGCTGTGTTAATCCTATTTTAAAATTAAACTCATCCTCTCCAAAGCAGATGTGTTATTCTGCCCCCATGGAAGACAGTGGAAGTTTTAGATACACTTCAACAGGGTGAGGTTTCAGGCTTTGCTCTGTTTTAACCCTTCCCCATGCTTTTTACTAATCCAGATTCTCCTATTTAGCTCTGCTCAGGGGATTTGGGGAGAATCAAAATCTAACAAACTGGTTTTCCTCTATAAAGAGTACACCAGCTACTTTCCCTGTGGATGTTCAGAAGTTTTATTAAAATGTTTGACAATGGCCAGAAGATGGAAACATTTATTTTTGTAGTTGTTTAGAAGCTACAGCTCTTCTAACTTTCTCTGGTGTTTTAAATACTACGAACTTCTTGAATAAGGGCTGTAGAGCAATTAACATGCAGTGCTGCGAGAGACTGAAATGTCCTATAGCTGTCTCAAAGCTTGCTTGTGTCTGTGCAAACCTCCCAGAGAAGCTGCTGTGGCCTGTGAATTGGTAGGGGGATGCTGCCCAGAGAAGAGAGAGTGTATTGAAGGATGCACTCTCCACTCTTAGCGGTTGCATTGTCCAGACTCTTTAGATAAGCCTCAAAGAGGCAGACATGGACTGAGCTGGCCCCATCCTTTGTGGCTCCATTGTGTAGGCCAGACCTCATGCATGCATTGATAATGAACTGATAAGAGGCAAAAGTTCCTGCCCCTGACGCTAGACGCTAGACGCAACAAAACCCGTTGGATCAGAGGAAAAAAAAAAAAAACACCTAAAGGCGAGCAGATACGCTGATCAGCTGGTACGATGAACTTAAAAAGGCAGCAGAAAATTTTTCTTTTTGCGCAGCTACCATTGAGGCCTGATCTGTGTGCAT
The DNA here is from genome assembly GCF_003259725.1 of Athene cunicularia. Taxonomy (NCBI): domain Eukaryota; kingdom Metazoa; phylum Chordata; class Aves; order Strigiformes; family Strigidae; genus Athene; species Athene cunicularia. Next base: position 45,306,306 of record NW_020799095.1, read on the forward strand.
CCACCATCGAAGAACTGAAGGCTGAGGACCAACGGAACGCCACTGGATCCATGGTGGTGACTATTCTTGCAGCCCTATCCTGCATCTTTGCTTTACTTCTGCCTTTTCCTTCTATTCTGTCCTATCGCTACCCCTCTTCACTTTTCTAATAATAAAACCCTGTTTTGGATATATGGCATTTGACCTTGTTTGTGTCTTAGTCTTGCTCTTGGGATCGTATTGAAACTTCCCTCGACATTGGATCGGGACAAGTGCCTTCCAGCACTGTAACCAAAATGTTCTCAAAGTTACTTTTTGGGACAATAACTTCTATTTCTCATAATTTATATTGATTTTGACATTTGAAAGAAATTGTGTATTTGAGACATCACTTAACAGAGGTGATTTCTCTATCTTTTTTGACTGTTTTGTAACCGATTTTACAGGAAAGTGTTTCTATTTTCACCCTGTCTCACCTTTGTATTGAAATGCTACAAAGACCTCTTGTTGTCTCTGCAGATTGTGCAGAGTACTTCAGCTCTCCAGATCTGAATTCTGCAGCCTGAGATCTCTCTTTATTTTCCTAGTTTCTTTCTTGCTTGAGCTGTGGTTCATTTCCTAAGAACTAAGTTAATTAGTCTTTGATCTTTTCTTCTTCCTACACAAACCATCTCCTCTGATTTCAAAAACTAGTTTTCCTTATGGAGTTGATCTTAGGGGGCTACACAGAATGTGTGCAGACATCCCCATGAGAGACGGGGAGAGCAAAGGGATCCTTAAGCTCTCAGATCAGGGCTGAACTATGATCTTGCCTATCTCCCAAGTGTACCTACCCAATCAGCAGAATTTTTTCAGTACCGTACACACACTCTCCACCAGTTGTGCAAGGTATTGATAGTTTCTGAATACCTATGAATGCTTCATTAAACCCTGACCTGCCTTTGCTGGTTCTGCCCCAATTCATATTTAACAAGCTTAGATGTCTTTGCTACAGATGTTCACAGCCAAGCCAACTGGGGGAAGGATAGTTTCCTTCAACCCAGATCTGCAATGGTGCTTACATCTCCCTGCTCCACACTGGAATTAAGTGCCTAAAAGACCCTGTGCATCTGAAGTCCTGCCCAGAAGAACACTGGCTAAAGAAGGACAAGGGATGTGGGGAGCAAAGATCAGGGATAGCAAGCACCTGTGGCAATGAGAAGTAGTTGCAAACCATATCCAGGCTTGATGTGAGATCACAGGCAGAGCAGGTAGGGCTGGAGGCACCTTCAGCTCAGCTTGTGCTGGAGAAGATTCTTTAGGGGAGTTCATGCTCGGGCTCTAACAGGGGCCCTTCCGGGATATGGGAAAATAACTTCTCCCCACTAGGATGCACCAGTGAAACCCAGTTCTTCTGCTCTTGACCTTTGCAAACTGTAAAGGTGCATGTGTGAGGAGAGATGTGTGTAAGCCCTGAGTTTATTGTCTGTATTAGTTCATGATGGTTTGGCTTCAGTGAAGCAGCAGACATGAGATACCACATAACTAATCAGGGCTCAGCAGATCCCCAAACCAAGCAAGTAATATCGGAAAGATGCTTCCACATTTCTTCCTGATTAATTTTTATGAGAATTTTGCCCTGAGAAAGGGCAAAAGAAAGGGTGTTGGGATGAAGGCCTATGGTGATATTGCCTGACCTTGAAACTTGCATCACATAGCAACTGCATAAGACTATAGAAAAGAAGAAAAAGCTACGAATATGATCTTCAGGGGGAAAACCCACAAGCTTAGGACAGAAATATTGCATTCAATTAACAGTCTGTGAGCCAAATTCTGGTGCAAGGAGTTCTGTCAGCTTCGATGGGCTTATTCTCAAGAAGCAGGGGAAAAGTATACATGCCCGAGTGCATGACAGATTTCAGTTCGCTGTATGATATAGATAATTACAATTGCCCTTATGCACAGCCACTTACCTGTAATTAATTCATAAAATAATTATCACAAGAGTGCTGCTCTAGTTAAATTTCACATTGAACTCCAATAGAGAATTCTGCTGCTGCTGAATACTGAGAGCTAAAAGTAATCAATATGAAATAAGGGCTGCCATAAATACTGGATGGGACTGATTCACCCTACATAAGGAAAAGAAAGGAAATAGAGTAAAAGGAACTAGTTCAGCGTTGAAGGAAAATTGATTGAACATGAGTTGGTGAAGGACTGTACTGAAGATGCCTCCTCCTTCTCTTCATGTGGGATGAAAGTTCCTCTGTTTGGGCTTTATGTAGAGCGTGCTGTCACATGGTCCAGTTTTCAGCTCATAAACTGAACACTGACTGCTTACAGATTAAGCACAGGGAGACACTTATCTTTTGTTTAAGAGTAAAGGCAAGAAAAAAGAAGCCAAGAAAAAGTCAGCATCAGTTTTTTGCCTAGGAGGATTTATGTGTGGCACCAAGACAGTGAGCCACGGAAAGGGCAGGTTTCCATTTTGCCAAGAACTGGGATAGGTATAAAAGGATTTACAGTATTGACTTTTGTAAATATTCTTTCCAATATATTCATATCACTGCTATCATGGTTTCTTGGACTTCGCTTTCCCTGCAGTGACATTTCTTTTCCTTTTAGCTTGACTTATTTTACTAGTGATGTGTTGTCTGCCTGTTTATCAGTTTGTATTTATACGTGGAGTTAAGTGAGCATTGCAAGATAAAATTGAAGTTCAGCAAATTGCCTTTGAAGGGTGTTTGCATTGTCTGTACTGGGTCCCTGCACGTGCACAAAGCCTATGGTCCTATTGCTGTTTTGTGGTATGTGGGCATCTCACTCATGAGTTCAAATATATTCCTCTACTCCTTCCCACTGCCTCTGCCACAGGAGATGCAAGAAAACCACATTGCACCACGTACATATACACCACACACTGGCCAGAGGTCTGGTGTCAAAGGACATACTTTTCCAAAGAAATATCTCCTATGGTTTCAGGAGGCATCTACACGCCATATGTTCTCCAGTGAAGACACTTCAGTTGTCAGACATCCCTTGTACCAGTGATAGAAAGGATAAGGCATGTCTGGGGTTTCCATACAACATACCTGCTGGTGAGAGCTGGGAAAGTAGTCTGAAATGAATGAAATATGTCTTTTTATCTTGAAGTTGCAGAATATCACAAGACTCTTCCACAGCTCATTGGTAAGGCATTGATTTTTTTAAAGTATCTTCCCATTTTCCTGGGTCATTTGTGAACACACAAACAACACAGACCTTAATAGAGATCCTTAACGTAGGACCCCATTTTTTCTTGCTCTCAAGTGTGAAAAAAACCTGTTCATTCCTATCTTATTGTTTAATTAATTAATTATTGCTTAATTAATTAAGCAATTCCTAGTTAATTGCTTTCAGTAATTAATCTGGAGTAGGACTTCCCTACTTAATCCCATGAGAACTTGATTTCCTTAACAGTCTTTGGTAAGACATTTCAGTTTTTTGAAAGTCTAGCTTCTTTGCACTGACAAAACTGTATTTATCTTCATGTTCATTGCATGTAATCCCAAGAGATTTGTAAGACATTGTTTCTTTTTTACAAAAATCCCATTAAATCTTCACAATATCTCAGTTTTTCCTATCAGTATTTTCTAATTCTTTATCTTATTTTATAGCTTTTTGTCTGGTGCAAAAGACAGAACCACTAATGTCTAAAGCTCTTTTAAAGAGTAGTAATATATTTGCCACTGAGATTGTATTTATGACCCTGCATTGCTCAGACAGGAAGGCTCAGTTAAACACTACTTAGTAATTCCTCAATTTCGTATTTGAGAACTATTTGAACATGTGGGTTAATATCATCTGGCTCTAACAATCTGAACCTGTTTAATCTATTAACTCACTTCTAAATCTACTCTATAAACACTTTATTTTGAGCCACTTTTTCCAACTCTGCAACTGTAAAACATGGTTTAGGTGTAGGAATCTTCCAAATCTGTAGTGAACCATGAAGCAAGGATTTGATTTCACTTTTTTATGAAATAGCTAGTACTTCACTCTGTAGTCAAGGGTAGTTTATGAACATAATAAGAGGTAATAATATTTCAAAGTATTTTCTCAGCTTTTGTGGTCTGTAATAAAATATTGAAATAAAATTAGTAAAATTTTACCAAAAAAAAATGCTTTGTAAATAAATCCTTCCAAAAACCGTTAGAAGCACTATTGAAGGAACAGAACTGCACACTAATTTTTGAATTATACACATGTGACAAATCATGGAAAATCAACTACTTTCTGGAAGAAGTACTGACTTAATTCCCTGTTGGTTTGGACCTGCTGCCTCCTATCCCTCTAGGAACACCTCCTCCCTTCAGAGAACTCTAGTGCCTTAATCATCCCTAAGCATGAAAACCTGAAGCTCATTATCTCTGTCTGTCTGTTGTGTGGTGAGACTGACCTGCTGCTTTCTACTAGCTTGTATGCAAATGAAACTCAGGGAGATGGTTTTTTGGCAGTTGCTGCTAAAGGGAAGGTGGTTTGGGGATTGTCAGCTTTCTACAAGCTGCACCCAGAAGAACTGCAGTCGGTTTTGATGCTGTAGTATCCAGGCCTTAAAATGACATGCACCTGTCTATGTTCCCCCCCAGAATGTCTTTCCCCATAGCATCCTGTGGGAGCTGTTCCTGGGTGAAGCCTGTAGGAAGCCGGGGCTCTACCAGCCTGCAGGTAGATGTCTGCAGGCAGGGTGTCTGTCAGGAACCAACCCTTGCCAGCTCCCTTCAGAGCTGGGTGTGTCCTGAAGCAAGTCAGACGGCTGATAATTCAAAAATCTCTATAGATTTTTTCAAGGGACCTCCAAGGGTGTCGCCTGCCTTGGGTCCCCTCTGCCTGGCTGCAAGTCCTCTGGGAGCAGCATGAGCAACCATTAATCCTGGGGGCCTTTTTTTTTTTTTTTTTTTTTCCCAGCCTGGCTTTCCCCCATTTCCCGCCAGTGCAGAGACTGAGAGTGGAGGGGAATGCAGAGGAGAATTTCCCTGGATTTCACAATTCCCTACCCTTGGTGCTCTAGCCCTGCTGTGGAGGCTGCCCTTGCTCAGCACTGATACCATATGTCTGAGGGCGAGCATAGGAGCAAGCTGTCCCCGGGCAGCCAGCCAGGAGAACAGATGGCCATGTGAAGGCACTAAAGACTGTGAATCAACCCTGGATGAGGAGGGCACAAGTCAAACAAGAACATTTAAAGGTCTGCCCAGCCTGCACTCAGCCATCTGTGTTAATGGAGAAGAGACACCATTTGGAAGTAGTACTGGGGATTAAGTCATTCATAACGATATTGTTGTATGAGTCCCAGTTAAGGGGGCTGCTCCTTGGATCTAGAAGCTAAACGTGTCCTATCCTGTGCTGCTTGGAAAGAAGAGGCTCTCCTGTTCCTGAAATAATAGTCCATAAGGGAAACAGCTTTTACTTCAGCATAGCTGTTTGTCTGTTTTCTTTTAAAAGCAATCAATTAAAACCAGAGTAAATCACTCTAAAGAATCCACGATGCATCAAAGTGCTGTGCTGTGCTTGATGCTGCTCCAGATGCAGAACAGTATATCCTCCCCTGGTAGGAACAGTCTGAGGCAGGGAAGTACCCTCTGAAGTTAAAAAAATCTGTGCAATGAGGCCAGCAATGCCTCTTGTAACAATTGCGGATGACTATTTTCTTATCTAAACAGGAAGCAGCGACTGTCTGGGAAGTGATGAGCAAGTTTTTGCCTGCTCGACTGTGCTTTTTGGCCACCAGTTCAGGAAGGTGCTAAAATCTTCTGCAGAGGATATTTACTTCACAGACAGGATAAATCTCTGACCACTCAGATGAGAAATGAGTCCTCTTTGCTTAATAATTTTTGCATGCGTGCTCCTTCCTCTTTTGATTAAACTTTCCTTTAAATTCATTGGTTAGAGAGAGGAATTTTCTTTAGGTTTCCTTTGAGCAAAGAAAGCTATTTCCCATCTAATAGGGGTTTTACTATTATCCTGATCCTAACTCTGCACTAGTCATGCCCTGACTGCTTTAAAGAGAAAAACCCCGAATATTTCACTACATATTTTCTGTTGTTTTCTTGGACTAATTTTTGGAGCCAGTATTTTAGCATTTACAAGAGATAAATACTTTTTAAAAATTTTTTTTTAATAAGTGCAGTCAAAAGTAACACTCACTATAATTAAAGTTTCAGGAGAGTTTCCATAATAAAGCCTCCTAATTCCCAAACATAAAGCAACAGACTCTGTTTGGATTCCTTCACTAACATTTTTCACTGATGAAAAATATTCATTTATAGATCTCATGGGAACAGCAGTTTAAAATGGCTGAAGGAAGATGTTTGAAGGGTTGATAATCGCTTATAGAGTGTTAGAAACTCTGGTACATAAACACATCATTGACTGTCTGGAGCCAATTATTACAATTATTGGCACAGAGGAATGACAAAGGTCCTGGCCAGGCTCCTGCTGTGACACAGCCTTTCTGTGTGTCCTTATTACCATCACTTGGAGGTGAGCTCCATGGAGGTGCTGAGGCACCTGATGGCTGCTGCTGTGAAGCAGTGGACAACGTCTGTACACCGTTGCAGGTGTGGGCATTAGCTTCTAGGGGACACATTCCTGTGGTGCTGCTCCACCCATTGTTCTACACTAGTTTGATATCTGGTGGAGCTTCCTAGCTGCAAAGCAGGTTTTCAGCAGGGTTAAACTTCTGGAGGTGCCCACACTTGGTGGTAAGGCTTCTGGTTTCCTGATTATTTTTTTATGCAGGAAAGCAAATATCCCAGAGGGAGGGATAGAAATGAAATACTTCTCAGCTCCATGAGCACCTCCGAAAAATGCAGTGGCTGGCACAGGAAGGTGCCTCACCTGTGATGGGCTGAGTTGTCCAAAGGACTTTTTATCAGAGTGCACCAGGCAGCTCAGCATCCACATCTGCCTGGCCAGGGAGGTAGAAAATCAAAAAGAAAGGAAGAAGCAGACCCTTTTTTCCTTCCAGCACAGCCAAGCTGGTGTTGATGGCTCTGGGCAGCTGCACCTGCATGCAAGTGCATAGACCTGAAGTCCCCTGTGTCCCATGGACTTTGATGTCTGTGCACCGGGGAGGAAGGCTAAAAGCACAAAAGGAATGCACAGTGCAAAATCGTCTCTAATAAATAGAATTTGCCCCTGTCCGTGGACGAGGCAATAACTGAGGCTCAATAACACCAGAGACTTCTGTTCAATCCATGCCATGTTTTTCTCCTCATTTTGGCTCTCCAAGCAGCACCAGGTGGCTTTGTGCTGCTCCGTCTTGGCTTTGGATACAGGAAAGGAACAATGATGGCTTTGGGCCTTGGCCGAGAGGGGCAAGCACCTTTTGCAGGATTCTGGCTCTCACAGGCCCCTCCACGCAGCGCAGCCTTCACAGGGTTGTACAAGACAGCCAACCCATGGCTGTAACAGACTTTTAAAGATCATCATGCAGCAAGTGTGAACCTCAAACCTGCAGTATATTTGTATTCTACTGTGAGAAAATAAATCAGGGAATGAGCGCAAAGTTTTTTTTTTCTACCGGCACTTTTTTCCTTGCCATTTTACAGCAATGTGATATGAAGGAGGGGTATGGGGCTAATGAATTTCGACCTGTTTAGTCATAAAGATTTATACCAGTGGCTTAGAGCTAATATTGACCAATCAAATGGTTCCCCAAATCCTGCCCATTTTATAAAAGTTAATCACACCCTCATGGCAGCCCAGGTACAAAATAAATTTTGATTTACAACTGTACTAAAATGATCAGTATTTTATGCTGATCATTAACAGTATTTCACACTGGAGACCTGTTATATTAGAAAACAGTAAAATGGTGTGTATCACATAACAATATTATATTTGGGCATCACACAGAATACCAAGGGCTTATTGAATTTGTGTCTGAAGGAGACATTTGTTAAAAACATGAGTATCGCAAGTGGGAAAAATGTGTATTATTCTCAGAAGTTTATTCTGCTAACATGCAGTTGGTGCTAGTGTAACCTTTCTGACTTTGGTGCTATAAGTGATGCTGATCCATGTATTATTCTGCAATGACCATGCAGAGGGATGAATATTGAGATTTGATTCCTCGTTGGCCTGTGGAACTTGCAGAGGATATTGGTGTGGGTAGCCTTAGATGCAATTTTATTCTTGCAGCGGAGCTAAGGTTGTAAAAATATGTCATTGATAGCTCTTTTTCTTATTCACCTTGTTTCAAAAATTGTTTCCTGTGCTAGGGCTTAAAAACAAACAAGACTAACATTGGGAATATCTCCAGTAGGTTTGTTGATATGACCTCTGTCTTAATAAGCAAGACACAAGCACACAGTGTAATTATCCTGGAGAACAAATGTGATACTCATAATCCTGACACCTGAGGGTTCAAAGAGGAGTTGCTTCCTAAAATATACATGTGCCCAGATCCTAGGGAGTTCTGATGAAGATGTTCAGAGAACAAATCTGATGGTGCATGGTCCAGCAAAAACATTGCTGAATCATCCTCCAGAAGCACCATGCAGAAGTCTAATTGCCCTTTCATTACTGTACATTTAAAATAATGCATTAAAAAGTGCAGGAGAGTGGGATTGAACAAAAGGTCAGGAGGGCACTTTGTAGGCAGTGTGGTTTTCCTGCCATGTTGTTGTCTTGATAAGTAACATCTGAAAGCTTTGACATTTTCAACATTTTATGCACAGGAAGAAAGCACCTAGCTTTTAAGACGTGGCCACTTACAGAGGTGCCTGAATGAAAGTTGAGTTTTTAGCAGTCTCCTTGCAATTGCTTGTATTGCTGACCCCTCTGGAAATACCACCTGGGGTGTGTCTATTTTGTGCTGTTGTTTTAGGTGTCTGAAATTTTCATCTGAGATGGCACCTTCCCTGCTTTTCACCACAGAAAGGGGAGGGAGGTATGACTGAAGCACCGCATCACAGCTCACTATTTATTGTATATTGTTAGGCACAAGATAGCTGCTTGTAAAAGACAAGACTTTTGCATGCAGCTTTTACTCACTGTTACAGTAGGAATTGCATTAACTTCCTGAAGCATTCACAGATGCAGGAATCATCAATGCAGCAGGTCACAAATAAGGTACATTTCTATTGTATGTGAGCTTCTAGGGGGCAGAAACAAACCAAGAACTCTCCTCCCAGCTCACTCCTCTCCCCCATTGTATGTGCAATTGTATAAGTGCAATTGTATAAGCACTGAAAAAGAAGGCAATTTTGGTCTGTAAATCCAAGTCAATTTTAGGCCAGAGCCGCTAAAATAAGTCAATCTGTGGCAAGTCAAGTCATCCAGACTAGGGGAAAAAATCCGAATCATGCAGAAAACCCCAGACATGATGCAAACATTCAAAGCAATATGGATCTGCTCAGACAGTAGTAATTATGCCCATAGATGAACTAGGGTTAAACCTTCCAGCCTTTCAAATGCCTATCTTTAACCTGCTTATTTGCTTGTCATTTCTATATTTCTGGATTTACTCCATCACATTGCCTTGAGCTTTGTTTCTCCTGTCATGTGTTCAGAACCTAAGTAACGCATTTTCATCTATTTTTCAACAGCTACTTCCGAGGGACATAAAAACCAGAAAATCTACTAATCGTTTATTTGATCATTTTACAGAGCTGGCATAAAGAGAGGAGATGGGCATCTGAATGCATTATTTGTCTTGTTTTAATCATAATTGTTATTGGGTTCAAATTCCTTGGATGGAAGGAAGGAAGAAACCCCATTGAATTAATGGTGAAAAGCTTGGAAACCAAGAGAGTTAGCACTTTAACAGCCTGCGGCTCCCTGAATGGCACCTGATAATGAGCATACAAACTTGTGACTTGTGAGAGCTCATCCATGAAGGGGGAATGTAAAAATTGCTTTTATGAGTTTTAAAACACTCATAACTTTATTAAGCTCCCCTTTTCACTAGTAAAATAAGTTTAATTGCCCTTCATGGCTGAGCAATTATGTTTACTCTAAAGTGATTCCTTTTTGTCTCCTGTTGAAGGGATTCTTTTCTTTTTGCCTTTTCTTGTTCATCTATCAGCTGTTAGCATGGCAATGAAAAGAGGGGAGGAAAAGGCTGTCACCAAAGCCCTGGCAAACCACTGGTGCTTAATTCCTCGTTTCCACCTGATGGGTTTATCCTGTGCCAGGTTCTCCAGTGACA
>NW_020799095.1:45316505-45516716 GCF_003259725.1 Athene cunicularia
AGGGAGTCTAAACAATCTTAGATTGATGGTGCAAGGCCTGCGCAAAAACAAGGGGAGGCGTATGGAACTGTTCGAAAAAGACATACCAAGTACTGATAACGTTGCTAGGCGATTAACTCCTAGCCCAAAGAGAAGTCCCTCCTAGTCTCTGAAAAACAGACAACCCCAAAACATTGGACTGGAAGAAAGCCAGAGAACAACTGAGGCTGCGCAGAGCGATAAGGAGAAAAGTTCATCAGCGAAGAAGAAGAGGAGACCTGATTACCATGAGAAGCGAGGGGAGGCGGGGGTAGACTATGTATATGTATAGGCGTTTTATGAATATGCACTATTTTGTAACATATAAGCCGGACGAGAGCTGCAGACGGCGCGCATGCTTGTGGTGGAGCGATCCCCCATGCGTCCAGCGCTGAATAAACATACCCACTTTATAACCCCAAAAGTTATGGAGTGATTTCTCCGCAAAACACTCTCCACAACTGGACAGGGGAGAGAAAATACAATGAAAGGCTCATGGGTCAAGATAAAGATGAGAAGAGATCACACACCAATTACCATCACAGGCAAAACAGACTCAACTTGGGGAAATTAGTTTAATTTATTACCAATCAAACCAGAGTAGGATAATGAAAAATAAAACCAAATCTTAAAAACACCTTACCCCCCTTCCCCCTCGCTTCCTCCTGGGCTCAACTTTACTCCTGATTTTGTCTCCTTCCTCCTCTGCCAGCAGCACAGAGGGACAGGGAATGGGAGTTGCAGTCAGTTCATCACATGTTCCCTCTGCCACCCCTTCCTCCTCAGGGGAAGGACTCCTCACACTTTTCCTCTGCTCCAGCATGGGGTCCCTCCCATGGCAGACAGTCCTCCATGAATTTCTCCAACTTGAGTTCTTTCCACAGGCTGCAGTTCTTCACAAACTGCTCCAGCGTGGGGTCCCTTCCACAGGGTGCAGTCCTCTTCAGGAACAGACTGCTCCAGTGCGGGTCCCCCACGCGGCCACAAGTCCTGCCAGCAAACCTGCCCCAGTGTGGGCTCCTGTCTCCATAGGTTCACAGGTCCTGACAGGAGTCTGCTCCAGTGCAGGCTTCCCACAGCATCCCAGCATCCTTTGGGCACATCCACCTGCTCCGGTGTGGGGTGTTCCACAGGCTGCAGGCAGATAACTGCTCTTCCACTAACCTCCATGGGCTGCAGGGGCACAGCCTGCCTTACCATGGTCTTCACGACAGACTGCAGGGCAATCTGCTCCAGAGCCTAGAGCACCTCCTCCCCCTCCTTCACAGTCCTTGGTGTCCACAGAGTTGTTTCTATCACATATTCTCACTCCTCCCTCCAGCTGCAGTTGCTGCTGCCTAGGGTTTTTCTCCTTAAATACTTTGTCACAGGATGCTACCACCATGGCTGATGAGCTTGGCCTTGGCCAGCAGCAGGTCCATCTTGGAGCCAGTTGGTATTGGTTTTATTGAACACAGGGGAAGTTTCTAGCAGCTTATTACAGAAGCCATCCCTATACCCCACAGTACCAAGAACTTTCCATGCAAACCCAATACAAAGAGTTTCTCAGATGTCAGAATCTGCTTGCCAATGTTAAGCCATACTTCATGAAATGAAGTTTGAAGGGCTCTTCTTCCTCCTCCTGAAGGTGTTTTTTAAGGAGGGAGAACAAATATTGGACCGACAACTCTAGATTGAGCACTGTCCTCATGATTAAGATGGCTTATCTCATTAATAGGGTTTTTTTCTACATTTTTAATGTTAGTTACCAATATTTGAAGTTCTTACTCTGTCACAGTCAAGATCTTATAATAAATTAGGCTGACAGTGAGAAGTGACAAGACCTGTCTGCAGAAAGACCTTGGAACTCCATCATGGACCAAAGCCCCTTTGTGCTGATTCCTGGGAAAAGACTTGGAAGAGGAAGTTATTGCCATTCCTAAATGTGTGCAGTAGATTCTTAGAGACTTTGGCATCTACAGATAACACAGCACAACAGATATTAACTCTGAAGAAGCTGGAATTCAAAACTGAAAAGCAGAAATTAAGTGGGAAGCTTTAGTCCTGGGTAAGAAAATGAATAGACACAAGGTGAAGAGCAAAACACTGAAGCAAAGGGAGCATTTATTAAGAACCTGGCAGACAAAAATGGTGATATTTTATGATTGCAGTGTCACTGTCTCCTGGTTGCTTGGCTCACTTTCTAGCTAACTAGCTTGTTTTGTCACAGAGATCTAATTTCCTGTACACACAGTATGCCTCATCACTTTCACTTTTTTATTAGTGGTGATGGAAAATCCCAGCTCTTCTTTTTTTTTTTTTGCATTTTCGCAAGATTCAGTAATCTCTTTAGCAAATTAACTGGCTGGTCATTGGCTGAGCCATTGCTTTTTAAGTGAACCTAGCTGTTGGAGCAAGACAGATTTAAAGTCTTAGATTTCAAGTTTAGTGCAAAATACCTTTGTATTGGTAACAGCAGTGATTGTGGAGAGGCAGGGAAGATTTGATTCACTGGTTGTAAGTACCATATGCAGCTATAACGTTGTAATCTAGTTACTTACTCCAGCAGAAGTCACAACTGAGCAAAGGGAACTTCCTGATCAAGGTTTGCCATAGAAATAGGTACATCTCATCAGTTCTTGCAAACAGCCATTTCCACAAGGTCAAGCTGGTTTCTAGCTCCCATTGGCTAACAAAGATTCAGAGGTTTTTTTTCAATTTCTCCTACATTTTTTTTACAGTTATGCTGTTTCTAGCATCCTAAAAATGAGCATGACATTTCCCCTCCCCATAGTTCTACATTGTGAGGCAAGACCAAGGTTTTATAAAATGTGACTGAGATAGGGTTTTGTTCCTGCTCTCATTCCCAGGGATTTCTTTGGAATTTCATGGACTCATGGTAATGTGACCCCTCTCTTCAGAACCAGGCCAAGAAAAGCAGCCAGTTTAGTATTCACAAATTCAGCCAAGATGTTCAAGTGCTTCTATGTCTTCTCTCTTATAAACAAATAGTATAGGCTCCACCTAAGATAACATTAGACTTCTGCAGTCTACAAGTGAGTGAGTCTGCCAAGGTGATTTCTTCAGTTCATGGAGAGAAACAAACATTATAAAGTCATGATTGAAGGCATCTTTAGGATGAGATGAAATGCATCTTAACTTCTCTGAAAATTCCCTGGCCACACAAGGAGCCCTGAGTAACTACCAACTCCTGCACAGAAATCTACATTTTATGTCTAAATTCGTTAGATTAGTTCTACAGTAATGATCACAGTGAGTCAATATTCTGGCCAACAAGGAGCTCTCAAATTAAGTCTTTTTATTACCCTTCTGTTCTTCATAATGCATGGTGAAAAGAATTTCCTTTTATTTTAATTTTGTTATTTTAACCTGGAAATTCAGATGAGTCCTGCCTATTAAAACAGTTGTAACCATGCAAACAGCAACGTTGGTTTTGAGATTAATCAAGGAACTGGGATTTTGCTTTAAATTATGTTTCCTTTCTGCTTTTTTTAGAGTGCTTATTCTGCACTGTAAGGTAAAATGTGTTAGGTTAACTGCATTAAGAAAAGAAAATGGAGATTTGTATTTGCAGGATCTATCTAAATACCATCTCACCCTTGATGTTACAGTCTAATGGGATTTGAATAATGTACTGGTATCTAACCTCTTTAAACAGATTGAATCTAAATTATTTGTATGAAGGATTCTAGGACATCACTTTCATCCTTGCTGCTATTCCCTCTTGCCCAACTAGTCTACAGCTGGTGAAGAAAACATTCCTACCTTTGAGATTGATGCAAAAAGCATTTCCTAGAGGAGAACACAATATTACAAGCAGAACTCTGAGCTGATACAGTAGAATTTGCAACAGCAAAGCACTGCATCTCACAAGCTCATGATACATTTACCTAAATACTGTATGACATATCTGTTCCTTGACTAGGTAATTTGCTGTAGTATAAATTGGTTTTATGGGTTCAGATATGAATGTCACTTACCTTCTATCACCTAACTGTTGCATCAACAGAGTGTTTGACAAAAACAGATTTATTGGCATTTTTTCTAAAGGTAATGCTACCATGGGGTATCAAAACTCTTGAACAGTGTCTGGTTGCTGCCTGGATGGTGATGGGAGCCTGAGTTGTAAGCAGTTTTGCAAGAGTATCTCCATCTGGATTACATGAGAATCCCCAAAGGGCAGTTCTTACATCCAGCTCCTACACGACCACTACAGCAGGTGCACAATCCATAATTATTTGTTATCTTAAACTACAGCCAAACATCTCCCATCTTAGTAAAAAAGTACAACAGTACAGAATAACAAAAACTTGTCCTTTGTGACCCTTTCTGTACGTGCAAGAGAAGTTTCTACTATCTATTTTCTTACCTAGGTACAATTTGATCAATTTTGCAGTGAGAACTACCTCAGAGAGTCCAGATTCTCCAACTAGGGTATTAATCAACATGTCAAAATGTACAGATTACTCTGAAACATAAAAATTGGTCTAGGCACAGCAGGCACTACCTGGAGAACTCTTCAGGGCAGTCCAAAATTCCTACCTGGAGAGCTACACTGAATAATGAAATGCTTTGTGTGAAAGGTGGCAAGAAGTGAAGTTGATCACCTTGTTACAGGTTGGTCCAATGCTTGAACTTCAACCACTGTCTCACCTGTGCAGTTGGGGAGTCCTTGACCACACAAGGAATTCATAGCATAAATGCATAGGATGTGCGTACAAGCACAGCCCTGATTCCCCTCTGTACCACAGGTCAAACCGATTGACTTCCATAGCTCTTACTCAAGCACAGGTGGCTGCTCAGGCCTCATGACTAGTGAACAAATCAAAATAGTCCACTGAGATCCAAGACACTATTTAGTAGTGCTACTTTTTTCCAATGACTAGGTAGTAAACTTGCTTCCAGTTTGGGTGCTCTGAGTGAATACTAAAACTAGACTGGATAAATACATATTTCAGTTCCTTCATTGCCTGTGAATGGTTTCTCCCTGCTTAGGACAGCAGCTCCTGCAGAAGCAGACACCCAGTAGTTATCATTAAGTACATCATGGTAAGGCATTCTGTCAGCTTGCAAACTCTTTCTGGCTCCCATTCCCATGCTGGATGGTGATACAGTTGAACCAAAACATATCCTGTAATAAAAAGAATTGAGGTCGAGGGAGAAATTATGTCTCCTTAACATTCAGTAGCATCTTGAATTGGCCACAAACACGAAAATCCTCTCACACCCCAGGGATTTTCCAAGCAGGAGTGAAAGATCATCTGTGGGGCTTGTGAGAGCCGAGAAACCAGGCCTGTGAGAAACTAAGACAAACAGCCTGGGAAAGCAAAAGTTGAGGCTGATTGAAGAAATGCCTCAAACACTCGCAAGACAAAACTATGAGTCCCAGGGTGCTTTCTGTGGAGGCCGAAGCTGATAAGGCTGCCCGATGTATCTGGGGGAGAGAGCCCTGTGGAGACGGGACAGCTCTGCCCTGGGGCACCTGGGCAGATTTCAAGGGCCATGTGTTCGGTGAATGAACTTTGCTTCATTATCCACGAAATGCATATTAAAGTTGACACCCCTCAATATGCTAACGAGAGCTGTCATGAACATGCTAATTACATCATCCCATGAAACACCTTACCCCTCCCCGTACATGGGATACGTAGGTCTGTGGGTTGACCTAGGGGATGGACCCAAGGAAAGTGGGTATAAATCAAAGGGGAGAAGAAAGGGCTCTCTCTCTCTCTCTGCCCCTCTCCCTGCCCCCCCGGCCATCTGGAGAGAGCAGTGAAGCAAAGAAGATGGATGCCAGCAAAGAAGACGGCCGCATCCTGGAACCCTCGACGGCGGGATCAGCGCAGGAACCCAGACCGGTGATCTGTATTCCCCCATTCCCTCTATCTCCCTCTTTTCCTTTTTCCATTAAGAAATGCAAAGCATATTATATTGCTCGTCACAACTTGCTCTGTACTTAGCCAATTACCATGTGTTCAATTAGTACATTGTAAGTAGTTAATAAATGCTTGAACTTGGAGACTTGTTGTCCGCTCCAATTGGGGATTTGCAAATCTGAGTCACTTGTCCCCCTCGTCGGAGCGGGATGTGACAGGGCTAGATTTCCATCTACTTCTGTTAATGCTGGCAAACACAAGGGAAAAAAAGATTGCAGATAGTCCATGCAGAGACTGTATGGACCTTTTCACAGCTGACAAGATAGCAAGAAGGGCCAGGAAGAAAGTAAGAGGGTAAGTCAATCCTGCAGGTTCATGAAGTCATGTCACTACTCCAGATGGAGAAAACCATAACATCTGGGTAGATGGAAAAACTCGGAACTCTTGACTGCACTGAACAGCCTAAGATGTGTGTCTCCTGTCCCCTCTACATAAATATGAACTAATGACTCATTGTTGTATTGCTTCTTTCTGTGGGCTCCAGGCACTGAGCTACAAATTTCAAATCCCGGACTTTTGGTAACAGCATTGGGTAAAGGTCATCCGTTTTGCAAAGCCAGTCTCAAAAAATCGTTGCGGCATTCTAGGTAGAGTATTTCTTCTTCACCTTATGTGTGAACAATAAAAGAGCAAGGAGACAGTTCCAGGCAGATATATAGTCAGAAAACTCTAATCGAGGACTGATACCAGGATGAAGAGGTAAAGGATGAGTTTACCACTCACTAAACCTTTCTTTTCATTTAGCTGTTCCTGTTTGCCCTGTCTTTCCCAACTGCTTTACTTCCACATTTGAAGATTTTGCACATCACTACTAGGCTGGACTGTTCATACTAACAGTTTATTGCCATTATTGGTTCACAGTATTAAAAGCTCCCTTAGACCATGAAATTTTAATAAAGTGAAATATATTTATTCTTGTAAGAAAAGCAGATGTAGGAAAAATTAATTGATCAGGAATGTCTGACAATCAATTTCTTCTGGTAAGCACACAGAATAATTATTCATCCAGACCCCACTGTTTAATTTGCCTCCTCTGCTCATGCATCTTATAGACAATCCATCAGCATTGCCCTGCTTCCACCAGAAGTAAAATGGTATCTTAACAACACAGCTTTCAGATAGGAATTGTTCAAGTATTATGTGCAAAGTATATCATCAAAGCAATCCCCTCCTGAAAAATGTTCTTCCAAATCTTTAACCAAGTCCACAAAATAAAGATTTGTCAGGCTGAGAACATTCATTACAGATGGAGGCTTAAAAATAACAGCATCATTCAAACTAAGTAGTGGCTGTTTGAAACGATATCACGGTCTCTTTTGTAATGGGTGTTTAAGATTTAGTGGTAGAAGAAGCAGATGGAGGTCAACAACACTTCTGATCTGACCTCTGCTCAGTTTGCTACTGCCTTGGGAATCCCTCTTCAGAAAACAAACTGAAAACAAGTTGATAGAAATAGCATGTTTATTATTGACCACAAGTTTATATCAGCAGTGTGTTGATTATTGAATTTTCAGACTAGGTTTGTGTCAGAACTGGTGGTCTCAGTAAGGAATAGAGTTTCTTACAGTGACAGGCATTGTATAATGGGCAGAAGCATTGTCCTGTCCCCAGAGACCATCCACACGTGGCACATGTCTACAGACAGGGCTGATTGATTCTTGAACAAATGCAGGTGTCTGGAGAGACCAGGACATCCATTATAGTTACTGGTGAAATAAGTGCATTTAGAGTGAGCTATCTAAAAGAAAGGTCTAACTGAGACTAGGTGAGTTACATACTGACTGTGCCTACCCATCCCCTGTAAGGATGGCTAGTTCAGATGGAAACTTTCACTCTGCAGACATTCCAAGTTAAGCAAGGTGATCCTATCCCTGAGACCAACCCAAGGGAGTCAGAGAGATGAATTCAAGTCTCATCGGCTGCAATCCTAGCATGGCAGAGACAGATTATCAGTTCCTTTGATCACAAGTGCAATAGATCCTAAAGAAAGCAGTGATTACAGTTAAAAATAATCACTCTATCTGCTGTGCTGTACTGGAAGATTAAGATGTTTCCTGAAAGGCCTGTAGTAGATGCCCAGGAGGATGAGGGAGAATCAGTCTCAAAATCTGCACCCAGCCAGTAGTGCTCGTTCAGACTTTTCTTATCTGTAGGTCAAAATCCATGACCACACTCAGCAGTGCCACTGGGGCAAGCTCCTGGAGAGGACACCAGCCTCAGAGCTCTGGGTGGCAGCTCCATCGAAAGCTTCTAGGTGACACATTCCTCTTCTCCTGGTCGGAGAAAGGGGTGTGTGTGGCTCCTCACTTGCTTTTCTCAAGGAGCAATGCAACAATTACTGAAATCACACTTTCAAAGTGCTCGCCCTCCATGACCACTTCTAAGCTATGAAAAAAGAGTATGGAGAGAAAGCTGTGAAAAGTTTCTCAAACTAATAAATTCCTGCTGGGGAGAAGGAGTAGGGCGTTTGGCTCTGGTCATGCCGGGTTGCATAATCAAGATTGATTGCTCAGTTGAGCCCCATACTGGGAAGATTTCTCATTTCCCTTCTGGAAACATTAACTTCCTTTGCTTTCCTGTTACATTCACTCGTCCTAGAGGGAAATATTTTGCTGACTACAACAGTACTTTTCATACTAAATTATTCCACTTGTGCGCAAATCTGGCCCTACAATGTGCTCAGTCCTCTCTGCTCTTTCCAGAAATGAGTCAGGATGCAGAGAAGCTGATGGTTTGCAAAAGAATCACAAGATCTTCCAGGTTCATGCTTGCTGCAAACAAAACAAGGAAAATGTAGCCTCCAGTTGGCAAACTCGATAACCAAATATCAATGCTCATAAGAGAAATAGAGCTGGATTACATGATGGCTGTGATCTGTGAGAATTATTGGGAACTGAGTACATTAACAACTCAATGAGCTTGTAAACATTGTACATACTGGGCTAAGAAAGGAATGTGTAATTTTACAAGGACACCTGCTCTTCAGGTCTCACTGATGGTTCTAGAAATATGTTTTGTTAGAGGTATCTTTTAACAGCTTTTTTCATAGCCCTTCACCAGAGAGAAAACTGTTGCATGTTTTGTCCTGTATCATTGCTCTATCTGCTAAGTATGGTCAAGCTCATTAGACCAGTGGTGTCAAGTTAAAGATGGATTAAGGTATTATGAGACTGCTAGAACCAGCAGTAAAGCAGAGTAAAGCATTTCAATAATCAAATCTAAATTCTATCATTTCTTCATATGAAAAAAATACTGATTCAGGACCTTGCCTCAGCATACTGATTTACTAGTTTCTTCATGGGAAAATCAATAAGAAATAAACTTTCTAAGACAATCATCAACTTAAAATTACAGAGGAGGCTCTGACTGGGATTTTCAGATGTTTCTTATATCAGAAATAGCATGGCCAACAGGGACAGGGAAGGGATCTGACCCCAGGACTCGGCACTGGTGAGGCCGCCCCTCGATTCCTGTGTTCAGTTTTGGGCCCCTCACTACAAAAAGGACATTGAATGACTCGAGTGTGTCCAAGAAGGGCAACGAAGCTGGTCAAGGGTCTGGAGCACAGGTCGTACGGGGAGCGGCTGAGGGAACTGGGGGTGTTTAGTCTGGAGAAGAGGAGGCTGAGGGGAGACCTCATCGCCCTCTACAGCTCCCTGAAAGGAGGCTGCAGAGAGCTGGGGATGAGTCTATTTTAACCAACTAACAAGGACAAGAGGTAATGGCATCCCGTTGCGCCAGGGAAGGTTTAGACTGGATATTAGGAAGCATTTCTTTCCAGAAGGGTTTGTTAGGCGTTAGAATGGGCTGCCCAGGGAGGTGGTGGAGTCCTCATCCCTGGAGGTGTTTAAGAGTAGAATCGATACAGCGCTGAGGGATCTGGTGTAGTTGGGAACTGTCAGTGTTAGGTTAATGGTTGGACTGGATGATCTCCACCTAGATGATTCTGTGACTTGCAGCTTAAAGTAGCCAAAGTGGAAGTAAGTGAAAATAAGGCATGAACTTGTCCGTGTCCAGCCAGCTTCAAAAAATGTTGTAGATCAATAGGAAAAGTTACTTGATACAATTCTTTTTTGTTCTCTAAATATTTTATTTTAAAATACACAACTTAAGGGAAAAAATGGAAAGCCAGTATCACCAGGGTAAAATAAAATATCTTGTTGAAAAACTGTCAAGGCAATTAATGGGCTGAAACTTTGTTTTAAAGGTTAGGATTTTTAAGGACTTCTGGACATTTATTTTTAGGTTTGACCCATGTTTGAATAAAAATTTAGTTTTACCAAGCCAGTATTTGAGGCAAAGCAAGTGATCTAGTTTTCTAAAATGTACCCATTGCTTTTTACTTCACCGATGAATGCATAGGGTTTGCCAAGGATTAGTGAACAGAGGACTATGATGTTTAGACAGAAAAAAATGAATTTCCTCCACATACACCCCTGGGTGCTACTGAGAAAGACAGCAGAGTGCTGCCAAGGACTTTTGAGCATTGCTGGTTTTGAAAGCCTATAGGCAGCAGCTGCAAGCTTCCTAAATTATGTATGGGCACTACATGAACCACTGGCTTTGCACTCATAACAGACGAGACTTTCAAAGGTCAGCTCTGCTCAGAATCGTCAACATATCATTGCTGAAAGGTGTTTGCACAGCTTCTTCGTAATGACCTGCAAAGGTGGAGATGCTGGGCCCTCCCAGTGCTTCGCTAACCTTATAAGGTTTTTCCTAATGCTTAACAAGAATCTCCGCTGCTGCAGTCTAATTCTGTTTCTTTCCCTCCTATTCACAAGGAACATGGTGAGCAGCTTATCCCTTGTTGCTTATAATAATTTTTTACATCTCTGAAGACTGAATAACTCCAGTTAACTCCTCAAATCTTCTGCAGGTGGTCCACTTTATTACTGGAGTGCTCTGGACTGAATGCAGCGGTTGAGCTGAATCTGTACTGTATCTGCAGGAAATGGAAGATGACCCATGACACTAAGCATCCCAGCGTGACCCCTAATTCCATGACCTCATTGATGCATTTGTCATAGCACCTACTCATATCTCCAAATTCTTTTCTGCAGCACTGCTACACAGCCCAGCACTGTCTAACCAGTGCTTTTTGTTCAGTTGATTCCCTCCACCCAACTGGAACTAGACATTTCTCTTTACTGAGGTACTGTATATATTTTTATAAATAAATAATCTCCATAAATAAACAATCTCATACAGGAGCAAGTCCTACTATAAACAATTGACAAAGACACATTTGGAATTTTTAGGATTTTTCTCTTTTTTGGTGCTATTATATGAAAAATGACATTAGAAACTTACAAGTATCAAAGCACCATCAAGTCTTGAGAACTTATATTTCCCCCCAGCCTTTTCTGCAGTTTGGGAATGTGCAAGTGACTTTGACTCTGCCACAGAGTCACACATATGAAAAGAATGGTGTCTTTATTTAATATTGAAGAAAGCAGGATTGAATATGTTATTAGTCAGGTTTGTAATGCAGGTAGCTTGCACCTCACCCAGAAAGAGGCCTGGGTACATATTATCCTGAACTGAAATGTCACTCATGGTAGATGTTTCAGTAAAAGCTTCCATCTCACCTTCTTCAGTTCACCTGAAGAATAATTTCCCTGGAATTCCAGTCCCTGATAGCTTCCCTAGCACATTCCTGTACACAAAGATTAGGAGATAGCATGTTGCTGTTAAGGACACAAGGAGTACAGAAGTGATTTACAGTCTGATGGGCTTTTACGGCCTGAAAGAAAACAAATCTTTCCAAAACAAAAGATAAAATATAATGCTAAATAATTAAAATATAATCCTTGTGGAATGATAACAGTAATTCAGGAGTCACTTAGCCAGTTTAAATTTCAAAGGTAGCATAAATGAGGGGCCTGAATTCAAGTGTTCATGTAAATGCTTTAACATTTCACTCTCCTGAAGAGCAGCAGGCATGTTTCTGCACTCACATCACATGCCATGCTCGATGGGAGAAAGGGCAAAACCATGCCAATTTCAAAGGTGCTGCTCACCATAATGAACCAGACTTTGTAAATCACTTGGGGGCTTTCCATCTATGATCAGCTGCTATGAGGAACCCAGCACTCCCCCGATTCATGTGTTTCAGAAAGATCTTTAGCTCAGTCCTGCCTTCAATCCTCATGCTGAGCAGCGTATCTAGCACCCTGTCAATTTTAAGTTCAAGACACCACTCCACATGAAAGGTAAGATAGGGGCTGCATGGAGTTTCACTGGTGGTAATACCTAGGGGACCAACTTATGAATCAGAGTCTCATTGCAGTAGATGACACACAAACACAGATCTTGCAGCTTAACACAGACATATTGCTTTAAAAGCCTGATATTTCACATGTAGGTGCTGAGGCAGTTAAACATGACTTCTAATGCATTACAAAAGGAACAGGAACAAAGTCTTGTGTTGCTACAGCAAACCATCCAGGTCGATGCAGAGGTGACTTTATACACATAAATCTGCACACACTTTCATATGATTAAATAAGTCAGTTCATGTAATTCCTAATAAGACAGACAATATTAGCCCACTAGAGCTCCCACTCAGTTTGGTTGTTTTTTTAAATACAGGAAATACATTTTTAAAATCACAAGTTGAGCCATGAAAATCAAGTCTGAATATTTATAAAACAAAATAGATTTGGGGTGTTTGTCACTTTTCCAGCACTGATATGAGTTATTCATTAAGCTAAACAAAGCTTCTAGGAAGAGGTAGCATCTTTTGTTACAGTAACTGATTTATTTTGATACAGCAGATGGGTTTCAGGCTCAAAAGCTCTTTTCCAGGTCAGGAGTGGGTACACCAAACTTCAAAGGCAAGTATGAACCAAGAACAAAGTATGGAATTTAACTAGGTTCTCTCAAACAGTTAGGGGAAAATTAAAAAAAAAAAAAAAAAAAAAAAAATCAGTACCTGTGGTATAGAAGAAAGAATATTATAAAGTGAAAGGTGTCATGGCAGTATCTTCTATTGGAAAGAGATACACAGAGCACAAGAAAGGAGGGAGTGAGAATTTATAGCTCATGGCACATGGGTTATTTTGCTGGGAAGCCAGTTGGAGTGGTGGTGAAAGGGAAGAATTATAACGTATCATAAATGTTTGCCTCTGTTGATGCCATGAATTTTTCTTATCTTGAGTAATGTGTTCGATTGTCACCTTTGGAAAGTGTCTTGTAGCTTTCTTTTGAGGATCAAGATTGATTGAGCGGCAATTGTGTGGCTGTATTGCAGAAGTTTGTTGTCTACTAATAACTGGGTGGTTTTGCCCTTTTGCTTTGCAAGTTTTTTCTGATTCATGGCAGTTGTTTCATCTGTAAAATTTCTATGCGGACATCATGTAGTGGGTGAAGTATATTACATTTTGGAGGAGCAGGCAGAGGACTCAGGGATATTTTTAAGACTGGGAATATATTGACAATTTTCATACACATTATTCAAGGAATAATCTGATTCCACTTGGTACATGCTGTTCTGTGATACTTTCCTTTTAATGTTGAAGTTAGTGATGTGTGCTGCAGCTTAAGGTTTGGGAAGCATTTCTGAGAAAATATAGAAGTCACATCATATTTTATTGTCTTCATTGAAAATATCTGCTGGGAAAGCAGCCTCTTTAGACTGTCAAGGGGGGCACAGTTCACCTTAGAGCAGATGTGACAGTGCTGAAAACCTGATTGTCTATTATATCTTTCTTGATATGTTTTGGATGACTGCTCGGTTTGTGTAGGTAGGGGTGCTGGCTTGCACATTTTTATATAGCGTAGTTTTTTGGTTACCATTTTTATGCTGACCATGGTTTCCTGGACTTCGATACTGTTAAAGCAGTGTTTGCTCAAGAGAGAGTTTCATGAAGGACTGAAGTGTACTAAATTTATCATAGAAAGCAGTGAGGGAATCCAAGATTTCAGCCCAGACAATAAACATGCCATCTGTTTCTCAGGTAAAATACTGATTAAAGTTGGCTTCAAACTATGGCTGTTTAAACCTCCTAAGCATTGAACCATTAAGTTGTGCTGTGAAGCCACTTTGGTACCTTCTTCTGTTTGTAGTCTGGAGGAACTGTGTTGCCAAGGGCTATTAAAAAGATGAACTTGGCAATATATTTAGGGCAGCCTATAGGTTGGACTTATTCTGACAGGTTCTCAGTGCAGGCTGTGTGCACGCAGGACAGGCTGCACTGCCACCAAGGGTGCAATAGTAGTGTACATTCTTAGTGACGAAGATGGTAGCAGCAAGCTAGTTTACGTTGTACCATCCAATTAATTTAGCTTTGAAAGTGAGAGATTTGACTTTGGGCTGGAAGAAGGGCTTGTTTACCTAAAAGTTTCCCTATTTCAGCCAGTCATGACAATCAATTCAGAAAACCATTTTACACGCCTCCACAAAACTTGCTTCACTTACACCTTTGTTCCATCAAGCTTCAAAGTTTATAAATATTTCCATGACTTTTCAAAGCAGTGTTGTCTGATTCTCTGCAATCTGGAGCAAGATCCCTGAGCCCTACCTGGCCAGATAACCTAGGAGACAGCTACCAGGCAGTGGCTTCCTCCTGCCAGTCCTGGTTCAGCCACTCTTCCAATCACACTCAGGAGCAGTTGTTTCTCCTGCTGCTCACTCTATCTGTCTCTCCATCCAAGCACCCCCAAGGTCCTGCAATGACTGCATTGGAAGATGTATAAACTGTTAAAAAACAATAACAATTTTATCTAAAGCCCACTACACATTACTGCACGCAAGCCAAGGACATTGATTGAATACATATGAAGAGGAGCAAGGACTTACTTGTATTTCCAACAGCCATGTAATGAATTGTGATTAACTATGCAGTCACCATTCACAGAAAAATTATAGACCAGAGAAGGAAAAGAAAATGAAACATTTGACAGCAAAATAATTATTTAGATCCTGCTATTCAGAGTGCTTAAGCAGAGATGTAGTGGCTCACTGAAAGGCATTCAAGGGGCAGGCGGGGGAGGCAAAGCAAGACAGGGAAAACCAGGCTGATGGAGGGAATAAGAAGGCAGGTGAGAGGCAGTGCTGATTCATCAGGTTTCTGTGGGAAAGGAGAGGATGATCCGATGTATTTGGGAAATGCGGGAGGCTTATGCAGGTGATTTGTGTCTCCTGCCCACCATTAAGTGCAGTGCCCACAGGGCGCCCTATGGCATACAGTAGTCTGGGACAGCACCAGTTTGCAAGCACAGCCAGGTCCTTCCCCATGCAAACCTCCGCAGTTTTGCTGACTGTCTCCAGGGAGGGCTAAGCTCACTTGCACCGTTTGCCGACAGTCAAGGGTAAAGTCCCCCAGTCCCATTTTAGCCCTCAGGGGAGAACGCGAGGAGGATGAAGAAATGATTTACAGTGGGCAGTGACAGCCAGAAAAAAATTCTGGCACACAACAGCCAAGGGAGGGCACATGCTTAAACCCCACATGTTCGTAGGGATTACAGGCTATATTAAAGCTACTGTGGTGAGGTCTCACAAAGGACCAACAACAGACAAAGCATTCAAACTGGAAACCAAGCACCTCCTGAAGCCACTTCTACTGCACTCAGCCTTGGATGCCAGAGCCCCATCACCTAAAATCCAGAGACCAACCAGCAAATGGATGTACAAAATGTCTGACTATGGCAGGTTGTCTCTCAGATGCTCTCCTCCATAATGCATGGAGCACATCTCCTTAGAAGTCAACAGGAGCTGAGTGGGTTACTCTGCTCCTCAAAGACTTAGTCCCAGACTGCAGTCAGTTGCCCCTGTGACTGGCCTCTTGAGCTGTTCCTGGCCTTCAGGAAATTGTAGCACTTCAACAAAAATGAAGTACAGAAGTCATGTCATACTGTGCTGGGGCTGGGAGGAACTGCAGTTACAGGCTGCTGTCTTAGCATTGAGTTTCATGCTATTAAGGATTTTCCATGACAGCTTTCTTCAAGTTGCTGGCTCCTATGCGTCTTATAAATGACTGGAAAAGATCTTAACTTGCACTGACAGTCTTCGTTGACAGAAATACAGTGGTCTGCTATTAGGGCCGGAGTACTGCACTTGCTGCACATCCAACTTAGACTCCGATAGCTTCCTTCCATCACCCCTACAACTGCAGTAAGGCATCCAGATAAATCACTGTAGAATTCCAAACAGTGCTTGACATTCCACACCCAGACAGAGAAGACAAAGCAGTCCATGTGGTGTGCTTTGTGCATATTATCAATTAGAAGAGCACCAAGTATATTTAATTCTCCTATGCAAACTGCTCATTGTGCAAAATTTCACACCTCTTGGGGGATGCAGAGGTGACTGGGACGACTATCAGCATCGGTGAAAGAAGCGCAGGAAATATTCTTTACTGGGAAAACTGAGAGTCGTTTGGATTTGTTTAATTAGGTTTGCAACATCATTTAAACATCTCAAATGTCCTCCCCTCCCCAAATAATGAGGAAACCGAAGTAGTGTTCTGACCTAATTCTGGTTAATATACAACATTGTTTAGATAAGTGCAATCTTGGTAAAAATATAACCTACTCAGTACAGGTTGAGATCATGATGTTCGGAGAAAATTCTGTGAGTTCTAAGGCTAATTCTAAGAGAAAAGGTGAAATGTGAAGGAGGACCTTTAAGTGAATAGCAATCCAAGTTAAGCACATTTTAATGAAAGAGAAGAAATAGCTGTGTACTGCTGTTAGCGCACCAGCTTTTCATCCAATAGAAGAGTTTGATGAATGTATCTGTTCATTTCTTTATCAGTTTTGCACTTGACATCTCTGACCCAGATTCTCTGTATCAGCCTGTAGATTTAGCTGACTAAATGGCGATGTCTGTAGCTAAGCTAGTTACTGTAGGAACCTTTAAAGTCAATGGAGATCCAGTGAATGGGTACAGAGGTGGGGGAAAATCATTGTACTGAGAGACTCATCTAAAATAGGTCAGATGACCTCCACTCTTAAACTACATTTTTCTCTCCATTGACAACAAAGAGTCCCACAGAGGCAGATCTTCTGACAAGCCTGAGTGGGGAAAGTTATTTCAATTCCTCTGTGATCATACTTATGTTTTACAAAGTCCTTTTTACTCAAATACCCTCTTTTTCTGGAGTCATCTCAAGCCATTAACAAAAATAATTAAAAAGGGGGATATGGTGCTGTGGTTCCTAATGGAGAGTCACACAGGAAAGCCATCTCCCTGAGACATGTTAGTGTAGCCCAGGAGTAGCCTGTGGTCTTCAGAGGCAAAGGCCAGAAGACGCAGGAGCCATAGGGCAAAATTTTGCTTTCATGGCAAACAACCCCCTTTCTTGCATTTATGGACTCTAGACAGCTAGGTTATTGTGGCTGAGGAAAGAAACCTGTCCATAATGATGATACTCAGCATGCAGTCTGTCTTTATAGGATCACCAAGCATCCATATGTGTTAGTAAGTATGAAAACCTAACACCAGCTCTTCAAAATTTGGCATAATCTACATGATTTCTACACTCTATACCACCTTGTACCTTCAGGATCTTTTCCACCTTGTAGAGTGCTAAATTGAGCTTAACTTGTCTAAACACTGACCACTCTAGGTCCTGTAGGACAGATGCCATTCCTACACCTGGCTTGCCTAGGAGTCACACTGCAGACACAAACCCACATTCAGCTGCAGTCTGGGGCATGGTGGTTTTAGCACATGTACATTCATGCAGTCTGCACAAACACTGCTGCATTCAGAAGCTTTAATTTTCACCCCCACCCCTTGTTATTGTAGTAGAATTACTCTGTTTCCAGCTGTGTCCACACAGGTTTCACTACAGGGCTCTTGTAACTCAAGATCTTATTACTTTATAATTTAAGTTAGGGCAGCCAGGGGACTTGTGTCTTTCTGTATCACTTTCAAAACAAGGATGTGCACTATCTCAGTGTGTGCTGGATGAAGGCACTTACGCAGGTCCTGGTAGACAGTCTTCACCACCACGTAACACAGCTCTTCCACATCACAAGGAGAATATTCAGGTCCTCAGTTAAAAGCATGAGGAGTGATGACAGCATCTGTGCTGTCTGACATAGGCTGTGGGAGGCCATAAGCAGCACAGCTACACTGTAGTCACTGCTGTTGCCCTTTACAGTCCTATTTTTCTTTTTATTTAGTTCATTTTATACCTCAGTGCACATGATGGCTTTTGCTTTTCTTCCAGATTGCACAGAGCCAGTTATTGTTTTTGCAGAGATTTGTGCACCTTTTCCTGTTAACCAGCTTTATGCTTCCAGTTGCCAAATTCTCGCTTGTCAATGAGCCAGGCAGGCCACTTCAAAATCAACCATGGCAGCTTAGAAATTAGTGTATATTGCTAAGCAATGTACATAGGGTAGATTTGTTCCTTTGCTCATACCTCTGGTTGACATGCCCTGATAGTCCATCCTCAGGTGCCTGCTTGGAATTTATTCCCAAGCCTCTGGCTTGCAGAAGGCCACAAGTGTTTGGACACAAATCTAGAGCAGATGTTCTCAGTGAAAACACTTGTTTTGACCCAGTGGTCTAATTGAATTTGTCCTGAACCTAATGCTAGGTTTACCAAACCTTTCCAGCAGCTGCTGTGTGCTCTGAAGTAGTGTCCAAAGCCATCTCATTTTCCACTTTGGGAATGGCGAGACTCACAGGTGATCCAGATTTCTCCAAAGTGAGGTGTGACTTTCTTACCCCATATTTAATGTACAAACCAGACTTCTCCAAAAGGTCCTCTCCCCTTCACCTTACAATTTTGTTGTCTATACATCCAAAAATGAGCAAGAGTCCCCAAAGTAATTGTATTAGAGTATTACAAAATGTGAACGTTAACACAGCAATTTTCTCATGAGCCTTTGGAGATTATTTGACACAGTCCCAGTTAGCAAGTGCTGCACATAATTAGAGTAAAAAGCAATTAAATCAAAACTCATCTGTTTTACATAAACTTCTTTCCCAGTTTTACAACAGCAGTGTATAAGGGCCATGATGCCCCACATGAGAAATAAAGAATAGCAATTGGGATGACAAGTCTGAAAACAAAAGTTTTCATTTAAGATGATGGTATCCACAGCAAGATGTGCTAAAAAACTGTAATGGCACTATTTCTAAAG
This sequence comes from Athene cunicularia, assembly GCF_003259725.1. Taxonomy (NCBI): domain Eukaryota; kingdom Metazoa; phylum Chordata; class Aves; order Strigiformes; family Strigidae; genus Athene; species Athene cunicularia. The sequence goes on from NW_020799095.1 coordinate 45,335,564, forward strand.
TCTTCTCCAGCCACTAGATGCCTTTGTGCTTACGGTGTGCCAAGCACAGCATAACTAGTTAACAAGGGAAACAAGCCCTGTGGAAGCTTCTATTTTTTAGCTTTTGTAGCCTGAAATGGTTTATCTGAACATCTGCTTCATTAAGAGATATTGTGATGCTATTCACAACAGCAACAAAGAGCTAGAGAAAGTACTTTTCCATCTCTTTTTCCTACCCATGTTCCATACCCCCTTCAAAACTTTTCTACTACAGATGTATGTCACAACACTTACTGTTGGCTTTCATTGTGCTTCCCCACAAACAATGATAATACTGTGCTTCAGGGGAGCATCTTGGAAAGCAGACCAGTGATTTCTGAGTGTTTCTGAAGTGACAATCTAAGCAACTTTTTTGTTGTTTCTGTTGTTGCAAAAGACCTTTAACTGGGAACAAGGGAATATCTGCGAGTAATCTACAATTACCCAGATATTGTCAGCACCCTGCTTAGAATTAAGTTGAAAAGGCTGAATTACAGACATGGTTTTGAAATCCTGTGCTCCATTGACAAGCAGCTGCATGAGGGAAGCAGAATTCTAAGCTGTCCCTCAAGCAGGATTGGGAGCACTGCTTTTCCAGTATTTCATCCTCCCTCACCTTCTTTGATACTTCAAAGGAAATAATGAAGATTACTAGAAAAACCTGTATTGCACATCACCTTTTAACAGGATAGCCCATTAGCTTTATGCTGCTTTGTTTTTATTACATTCATTCTTATTAATCTTGCTTACTGCTGATTTTGTCTTTGATTTTCTACTTGGTGGCCTCCTGCTCCATCCTTATTTGGAGAAGGCTGATCAATTTTTACAGTATTTTTAGGGTAATACCAAGGTTCTTCTGTCTCTGCATGCTGCTAGACTACTAATATTTTAATATAATATCTAAAACAGCCAGAGTGGATTGCAACCAAGACTACCCTCCCAAGCAATAAATGCAATATCTTAGGCAAGTGATAAGATTACCTGATAGATGGGTGAACAGGGATGCAGGACACTGCAGACCCAAGAAAACATTAGCAACACCACAGAATTCCTTTTCCTGCCATTGTACAGCACCTAGCACATTGAGAACATGGATTTATGACTTCAGCTTCCAAGTGGTACAGCAGTGCAAGCATTAGTCCAGACAAAAACATAGATTTAAATGAATTTATTCACAGATATTTGCTTATTGTTAAGCAGATAAGACTTACTGGAGTAGGATGAGTTGGTGTTGCACCTTGCAGACTGTTTAAAAATAAAGCAAGACATACCTTTAGCCAGTATGTGCCGGCAGTCATTCCTTCAATAATGTGGGCACAAACACAGTTGCTCCCCCTTGACACAGCTTGTGCTGAGACCTACCAGTCATCTACTGTCTCCTAGGGCAAAAATGAAATAAGTGATAGGGATATAGCCCCACAATGTCAAAATAGTAAGCAGCAAGGGTAGTGAAGGGTTGTTAAATGACATTAATAAAAATTGGGACACTGTGTTGCTACACAGTCACAGAGAAATGTTTGTGTCAGAGTTCAGTGATGCTTTAGTGAAGAATAGACATGATGAAGCATCAGTTTTTACCTCAGCCTTCTCTACCTCGCTTTGCTATTGGGTAGAATCCTGCAATTGGGCAGAGGACAAAATTTAACCAGCTGAATTTAATACCAGCTTTTTATAACACTGAAAGCCAGTTTCTCATCTCATTTATACTGAAAAACTCCCCTGACAATGATGATGTCAGATAGACTGCTACAGGTGAAAACTCATACAAAAAGAAGACCAAACCCCAGCAAGCCTAAAAGAATATATCAGAAGTATTCACACTCCAAACTTCAGTTTCCCAACACAGGTCTTTGGAACACAAAGCTTTTTATTTCACATGATTAATAGAAGTAACTATTTAAATAACAAGTTTAGAATTTTTGCCTGGATCCCTTCTTCTCAACCTCGATTTTTCATAATCTGATGAGCAAGTTATAAAAAATGTCTTTAGTGGAACATTGCTCTGCAGAAGAAAAGTCTCCAATTATGAACCAGTATTGCTAGTTCTATCAATTAACATCCTAATAAACAAAATACTTGATGCTTAAAGCTGCTTATCAGAGAGCTAAACTTTCTGTTTTTTTCAATTGGAATTTTAATTATAGTATTTGCTGTATCTCTACTGCTGTTCTTTCCATTACAATATGAAATAAACTATCCATGTTGTTTGTCATTCCATCACAACCTGCATGGCACATGAACAGGAGGGTCAAGTGCAGAGCTTTGGACTTTCCTAATGTCACCGTAGTATCTCACAGAATCATCACTGCCTTCTCTCCTCTCCCACTGAAGTGCACCACTTTACTGCCCACTCTTGAATCAGAGCCAGAGGCAGCATAACACAGATCAGAGAGCAGAAATTAAGCTCATGAGAGGGTAGCCTGAGGAATAGCTTCCAATTAAGAGGGTCTCCTAATTTATGGGATATCCTAAGAGTGGTCGAATTTAGATGTGGGCAGGATGAGAATGTACATATGAAAAACGTGTCTGCAGGAGTTTTAATAAATAATATCTTCTTCCTTCTGAAAGTTCCTCTTTCTGGAGCCCTGACTGAGTAACTCCATGGGAAGAGATGACCCATCATCTGAATCTCACCATAACCTTTATACTGGAACAATGTCTTCACCCCATGCTCCTCTGCCAAACTGCCTGATCTGGCAGGCACTTGGTGGAGCTCAGCAGGGTCTTTCTCATTTCAGGACATTCCTTGCCAGATGCAGCTGGTATGTGGGGTCCTGGTGAGCTGAGAAGCCATGGTGCTGTGTTGCAGACAAAAATGGCAAGGCTTTGTCCTCAGAGAAACGCCCTCTAGCTAGCAATCCGCATGCATTGCTTCAAATCTTCTCCCCAAACATATCAGTCTCATACATCACATTTTCATCACGTGAGATAGCAAACAATAAAAGACTCTTTTAGAGTGACATGAAAGCTCCATTGTGTGATCCAGTAGGTAGAAGATTCACACAATGGAGTGCAGAAAGATGAAAAGTCTGTTTCAGAGGCCAGCGGTCTGGAGGGATCACGAGCAGCATCCTGGAAACAGATTGTATTCACCTTACAGCAGCCAACGCCAAAGCTGGAAAGAGCCAAACTGGGGTGATTCCTGAGATAGGTGCATGGAGCTGACAGGCAAGAGCCAGCCTCTGGATGGTGCAGCACTAGAAGGCTTAAGAAAGGAAGATAGGTCCATGCTGGCAGAAGAATGGACTGCAACTGCTGTGGCCATTTTCTGTGCAAATCACCTTGAACCAGCATGACAGCTTTGCATTTGCACAGGCATCTGCACTCTCTGTCCAAGGACATCAAGCATTTAAGGTGGATCTATCTCTGAGGAGGTCCTTTTCTGTCCGCACAGTACATGGCACATAGCCAGTACACATGTCAGTGGTATAGGTGAGTCTGAGCTTTAAAAGTGTGCCTGAGTGGATGTAGGTAAATATTGATGTTCCTAGGCCATTATTTTTTCAAAATGAACTATATGAAATTAGGTACCTTTATAAAGTACTTGAGGTTTTTTTCTTTTCTCAGATCCTTGTGTCCATGTAAGCTCCTGAGCATTGGCACATGGAAATCCAGACACTTACCTTGATTCCTGGATATGTATTTAGGAATTTAAGTTAAAAATTGTTCACTATAGTCTCCGAAATTGATTACTGCCATGAGCACTAAAGGATGTGAAAGACATCAGGTGAAAAAAGAGGAGCAGGTACTTTACTGCTTAAAAGCATCCCCTGGAAGCACTTGAAATATGTGGAAGCTGACTTCTGAGCAAACAAATGAACAAAAACAAACAGTGAAGTAGGAAAATCTGAGCACTCCATTCATTACCCTCAACACAATGTTGCCCAAAGGACCTCTTGTCAGACAGACTTTGTTTCTGCTCTTTTTTCCTCAACCCTCATTCTTGGATACTTCAAATGTTAAAAATTAGTTGCTATTGGAAAAAGTGGCCTCACCTGGTGTAGGATCAGCATAATCACTGAGCTGCCTCACACACTGTAGCACAAGAGCCCTCTTCTCAGCTGCAAACACAACTGTGGCAGCTCTGCAGAGGACCTGCACCCCAGCCCCATGCATAACACGAAACAGTCCGGTGATGGACACTGCAAATTAATCTGGCTCCAGTCCCTTCAAGGAAATAGGACAGTCAATGTTTATCTTTATTGGAAAACTATAGTAATTATGGAAACCTCAAAATAAAATATTGTTGAACAGATACTGACCTCAGCTAGCATTTCTGTGGATTGGGCAATGCAATGTTTTCCACTCAGAAATAAAACACTTTGTCAGGACCAAAAACAAATTGCTTACCTGCCCCTTGCAGGATGTTATACTCATTTCTGATTAAAAAATAAATGTATCTGAATATGCCAAAGGCACTCACATACAATAGAGCAATTAAGTGCTTCAAATCGGATCTCAGCTGCTCCCAAAAAAACAGCTCATAGGAAGGAGGATGCCAATATACAATTGCAGTCACGATACAGCCAGCTAAGAGCAATTTTAACCTAGGACATTCTGAGCAAAAGGAAGAAACTGAGGCAAAGTCCTTGGTCTACAGAGAGTACTTGGTGTGCATCTTCCATCTGCTACAAGCAAATTACTGCTGCACTCTGCTTCATGAGATTTAAAGGTGCGGTGTCCAGAAATGAAACCCACAGTAGCTACACACCTAAAAGAATGTTGAGATATTTATATATATATATATATACATAGATATACGTATATACATATATCTCTACACCACCCAGAAAGGTATATCTGAAATTTCTAAACACTGTTTTTGGAGCAAGCCTTAGAAATTAGACATGAAAGTTTTACCACACTCCCTCCTGTCCCCAGCCCACAAGCTGATAGAGAGGGAAGGCTACAAAGGTACAAGTATGAGCACTGCTGTAGACTCACATCAAAAGCTGCTCCAACTTGAGCCATGTAGAAGTGGATGGGCTGGGGCAGCAGCCACATATGGTGGCTGTTGCATCACTGGATCCTTGCGACTGTACACAAAAATAGCTGTGCTGTGACTGTGCTAGTTCAGGCAGGCTATCTTGACTGATCCTGGTCAACATGGGACTGATGAGACACCAGAAACATTTACTAGGCATTTTCAAAGCTCACATCTACCAAATTATTTTGAGTTGGACAAAACAAAGTACTGCATATACTCTGGTCGACAGTCCTGTAATAGTAAGGGGATGAATTAAATAACCCAATAAGTCTTCTCTATCTCCAGTCTCTGCGATTACATGAGATATATGAGAGAAGGTTTTTAGAACCAATAATATTCATAGATTAAATATCTTTCATCCAGGAGAGAAAGACAAAAAATGAAATGTGTTCTAAAAACCAATAGCTGTGTTCATAAATCAATTCATTCAGAAGATTTTTTTCTTTTCCCAGGCATTTGGGTAAAAGTAGCTTACAAGAAAAGGCTTTAAAAATTGTGTTGGGCAATGGAGAAATACAAAAAGCACTTTGCTGCTTCACTGACATGTTTAATAAAAAAGAAATTTAAACGTGATCATTTTTCAGCTCAAGTTTTTGACTTTGTAATGAATACAAATTTGAGTAAAGAAGAAGAAGAAGAAGGAGAAGAAAAAGAAAGAAATATTACATTAAAAAGTATTCCAATCAGAAGCCTGGTGTTCTGATGGGGTAACCAAGAGCATTCACAAGGTATATTTGTGCAGCCTATGTCTAGATTTATGAATAACGTCAAGGTTTTTTGCAAAATTAAGATGACTCTTAACAGATATAGATGAATGGAAGTTATGTCAAACAGCATTTCCCCCTTTCGGTAATGCTCTCTACATTAGACACCCAACTATGTTTGCTCACAAAAACTACATTATGGTTGCTGGCTCAGTTGAATGCTGAACCATGCATGTGAGGCACTGGGTACTGCATTAAAAATAATAATTGTTCTTAGTTCAGTTTAAACCTCCAAAGGTCATTAATTTCTTGGTCACCTCACACTGGGTATTGGTCTGGAGAGGATAGTTCCCCCAGTTCCGGTGGTGACAGTGGTGAGGACAGACATGCTCTCAGGCTCTACGTCTCTCTTCATTCCCATACTCCCTTTCTTTTGCCAGAAGCATCCTGGTGAGGATCTAGCCCACCCCATGCCCAGCATGGAGAGTGGCACAGAAAGAGTTACTTTAACCATGACTGTTGTCACCCTGAAGATGAAAAGGCATTAGTAACTACCTACTACTGCTTGCAGACTTGCCTTACCATCAAATGTCTTGGAAAAGTCTAAAACTAGGCACTGTATCAAATGCCAGCTTAGTCATGTTTCATTTCTTCTATTTAACAGTCCTGAGTATTATTTTTCTTATGGTGAGGTAATTAAGTGCATCTGTCATGTATTTGACTTTTAAGGTTATAGTCATTTGGTGAAACATTAAATGAAAACTGCAGTGATTCAGAGCTGTTGAATTTCTAATATAATATATAATCCTCACTCAGCCTTTTATGCAACACGCACACACACTCACATGCACTCTCACTCCCCCTGCTTGATTTTTCAAAATCTTTGCTTTATGCCAGTCATTATTTTAATAGGGCAACAGCAGAATTCTTCTGTCTCTTTGCAAAACAGATGGACAGTTTTTTCTCATCTCCAGCAGGCAATGGAAGAATTTTAGAGTTTCCTGGAAAAAGGTGTACTTTTCAGTCAAGGCAGTCTTTCTTTACACTATAGGAAAGGCATTCTGAAAAACACTTGTGTTTCTTCTCCACCATTAGAGGCTGTAGTTGGAGACAAAATATTTCCCAAATATAAACTAAAGCTGTGTCTAAAAGCAGCAAAACGTTCACATGGACTGAGACCCTTGCAACACTTCTGGTGTCAGAGGCACTCATCTTGGTGATGGAGAAAAGTAGTACACACTTAGGCTGCCTTAACTCTGTTGTCATGAGGGTCAAAACCTGGCTTACTGGAAGGGAGAACTAGGCCAGCAGCAACTGCTTTGATAAAACCCACCATGAGCACTGTCAGGTATGCATTTTCCACACTTCTATCAGTGTAGGGAGAGCAAAATTTGGTTTCTTATTTCTCCATCCTCTATAATTTGTTGTTGCCTTCTCTGGAGGTGCTTTGCTGGCTCATAAACCACAAGCCACTAGCAGTGTCACTAAGGTTATTTTCATAGCTTCACTTACAATACACTCTCTAAAAATCAGTGGTTTATACCTTGTCATTCATGGAGCCTGGCAAGTGAGAGAACTATTTCTACAGAGTCAAAGAAAGGTAAATAAGAAAAACAAGCTTATTTTCAGTAGGCTTAAATTTGCTACATATGCATCCTCCCCTCCAGGGAATGACTGCAGATAAAAAGATGGAATATATACGTTTACAGCAAAGAGAGCTTCTAATAGATAGAAGAAAAAAACCCTTCTATTATACCCACTAAGAATGCATTCATTTGGTTAAATGTAGCTACCTGCACTTAAATATCTCAATCCACACTAGTCCCCAGTGGATCCCTTAAGAGTCAGCAGAGATCCAGCAAGAGAGTGAGCAGTGTCGGGGGTTAGGGGGGTGTCACCTCCTCTGAAAAGAGGCATCTATAACACTGCTAGGTGTCCATTTCTCTTACTGATTGTAAAGGAAGCCCAGGATGATGCTATAGATGTCTAAAACTCTGTGAAGTTAAATCCACCCCAAGCAGCTGAGCACGGCAGGGCTCCAGAGGTAGCTCTTCCCTCCCACCCGGAGCAGTGTGTGATGCCCTGTGCACCATGCTGAATTAAAGTCAGCAGTCTCCAGCTGAGGAGGGCTGCTGCATGCTCTTCACCTGTCCGGTGTGTTCATTATTCATTCTTAGCGCCTTTATCTGCACAATCCAATCTGCCCCCAGGCATAAATAAATGGGCTTGACTCATTGGAGAACAAAGGGAAAGACAAATACATGCAAAGCTGAACTATCATTCTGTCAACAGGCCTTCTGTATCAGTATCAATATTTTAAACTGCCACCTTGGATCTGTTATGGAACATGTGCCACCTTCTTTGTTTTCTCAAAATAAATGCAATGTTTTTCTTTGTAATTTTCCAAAAATATCCTGCAGATTCAGATATCTTTACCGCCTGTGTACAAACTGAAAGAAAGAAGTGAACAGCAATAGGAAAAGAAGTTTGATATCCACAGAAATGGTTCTGCACAGCTCCAGAAGCTGTTGACAGGCTGTGCTCAAAAAATGGCTGGGGTAAAAAAGGACCGGCGAGGAGTTTCCAAAGTGTGGAATTTCTGCTGAAATTATTCTTAAACCCACATTAGCTGTGGAGATGGTTGGTCACAGAAGGGATTACCCACGGCTGTTTTGTTCTTCTCTCAGTTTGCATATAACTGCCAAATCCATGCCTTTGGGTAGGTGTTAGCTATTAATAGTTATTCATGATGAAGAGCTCAGCTGCAGGATTAAACAGATGATGCGAAGTGAGAGTATCTTGCAGCTCTGTCCTTCAGCAGGTGAGACAGACAGCTGATGCACCAAGAACAGGAACGGCACACTGAGGGATGCATTCTGCCAACTGCTCATTTTCCTCTTAACTCTTTCTCCCCGTTTAGGCAAAGGACCTCAAATGCAACATAATTGACTGGATGTCTGTTTGTTAGTGACATGCCCGATTCTCAGACTTTGATCCACCTGGAGGCATGAATGACCTTTGAAAGGCTTCAGTGCCCTTCCTTATCTTTTCTTAGCGAACTTCTGTGTGCTCTGGGTTCTGAACTAGACCAGTTGAAGGTCTTTAGTTCTCCCGGGCTTGGAGAGAACCAGACTGAAGACAGGAATCAGCTTCTGCAAAAGAACCAACCAGCCAACCACGGAAATCCCCCCTGTTCCCATACTCTTGTGCAGAGCCACCAACTGGCCAGTGTTGATGTGTTACAGTAAATAAATCCTGGGTGCTTGCCTGGAGGAATACACGGGAGCAATTGCAATGCATCTAATCAACTCACAGCCTAGTTCTTTGTTCTAGCGAAAGTGAAAATTAAGCCTCTTCCTGCTCCAAGCACATTGAAGTATTTTAAAAAGTGGAGAGAACTGGTTTAATAATTTAATAAGCAGTACTGCAGGCATTTCTGGCAATCTTGGTCCTTACTGTAATCTGTACACACATTGGAAGCACACATGTCCACCCTTTTCTGGTGCCCACTCCTTAAGAAATGCAGGTCCCACACTCTTCCCTTCTAGCAGATGATTAGAAAAGACAAAAAGACAGTGTCCCCAGTGGGAGCAGAGCAGGTGACCAGAGCTAAGCTGGTGCTGCCAAGGAGAGGTGAGCAGAGAGTGGTCTCCACTGCCCTAGAACAGGCAGATAAATTCACATTCTGCTGCAGAGTTGAGCACTCTTCCTATGAGGACCACCCTGCTACAAGACCAGAATTTGGGCAGAGAGGGTGAGTGGCAGGGGGAGCTGTGCACAGCAGTTTGCAGGCAGGTGCAGACAGGGAAGCAGCACATGGTGGGTAGCAAGCAGTGCGTACTGTGGGATGAGCCCTGCTCTGTGCAAAGAGGGAGGGAGGTTTAGGAGAGCTGCCCTCAGGGGAAATTGAGCAATTACTGATGTTGGAAAATTATATACAGCCTGCTTCTTTCCATCCATGTGTAGCTTCCACAGCCTACCCTCTAGTTCTTTTATAGCTATAATAACAATACAACTTTGTAGGACAATGCAGTTTCTGGCACATCTCATGAGTTGGAGAAATTAACAGTTGTGATCCACAGCAAGGTATGGGGCAGGTAGATCTGCAGCAACGTGACTGGTCCTGATGGCAGATAAAAGAACGCAATGACTTTTTAGGAGCAGGCAAGTCTGTCTGTGACCCACATAGCAGGGAGTGAAAAAACATAAACAGTATTGCAGAGAGTTGTGGGAAGTACCCGAAAAATTAAAAAAAATCCATCTCTGGTGCTCTCGTTTCTGATTTCATCCATTTAGAGTTTTGCTTATTTGCCTATAGAAGTGGCAGTGGGATCAGAGGTTTTACTAAGGGTCAACCTCCCTTCTGTTGGCTTCTTCTCCCATCCTTAACATCACAGAACTAGGACTTCATCAGAGTAATTGCTGGTTATCTGAGCTCCAGTGTCAAGTTTCCCCAATATCTCTCCTGTCACTGGTCAGTGGGACCCTGTATTGGCAGCTATATTGGGGTGCAAAACACACCAGAATTCATCCAGACACAGGACATGGCAACAAAAGGCTGCTGGCTGTCTTTGGCTGTGATTGTTATCAAACCAGAGATAATAACCATAAAGGATAAAATTAGCTATGCTCAAATATTTTTGTGATTAAACTATATTACAACAGCACTAGATGTTGAAATCATTGTATGCTGTTCAGGTACAAATCTACTTTCTTATCTCTTTTTATAGTCCCTTGTGCAACAGATCTGCCTCTCTCTTCTCCCTGGTGTGGGCAAGACTGTCTCTAAATGGTTCTTGTCCGATTTAGACAGAATGCTTTAGTCTGCATTACACAGGTGATCAATGACATAACCAGAACTGCTGGATGGGCAGCCTGGCTGTCATCAGCCTGGTTTCTGGAAACATTACTAGCCTGTTTTTGTGAAGAAGAGTAAACAACACCATTTCCAGCACCAGCAAGGAAACATGCATGACAGCTCAAAGCAAGCTGCAGAAGGTGTGAACTGTAACATCACTAAACTTAACACTAGGTAATTTTGGTATAGCCTAAGGTTCCTTTTCTGGCTCTATCCTTGCCAGCAAGCCTCCCACTGACAGAAAATGCATTTGTTATCATTCGTATTACAAGCTTAACTCTCTGAACAAGTCAAGTGGAACTGATGGAGATTGCCGTTCTCATTCACTCAGTCTGGAGGCTTTCCCTGGAAGATCTCTAATGATAATTTCTCCTCTACCTCAGCTACTCTTTACGAAAAAGGATAACAAGTGGATCCTCCCTTTTTTAAGTCTCCCTGGAAGAGTATATACTTGGAATTGCAGAGAACAGTGCATAATAAAAGACAGCTATTAACAAAGACTCTATTTGTGTCTAAATTTTGAGATGCAGAATGAAGATGCAGAGTGAGCACTGCAAGGATCACTTTTAACCAAAGTTCACAATCCTGTATGGAACCAAAACCAGAAACAGATGCATTTAAGACAACAGCTTTCTGCTGGAAGTGGAAGAAATGCAAGACAGACCTTCTATAACCTCACCCTTAAACTTTGAGAATTTAATTGCAAAACTGTAGAAAGATTTTAAGAGAGAGACATTCAGGAAATGACACATGCATGAAACATTAAACCTTTGAGTATGCTGGTACCTTTAAATTTTATTTAACTGCAGCTTGAAAAAAAAGGGAAAAAAAAGCCTAGGTATTAAGAGGTACTAGATCCAAGGGAAGGGAGAAAACTTTTAGAACAGCTTTGATAACGCTTAAAGGAACTGAGAAACTTCTGTTTGAAAAGGTCTCTCTGCAGGTATTGACAGTTCACGTAAGGTAGTGTGTTAGGAATATTTAATGAAATGTAAGGTTAGTGCAGGTCTTTGCACACATTTGGATTACTGCACAAAAAGTAACTAAAAGTTAATCCTCCACAGTACCATCTGCACCTGATATTAGTTCATGTTGCAGGTGGCAAAAATTAGGTTCTAATTAAGAGATTTATACACAGTCATAGCCACATGGTGTTAATGCCATCACTATAACCTAACTACCCAAATCAATGAGTTGTCTGCAACTTACTCCATTAAGTTATTTATCTAAAGAGCTACTAAGGTTTTATTTGCTGCCTTTTTTTTTTCTGTAGGAAGACAGCTGAATATATGTGAGTGTAGTATCTTCATCATAGAGTTTGGTACAAGGGAAAGACAAAAAAGTTTCCAGAATACTGCTTTATAGTCATATACGAGATACACAACTTTCAATAGGAATTACAATAATCATGGAGAAAGACAGAAAGATAGTGACATAGGGAAATGCAGGTAAAAATTAGCAACAAGTTTATGTTCTTCATTGACTTGAGCAGGGTTATGGGAAAAAAAAATCTTAGCAATAGTTATGGCTTGATTCCATTACAAATGCTGTTTCCTGGGGACATGATGAATAAAAGTTTCATGTCACAGGAATATCACGATTTTCACTGCTTTTGCGTTCATAAATGAAAAGAGGGTGGAAAACATCCCACCACTACATCCCAAATTCAGACAAGTGGCAAATCCAAAGAGCTTGCATTTCTCTTTGTACATGGCCTTTGCCTTCTTGTAGACTGTTGAACAAAAATGGAGTAAAAAAACCAGATTGTAAAGCCAAGTGCTTTAAAATATTGAGGTGTATTAAAAGAAGCTGACTGTGATAATTCTCATCTCTGTTTTCTGAAAGAGCAGAACTACTTTAACCAAAAACATTCAATAAATGCAGCTTGAAGTAAAACAGAGAAAGTAGCTCCTGGACCTGTGCTAGGTCAAGAGAGACCATGACATGGTTTAGGAGCCATCACTGTTACACAACTCACACCTTGGTACTGTTCTGCCTGGGTGTTGTAGGATGTTACACCAAGGCTGGGCATGACTGTTTTCTAGATTTTCACTACCTGACTGGTATCCTCAAAGTAATAATTTGATAGGGATTTGGGCAGTAGACCATTTAATCCCTCAGAGACTGAAAGTTGCTTCAGGCATTATCTTCTATTCAGCATTACTGAACAATGCTAAGAGTCCAAACACTGCACTTAGAAAAATTATATTATTTATGTGTGTTGTAGTAATGCTGCATAATCATTACCTGGGTTTGGGATCCTGCCATGGTTGGTCTGAGTACATGCCCTCACCCTCTTAGTGAAACATAAATTGCCTACCCAGGCAACTGCCAGTCTGAAATTTGTTTTTTGTTTATGTTTTTTTCAACTTGTACTTATTTACATATTACTCTGCTAATTTTAAGACAACTGCATTGGAATTATTACTGTTTATCTTCTGCGTTTTAAATTGTGAATAATGACATTTCCAAACTTTCCTCATTAATCATAAAACCAATAATGTATTTGCTTTTAATCAGAGAAAGAGGAGAGCTGTGCATGATCACACAGACCTGAACACTAGCATTTGAAAGAAAATGCTGAGCATTTGGAGATTTGTGAAAAAATTGGCAATGACAGATAATGCTTTATAGAGCTAAAACCTTTCGCACTGTTAAAGGTAGGATAACCACTTGCTACCAGCTGGTAAAGTCTACATGTGAAAATGTTGTGTAGATGTGTTTATGGTATTGCCTAGTTTCCAAACACCCTGCAGCATATTTATTTTGACCTGTGGCACCAAGATTTTTATAGAAATTTCTTACTGAAATGCAAAAAAAAAAAAGCAATTTCTATGACAGATAAAGAACCTGAGTGTCAGTATAAGTCAGGCTGTAGCATTCTTGCCTTTAATGCATTTGAAATTGGCCATAGAGTATAAACCATGCAGTGCAGCTAGAAACTTCAAATGCATGCCTATAAGCTTATTTGAAAACGTCATTGTGCAATGTGGAAGAGCTGATAGTTTAATTCGGTGAAAATTCCAACTTAAATATCTTGGGGTCAGTCACTGGCAAGGTCGTTAGTGGGGTTTTTTCCTTGCTTTTCAGTGTAAGTAGTCAGTTCTGCCTACTCTAGTCATGCTCAAAACATGGTGGATGAGAATTAACTATCTCATTGCGGTTGGCTAACTCAATACATATTGATTTGTGGGTCCTGTGACCTAAAAAAAGACAACTATATTAAACTTTGAAATAATGTTAAATAAGATGGGCTTCACCAAATTAGATAATAGAAAACACGTCCCAGTAGCACTCTTGTGGTAGAATAGTTAAAAGACATCAACTTCTGGAAACCATAACTTATTGACAGCGATATTCCCTTGGCTAGTTTGATCTCAAGCCAAGCTGGCTGACTTGCAGGAGTAGAAGTCATCACAGTCATATCAATCCCTCACAGTTTAGACAGAGCTCAGTTCAGCGGTAAATGCTGAAGACATCTCAAGAACCTGTGACTGAGACTATTGACTGGTGTTTAAGAGATTTATCTCCAGCTCTGAAGTAGAGTTCACATATGGCAATTTACAAATCCATGCATTTATTTTCTGTGTCTCTACCTGAGGGATAAAGGCTTTGACCACCCAAGGGTTCTATGGCCCTGACATCTAGATGGGGATCTACCACAGCATGTTGTGCTCCCTTTCTGGTGTACAGATCTAGATTTCTTTCCTGTCGAAATCAAGACAAGGCAGAAGAGGCCATGAAATATCTGCATCTTCTCCTGGTCCTGCATCATGATGTGATAAAGGCCTATGTCTGGACCTGGAAGCTGAGATTTTCCCTAGATCTGCTGGACTAGAAATGCCAAATTAAGCATCACAGGCCATCTCTACTGAGCTGGCCTAAAATTTCCCTCACCTGATAAAATTCCGTGAACCATGGAGGGAAGGAGAGGATGCATGCTGATGAGGGGTAGCAGAGATGAGGAGGGACTCTCCCTTTCAACAGCAGCCTTTGTTTAAGCCAGCTGAAAAATCACATTATACCTTTGCCATCCAATATGTCTCACTGATTCAGTTAGCGCTTGGCTCCATACACTGGGTTTCTGTACCCAAGCACACAGTTCTTCCCAGGTACCACATTCATCATCCTGCTTTATAAATAGAATATAATGGAAACACTCATTGGCAGTGCTCCTGTTGCAAGTTACACTGGTGACACCAAGGACAGGATGTGGCCCTTCACTATGACGTTGCCTGTGAAGCAGTCAGCAAGCACCTGGCTCTGTTCATCTGGTTTGATTTTTGCAGGTGGCATTGTGCTTCTTCATATCTTTGTTTTTTGCAACACTTAGATGCTAAATGATATACTTTAATGTGACATATTCAGGAGAAAAATACCAACTAATAATGTATTAAAATAATATTTTTGACTTCAGTAAAAATAGATGTGATATTAGATGCAGTATTTACTGGCAAGATATAACTGACCTAGTCTACCTTGTAAAGAACCTTATCTTTTGAAGTCAGGTATATTAGGAGTTTCTGATGGAAACAGAACACTGATAATTACGTAAGAGTTTATTGTCAGATATTTTATTACAGCATTAAAATAAAAGCACTGTTCCACCAAATACTGTAGCACAAGCAAATGCAGCCTCATCCAAGAAGCCACATGCAGAAGAGCTGGCTTTCCCCTTCATTAAGAACAGCAATGTGATCCTCTGCTGGCGTTTATACCCACCCTTTGAGCCTATGAAAATCTACACTTTGGAGGACTGTATAGAGAATTCCAAGTAAAAATGAATTTGCTGACAGTTGTTCCTTACCAATGGGTAAATTGTTATGGTTTATCTGTAAACCAGCAGGCCTTACAAAACTTGGAGAGAAGGAAGAAGACTCATTCTGCATGTTCTTTCTCTCCCCAAACAGCCCTGTCCCAAACCTCTCTTGGACACATTTCCTTCTGCTCCAGGAGAATGATGCAAACCTGTCTGAATTACCCTGGGCTCAAAGCAGCAGTGTTACACAGTCTCTTCACTAGCCACTATACCCCAGTGCCATTCCAGGGTTAACAGAGTTTAGTGAAGTTTTTTAATGCAACTAAATGAAGAGATTGTCCCTAAATGGTGGGGAGGGGCAGGTTTCCAATAACTAGGGTTATGACTGACTTGTGGAACATGTATCTTTACCTGTTGTATCAGTTCTCTTTTCCTGTATGCTTCTCTTATCCATCTCATACAGATTTTTAGACTACTTCTGAAAGTGTTATGAAGTCTTTGGAACAGACTGTGCTTTTGTTACATTCCATCAATTCCTAAGCCTACAGGATCGTGGTTCTTCAGACTACAGCTGAACTAAGCAGGGCTTGGGCACAAGCCTATGCTTGACACTGCTGGTGGCATCCTGGAACTGTTTTCACTTGTGACACCTCCCAGCCTACATCCACAGGGCAGTACAGCAGTACTATTAGTCTTATTGTATGACTTAGTATACGATCCCCATATCATATAGGTTAGTGACTGGCTTGGGAAAGCCACTCTCTTGAGGAAAGGGGTTATATGGACACAAGCAGCACTGCACCATCTGGCTTCAAGGCCAGAACACATGCCCTGGCATGGTTACTTTACTCTGTGGATAAGCCTCTGAGATCATGGAATAGCTCCAGTGTTTAATCCAAACTGTTTAGAAGGGCTCGGGCAGTGCAGCATCTACTGCTTTCACTGGGAGATTATTTCCCACAGTGACAACACCGTCAGAGTCCATCTTCTGTCCACCACCAGTTGGCCAACCCCAACTGTAGCAAAGATGGGAAGAGCTCCTTGGGTCTCTCCACTCGCCTACTCCTGGATTTATATTCCCCACATGTGAATGTCTCCCTGCCTCATCCTGCCTTCCACATCCTGTTCTTGTGTTGTTGCTGGATAACATTTGTGTGGCACAGCTGGGCAGCCTTGAGCCAATTCTGAGAAGGAGCAATCCTCAAGTCTGACTTAGGCAGGACCTCATAGTCTCCTGTGCTCTGGAGGCTTTGATTCTTCCTGGACCTCAGTGGTAGTCTCCTTTCAGAAACACATGGCCTGAAGTTTACTGAATTCAACATCTTGATCCATTTCTATGGTGCACTTTTCCACTAAGCCTCCTAATACTCTCGCTTACTTGTATTTTGCTTCACTGTTCCCATGCTGATGTTGTACAAGTCATCATTAATACTCAGAACTTACGCTTCAATAACCAGAATGTCCATGGGCAGAAAACTGGGAGATGTCTGAAAGATTTGACAGGAGATAGGAACCATATTTTGTAATTTTATTTATTTATTTATTTTTAATTTCTCTCTCTAAAACACCTAGAACGGTAGGAACAATTTTATATTGATATACAGTGTTTGGTGCATGTTCAGTGAAGTTTTAGTGTCATTTTTGAAAAGTTTTAACCACAAATGAAGAGGATCTGTAAAAAGTTGAGCTGAAGGGCACAACTATCAAACACCAACTTGTGAGCTGGCAGTGCAGAAGGATAAAAAGTGCTTGTAGATGCAAAATATCTCCACTTTTGTACCCTGGCATTTAGCTTGCTACATTATGGCTTCTGACAACAGGTGATAGGAATTTAAAAGGAAGTGAAGCATTCACTCTCTTTCCAGTCTGCTCTCACCAGTTTTACAAGCTAGATCATCAAACAAGAAAAAAACCCCACCACGATATCAAGGAAACACTCCCCACCACATTCAAGGACATATAAATGTTAATAGCGCCTGGCACCAATTTCCTGACGCACCAGCTGGTAGTAGTTGCTAAGTGCTATAGTTTGGTAAAAAGAAAAAAGGTGAGAGAGGTTGAGAGACAGAGATTTTTTTTTTTTAAGTGAAATTAAATGAGGCCTCTTTCCTGGAGATGCATGCCTCTCTAAAATGTTTTCTAAATGGAACCTCTCTTTCAGTTCTCCACAGCGTATTTCCTATCTTTTGATACAGCAAATTATATTTCCTATCACTGTTCCCAAAAACATCTAATAGCAAAGAAAAGAATCCCCCAGGCTTTAAGAATTCAAGGAAGATTTTTTAATCTGAGTTCCCAAATGTCCAATAAATCACGAGGGTTTTTTTTAATACGACATTCTCAAAAAGTAGAACAGAATTGGACGCATAATAATCACACAAAATCTTTCCTACCCCTCCAAGAGCAGGATGTGAGAACCTCGTGGTGAGACCCTCTAGAGCATCTGAATATCTTCAAATGATGCGTTAGAAAGCATTTGACACCTTGGCAAATCCCTATGCAAATAAATATATGGCCCAAATTTTCAAGGTGTGGGGGGGGGGGAAGCAAACTCTAAACTTTTCATTGCCACATTCTCTAAATGACACATTCTGATTTCTTCTTCAGCTGTGAGGCAATATTTGTGCTCCCACTGTTGACCTTCTTCCCAATACCAAAACGCACACAAACAATGTGCCACATCAGTAATGTGCAGCGGAGTTCAGCTGCTGCCTCCGTGATTTACATATCTCCTCTAGCAGAGGGCTTGTTAAGTACCTTTTCTTCTTTGCTATATACATTTCCCCAGGTACCCTAAGAAAGCAACTGCAGCCCCTGATATGAAGAAATCAGTCTACTTTCATACTCTCCCACTTACAAACCTAGGAGAAAAATCTGCTCTGGAACCTCAATGAAGATGAAACACAATAATCAGGGATATAAAGACTGATGCCACTAGGAGCACCCAGCAAAGCCTCCCTATCACATGTTTCTAATCATAACCATTCTTCATTGTTTTTCTCTCCCAGCAACCAAACTATGGCTTAAAAATGGTGTAGAGAAAACTTTCCTGGCCACTGAGATGGCCAGGAAGAATCCCAAAGCAAGGGGTTATATGGCATAAACATAATGTCCATGGACAGCAAACAAATCAGGTTTTTTGTTTGCTTTTCCAAGTGGAGCTCTTGGATCAAAACTGTCTCCATTCCTCTAAAATGTAACGATTAAAAATTCCTCTGAAAACAAAATAGACCACCTCCTTTGGAGAATTGTATTTTTTGCAATACTAAAATTGTTAAGAAAAGAAGTAGTTGATTTTCACTAATCTGATGAGAGTTGCCCTTCTCATGTTTGCCCTAACCACCACCACCAATCTCCAGTGTGACTCTGGTCTTTGGGCCAGCGTGCCTACCTATTGCTAGAAAGCAATGTAACATTGTCTGAGTTATCCTCCCCTCTCCTCAGTCCTTTGCTGATGGGGACAAGGAGAATATTGTTCTGGAGCATGACTACAACCTGAGAGATCTCTCCCTTGCATGTACCCTGAGGACACCTCACTGGGAAGTGGCCCCACCTTTACTCCTCCTTCTGATTTCTGTTAAGTTCTTATTCAGAAAAAATCGATACTGTTTTAAGTAGGAACTTTGTACAATACATGTGCTGTAACACCAGGGAAACACCAGGAAAAATTTCTAGGCAAATACATTTACTAGACCTTGTTGTCAATGGGCTGAAAGAACATACTTTGTATTATGCACATGCTTAAGTGGTGCTTTAAACAGTGAGGGATTTAAGGACTTGCATAAATGTGCTTAAATCAGGTCTTCATCTTGTGAAAATCTATTTCTTGGAGTCTGACGAATCTTTTTTTGCAAAGTGAACACTACGTATTTTTAATGTAATAGTATGTTAAACAAACAAACAAAACCCAAAAGATTCAACCAAACTTGCAGTGCTGCTCCAGATATATAAGCTCATGTGTTACATTATGTAGATCAGTCCTGCAGAGATCAGCCTTCAGGTGTTACAGTGATAAGCAATGCTATAAAATCCTATAAGCCTACGTAGAGCAGGGAGGATGTAAGTGATGCAGAATTTGTGTTGGATTCCTGTTCAGGGCTTCATATCACCCCTTTGACTTTGCCAGATTTCCCTCTGACACCACCAAAGGCTCTGGATATGCAAAGAGCAAAGCATGTAATCAAATGTATTATTTGTTGGCACTCTAAAGATGACTTAGTTTCTCTTGCCAGATATTATTTTTCTGCTGCTTTAAAGACTGACTGTGTTCTGCTTCTCTAAACCTTGTTTCCAGACTGCACACACTTTTGTTTTTTAGGCTGATATTTATCACTCTGTGTTTATGTTTAAAAAAAGAGAATCCATTTCCAGTATTTGTTGTTATTAATTCTTTCGTCTCCTTCTCCATTTCTTTCACCTGCGGTGCAATGCTACATGGTTCATATTCATTATTGTGCTATTATTTGCCTCAAATATGCTTTGCACTGTTGCATGAATTATTTTTGACAGTTGAACAAAGGCAAGATGTTAATCCAAGGAAGCAATCTGCAGAACGTGCTATTAAACAAGAGTAGGAATGTCTGTGCAATTTACCCTATTCAAAGATGTACAGGAAAAACTGGGAATCGTCAGTCTGTAGAAATAATCACACTGATGAAGCCAACAGCACTGGGAAGTCATGGACGAGGTTGCTTTGTCTGCTTATCAACCATTTGGAAACCTTGATATTGTATCTACTTTGAGCTCTGAACAATAAAGATGAAGTCAGTTAAAACACGGTGGGTCCCTCTGCAAAAATGAAGAGAGGCTATTTCAGCTCATTAGCCAGCAGTCTTGTGCCAGTGCACTCTCCTGACTGCAGAGTGAGAAGTTAGTACATAGGGCAACTTTTGGGCATGACACCGCAGTGACAGAACCAGCATGCTCTTGCTTCTGGCCAAGCTAATCAGGGCTTGCCAGGGAATTTCTGCACATTGCTCCATTTCAGAGTAATCATGCTATTGGGCCCTTAAGGGTGAGTGTATGTCTGTGTATCCTCTCACCTCACATTAGCAATCCAAAGTGCACAGAGGCAGGCACCCATGCAGTCACAGGATGGCTGAGACTAGAAGGCACCCCTGGAGGTTGCCTAATCCAACTCCACTGCTCAAAGCAGGGCCAGGCAGAGTGGATTAATCAGAACTGTATCCTCTCAGGCTTTGAATATCTCCAAGAATGGAGACTCCATAACCACTCAGAGCAACTGCTCCACTGTTTGACCACCCTCAAGGAAAAAAGTGTTTTCATATGTTTAAATGGAGTTTTCTGTATTTCAAGTTTTGCCCATTGCCTTTTGCCCTGTCACTAAGCACCACTGAGAAGAGCCAGGATCCATCTTCTTTATTCCCACCCTTCAGTTATTTATAAACACTGATAAAATTCCCCTGGGTCTCCTCTTCTCCAGGCTGAGCAGCCCCAGCTCTCACAGCCTTTCCTCATGTCAACTGCTCCAGACTCAGTCATCTTTGTGGTCCTGCACTGGACTCACTCCAGTATGTCTATTCCTTTATTGTCCTGAGGACCCCAGGCCTGGACCCAGAACTTCAAATGTGTCTCATTAGTGCTGACTAGAGGGGAAGGATCATCGCCCTCAGTTGGCTGGCAACATTCCTTCTAGTGTAGTCCAGGTGACTGTTGGCCTTTGTTACAAGGGCACATTGCTGGCTCATGGTAAACTTGTTCACTAGAATGCTCCAGGGCCCTTTTTGAAAACTGCTTTCCAGTGGGTTGGCCCCCAATCTTCATTGGTATGTGGTGTTATTCCCACCAGGTCCAGAATTTTTCATCTGAGGAAAAATAATCCTTCTCTGATGGAATCTCCTGAAGCATAGCCTTTGATTAACTTCATGAAGTTTCTGTTTGCCCTTTTTTCCAGTCTGTTGAATTACATCTGAATGGCAGCACAACCAGGAGTATCAACCACTCCTCCTAGTTTTTTATCATCTGCAAACTCACTAAGAGTGTACTGTGTCCAGGTCATTAACAAAGATGTTATAAAATATTTGTCTCCAGAACAAGCCTTAGGGCACACCATAGGTGACTGGCCTCCAGCCAGACTTCATGACACTGATCACAACACTTTGAACCTGGCAGTTCTGTCACCTTTGAATCTACCTCACTGTCCACTTATCTAGCCCATATTTCATCAGTTTGTCTATGAGGATGTTATGGGAGACAGTGACGAAACTCCTGCTAAAGTCAAAATAACCAACATACACTTCGTCCCCATGATGCAACATTCTGCTTCCCATCCACTGCCACCCCAATGTGGCGGCTTTTTTCCATACTGAAATGGACGTGGTGAACTATACTTTAGAGGTATCTTTCTTTATCCATTGAATGTAGAAAAGACTTTGCATGATCTACTTAACTTTAACATGCTTAGATTAAGTGTTAGGGCTCGTATTCCAGTTGTTATTTTTTGTAATTTGCACAGGCACGTAACAACAAAACTCTTCCAAATACCTCATGCCATAGCCTTTTTGATATAGATCTCCTCACACAAGGCAAACAAGTAGTTAGTGAGGCCTCTCAGTCCTAAAAAGTTTAATAACTTGTTGAAATTTGTCATGCTGAGGCTGGTAGAAGCTTTCCCAGAGTCTGCAGATGCAGGATTTCAGTCTCCTCTTTCTGTCTGCACACCCATACCAGGAGATCAGGGAAGGGTGGTGGCCATGTGAGGTATAGATGCATGCCTGATTCACATAGATTTAGTATGCTGTCAGCTTTTCATGGAAGGAAATTCTTTGGAAACACTAACAAATCATCACCACTTCTACCAAAATTTGCATCAAACTTTCCTTCAAAAGACATGCTGACATGTTTTGGATGCTGATTATATGCTGTACATCCACACCCTTGATAACAGACCTATCTATGGCTTATGTTTCAGTCTCAAATCCCTGACGTATCACTCAATAGGTTTCAGTTCTGGAACTGTAGTCTTAAAACCCCACTTGCTCACAGGGCATGTAATAACATTCAAAAACCTCCATCATGCCAGAAAAGTTATCCTTTTTACTTCAGTGAACACAAAACTGTACTCTCTTTTAAGGTTGCCCAACTTTCAGCTGTTAAAACTGAAGTAGTCACTTATCAAAAGCTCTTACATACATCACAGAAGTAATAAAAAACTAATGTCTCTTCATTTATTTATCTTCTGAAAGATGCCCTGAGTGCTAGCTCACTCAGCACTGGGAGGTATGAGTAACTCTCAAGTATGGATATGGATAAATACATATATTATTGTTTATTACTGAGAAATGTACACGACTGCAGTAAGAGCAACAGGGCTCACTGTGCAAATGGGCAAGAGCCAGGACTTCGGTCCTGCTGAGGAAAAGTCTATTTGGTCAAAACGGCTGAAGGCAGTAGAGCAAAACCAGCCTGATCCTACTCACAAATAGACAAAGCATCACCTTGTCAATCACACACCTTCCATAGCTCTGCAACCGCCCATGCACCCACATACAAATCACTGTTATTGGCACAAATTCTAGCTCATCAATGTTGACTCCTATGCAGAATTCGCTCAGCTTTTTATGGGTGATCCAATCTTGCCATTCATAAATAATCACAGTGTTCAAACAACTAGGAAATGTCAAGAAAGTATCTGAAGTTTTCAAAGCAGAGACTACAAAATAACCACGATGTTCACTGCATGCTGGTGAGGTGTTTCTTCTCTCTGGTTTGGGAAGCAGGAAAGCAAGGTTTGGCCATGAAATCACTGTTGTCTAAGAAAGGGAATGCTGCAGGACAACCAGAGATACTGAGCTCTTCTCTGTGAAGTAAATGTTAACAATAGATTTGAATAATTTTTTAAAAATAGTTTCATTTATTTATTTGAGTTGTTGTACAGATGTCCTGGTTCTAGCCAGGATAGAGTTAACTTTCCTTGGGCTGAGAGTGAGCACAGCTAGAGGACAGGCCCGGACTGGTCATTGGAGTATTCCGTATCATGTGATGCCATGCTGAGTGTAGGACATGTGTGCTCTCTCATTTTCTTTTCCTGGTTGGTTGGTGGCAGGATTTCTGGTGTGGTCAGGAGCACTGCTGGGGGCAGGCTGCGTGTCAGTCAGTGAGTAACTGCTTGTACTTACTATTGTTACTATTACTATTTTTTTTTATTCAACATATGAATTTATTTTTTTTTTTTAACTTCCATGTTTCACTAGGGTGGGGAGGGGGGAAGTTAATGACTGGCTACAAGGTGATTGGCTACCAGCCATGTTCAAACCATGACAACAAACTAGTGCAAGGTTTCAACCTTCCCTCAGTTGTAGTTTCAAGAAGTCTTGAAAACAATGCCTATGGACAGTGCATTTATTTTTTTTCAACCGATGAAATCCAGCCCACTGACCATTTTTCCAGTGGGTCACCACTTTGCCCTTGAGAATATAGATTAGAGAAAGACTTGTTTTCAATTACCTCAAGCTCTGCAAGAAGTCAAAATGGCTCCTGAAGTTCCCTATCCACTGTGTGCCAATCTAGAGAGCTGCTAAGCAGCTTCATACTAATTAAATAATCAGTGAGACAAATCCTTTTCTGATTTACTCCGTGTGGCAGATGGCTGAAATTTTTGAGTTGTGAAAGATATAAATCAGGGCAGGCTTCTTCAAAGTCCTTTCCATGTAATTTTTGGAGGTCTTAAATCAACAACTTGCCTGTTCCTGCACAAGGTGTGCAAGAGCACACCTGTGGGTGTTTGCAGAGCTGCTGAGGTAGGGAGCAGTTTCTGTGTTTTCTCGTATAGCTGTTCCTTAGCTCCAACAGAAATGCCTCTTCACATCCTGGCTATTAAGGAGGTATTTGGAAGGACTAAAATATGAATAATGATCTCCTGGGCCACTGCTGAAATCTGACATGAAGAAGCTGGCTGTCCTCATGTTTCCCATCAATTTCAGTTTTCTCTTTCCACCCCAGTGCCACTGTCCATCCCAGTTCACCCTCCATGGGCTTTACAGAGGGATCAGAAGGTCTGAGTTTAGTCACAGTTGCCCAGTGAGTTTTCTTGCATTTTTAGCAGTGACTCATGAGACTCTGGACAAGACAATCCCTTTTTCATCGATGTTAGCAGAGAAACAATGTTTCCTTCATCACCATTCTAAGGGTACTTGGTCATTCTTCATCCTTTCTTCAATGGGCTGCACCCTGAAAATGTACCCATCTTGGTGAGCTGTCCTTTAGCACTCCTATCTCAGTGCTGTGTCTATCCTATCATAGGTTTAATTAGAAGGCCTATAAACAGTCACCTCCACATCACCTCTATGTAGAAAAACAACACCAGGCTTAATTCATGGGAAGGAGAGTTGTGCTATTTTTTCCATGTGAAAGGATCAGCTCTTTGAGTACAAGAACCAATCTCGATCTTCTAACTATACTCTCAACTATGACTAGGAAAGAGATTACACTATTCTGTCACCAGAACACATCATAACATCTGTGGTCATATTAAGTGGTTTCATCAAAAGTGGGAAAACAAAATGAAACAAAAAGACTTTTCAAACACATCGATCTACTGTCTGATTTCGAGACTACAGAAGCTGTTAATTTCAGTGGTGCCAAACTGTTTTGCAGAGACAAGGTAATAATATCAACTTAATGTGATGACTTTGCAACACTTTAAAAAATATAAATTGGCGTGTGATAGAGCAGTTGAGGCAAAATGAACCTGGACAATGTAGTCAGAACAAAGCATTTTTGTCTTATCAAAGTAAAATGAGGACAAAAAAATAACTTTGATTTGTCCCTGTCATAATCTGTGAAAAATTCTTAGAAGCACATTCTTAGAAGCATTTCTATTTAAGTAATTGTGATTTTTTTGTGGAGACCTGACGGATCAAAACTTTTTCATAAGCCCTACTAATGATTCTTTCTTTTCTTGTGGATATATAATAAACATGGTGACATAATAAAGTGATCCTTTGCATAACCATGCCCCACCTATGAAAAATAAGGACAGGAACATGAATTAAACCTATTATCTAATGGAAAAGATCCAGGGAAATGTGAGGAACACAAGGGCAATATGTTCTCTGGGACTCTTCTTATGATAATACAGATTACTGGGTGCTGGAAAAGCCACAGTTTTTATCTGGCCATAGATGAAGCATTTCAAGAACTGGGTCATTACACAAAGTGGTCAGCTATTGAATTTTTCTGTTTCCCATTGGTATGAAAAGTAAGCACATACTCTTTGCCAGGCAGAACAGTAATCAATAGGTAATGGAGAAGTAATTTGTTTGGTGACAACAACTGGATGCCAGTCCTTCAGCACCTCTATTAATAAATGTCATGTATCCATGCCAGGAGAACTGAGATGACATTGAGCTTTGAAGTCCATGAAATATTGACCATGAAATATTTCTAAAATAATGTTTCAATCAAACTATATTGCCAGTTTTTACATGAGATTCTAGATCAGATTTGCCTCTCATTTCCACTAGCTGTACTCCAGAGCAATTCCGCTGGCTAACTCCCAGTCTGAAATTAATGTTGCTGAAGGCAAGAATTTAGTTCACTGCATAAGTATTGGATGCAAGTTTAATGCTTTGCAAACTTCTAGCAGGGTTCTCACAGGTTGAATGAGCATCCCCCTGCTGAAGTCAAATTGCTCAACCTGGAGATCTACTTGTCTAGGTCAATGTTCCCCATTGGAATGGACTGATCCAGTGATAGCTTTCATCTCCTTAAAGTAGTTCATTCACTTTTTAAATATAGTTTAGGGATTCAGGTTTCAGGCCAGATTCTGTTTTACCCATGCACATCTTCAGAGAGCAAAGACCTCTCAGGTCACTGGAAAGTGGAGCGGTAGCATCAACAATTAACAGTCTTAAAGGCAGAGGAGACCTTTCCTTACCTGGGAGACTTGAGAGTCCTGTAATGCTTTCCTTCCATCTTCCTCCTCATTCCATCACTTCTCACCTGAGATCTTGGTAACTTTGCCAGAGTGACTCCCACTTGCAGGAACAGTTGCAGTAGTTGCAATAGCTGTGAACCATCTGCTTTCTCTTTTTCACATGAAATGGACTTTACCCCATGTCATTGTAATGTTTGCTCCAGCTGTATGTGCAAAACTTCTCCAGTTTTATTCCACGCTCACTCTTCTAGTCCTTCTCTTCACTGAGATTTCTTCTAAAGCCTTTTGCCTCTCATGAATTATTTTGGTTGTTCCTACACACTGTGATTGTATACGTTGTTATGCTGTTTATTAGTGATACTGTCTTTGAATTCAGTGATGCAGATTGTCTCTTTCACTAGCACTCAGGGATTTGCAGTTGTGAAATTAATGGATTCACCGACTGTTGACTTTGACAGCTTTGGGACAAGCCTATGATGCTGAAAAAACCCAAACTTGTCCAATGGCAGTGATACAACAGCACAGCCTCAGAAAGCTCTTCCAAAATACATAGGCTGATTTAAAAGAAGTCCTTTGTGAAGGACTGAAAGTCTTCTCATGGCTCCAGTGGGGGCAGGATCAGGGCTGCAAATTCAGAATGTAAAGGTATGATTACATCAAACTGTGTGTGACAGCACCCATTAACAGTCTGTTACACTCCAAAATCTGATGCAATTCAAAGTGAAGTGAGCAGATGTAAAACAACATGCTCCCAGCACACTCCCAGAGTCTCAGAAGAGCTCTGCCTCTATTCATTTTAATTTCAAAAGCAATTAGCTAATACAAATTAAGAAAAACAAGAGATAACTGCTAAATCTGGCTTTAAAAAGAACATTCTAACGCAATTGCCTTGGTGTCAAATTTTCACAAGTATTTGCTTTGGTAGTCCTGAGTCCAACAGGGGCTGTACACATGCAGTGAAGTAGTATTTTTTTGATATGAGTGAAAATGTCATATTCTTTTCTGACAGGCTGCCCACTTTTCCAAAATATGCTGTTTATACATAACATACAAGGTATCGGAAACATAAATTATGCATTATAGCTGATATCCAATGCCTAAAGTAACCTGAGTGTTAGTGGGCCACCTACGCTAAAATGTCCTTTCTTTCAGTTTAGTGAAGTTTCACCACAGTCAGTAAAAGTTGCAAGGCATTGGCTATTTCTGAAAATCAGGCTGCTTTTATTTCAAGGATATCTCTGGTGCCCCAATCCACTGACTAATATCCTATTGCTGAAGTCCCATGAGAAATGGAAAAAGACTGCAAGTGCTGGCACCTCCCTGGCCCAACCTGCAAGTGACACTGCTGTCATTTACTTCTGCTTCTTTCATTAAACAGGGAGGGGACTATTTTCTTTTCCTTTTAGACACCAAATTGAATGAAGAAATGAGATTCAGTGAGACTGAAATGCAGCTTTATGTGAGTGAAACTCCCTGCATTTTCATATATAAATTCCAGAGCTGGTTTTTTTTTTGTTTGTTTCTGCTGAAAAAAAAAAAAAAAAGTATTTTAGAAATACAGAATTTTTGTCTCCAAGATTCATAAATAAATTCTTTCCTTTCTAACATCACGGAGCATTTCATTTTAACAGCTTTCAAAATTAAGCTCTTGAGTTTTATCTTTCTGAAGCCATATTTTCCATTCAAAAACAGATCTAAATTTGAAGAACAGAGGAAAGACAGAAGGCTTTTACAGTCCACCCAAATGAAACTGAACATTTCAAAACACGTATTATGATTACAGCGTAAATACCTGCCTGCAAAAACAGACTCCATCACAATCAAAGAGCAGGCTGGAGAAAGAGGTCTGCCAAGCCCTGCAGCCTTCGCTGTGTGTCTGAGGTGATGCCCAGCGCAGTGGAACCATGAGGATGGAGATAAATCTGGTGCATCTTATACTTGCCCATCTCCACCTCCTGCTACATTAAATCTCGTCCTGTGCCCATGGTCTTGCTGCATACCGCTCAACACAGCTGGCTGTTGTGTAGCATTGTGAGCTGCTCTCTTCTGGACAGAAATACAGACAGTCTGCCTGCGAAACTCAAGGATGTCTGCAACTCTTCCTACTCCTGCTGTGGCTTTGCGGTCTTTAACATTGTAGCATGTTGCAACTTTATCTTGCACTGCCTAAATGGTTCACTCTTTTAAGCCCAAATCCATAAAGAAAATATTGTTCTTCTTGTGGCTGGAATTTAACAGTGGATCGTAGTTTACTGGTTTGAGTTCTGGCCATACCTTAAGGTATGGCTGGAGCAGAGGCTTACTGGTTGCTAACTGTTGAGGTATTTAGGCTGGCATGCAGGCCTCACTCCTTGGTTTGTATAGTCAGATTACTTAAATAAAAAGAAAGCCGATTATTGGAGCTTAGCTGGCTGGAAACAAGTGATTCTTCAGTTGGAAATCCTAGCAGAAGCCGTACTTGGATAAAGCAGGTTTTCAGTGTGAAAATATAGGAGCTACACTGCTCAAGTCTAGTGACAACAAGTTCATATCTAAAATGTGTATAGTTTTGAAACCTGACTAACATTTGCAGTGGTCTCACTATTCCCAAGGATGCAAAAAGCTTTTCTGAAAATGCCTTTTTACTTCTTTATTTGCCTTAAAACTTTGACAAGTAATTTAAATGTCTTGTGGAAGCTAAAAAATATGAGTTTGCGTATTTATAAGGAATTATGCCAAGACCATCCTAGCCAAATAATCTGTAACCTGGTTCTTCAGGTCACAGATGTCAAGTGATAGTTGTGTAATTTACTGTGTGCCATTGCTGTAGAAACTGGCATGAGTCACTGTCTTAACCTAGATGAAATTATTTCTTGCTATTAAAAAAACCAACCAAACAAAAAACACACCATGAAGGTGCATTCCTTACTGTTTTAACCATAGACTTGCAAACTAGTAATTACATTTTGTTTTCATAATGCTTTTCTCCTTGAAGATGAAGAAATGCTTGAATTGCTTTGCTAGGTGTGTTCATACATAAAGCTTAAGGCTGGAAAGACACTATGATTTTGACAGGTGCTGATCCCACTTGGCTACAGAATATCCTGGTACACCAGCGCTTTTCCAAACGGTTGTCTCTGTGCTTACCAGAGCTAAAATAGAGACATGGAATTGATTTTCCAAGGAAATAGCAAAATGGATTGTACAATTTGTGAACTATTTGGAAGCAATGAGCGTGACTGTTTTTTATTGTCTCAAAAGGATCCAGATTATAACATGCTGGCAGTAAAATATGGTAGCTGTAGAAACAAAACATCCATGAGGATGAGAACACACCTACTTCTGGCAAATCTCCACAGAGCCTTTGGCTTTCAATATTACTTGAGCTAATGTTTACTGCATCAATATATTACCCCCTGCCCACAAGAAAGCATTTTTGGCAAGTTCCTCTTATGTTGTCCTCACATTACTCCTAAAAGGGGAAAAGTATCACTAAAAATTGAAGTTCTTTAAAAAGACATTTTATGACTATCTTTGTTGAACTACAGACATCTAAGTAATTCACGTGTTTAATTGCAGCTAATAAGAGAAGAACCAGAAGAGTTCAGCAATTAGGAGGGATTTCTCCCTTAGCTCACTTTGAAAACAAAATCTGCAGTGACAGATCCTGCGAGAGCAGAAATGATAAATGATGAGTTGAAGACATTTTTTTCTTTAGCTTTGTAGTTTGGGACATTTGAAAGATGAGAGATGAAGCAATATCCTCAGCATATTAGATGACAACTTTTCCAGTAGTGGAGTATAACTGAGAGGGATGTGTGATGCTGCACTGACCACAGGAGAGGGAATAAACAAGAAGGCACATAGTCCTGTAGCTAATCGTGTCTCAAGATATGGTCCCAGCTCTTATACAAGCTCTTTACATGTGACCTTGGATGAAGTTTTCCAGCACTCAGATCCTTCAAGTCCTTAAATCAGTGGAGTGAAATACCTAAAGTATTTTCAAAAATAGGTTAACAAAAGTTAGAGAATATAAATTCCTAGACTTAGACAACTTGCAGAATTGTCACATTTAGTATCCTTGTTCCTACTACCACCTATAGCTCTATCTTCTATATCTGTCATATCTACTTATACTATGATGTCTCCTCATCAGAGAAGATGATTGAACAGGGAAAAGCAAACTGAGGTCCTGCTCTCTTCATTACTCTATACATTAGCTGTGCAGCAACACAATTCTGTGAGGACTGGAGTCTCATTTGACATCTTTTCTTGTGTGTGCCTGGTTTGGTCTTAAAGGAAGTACAAACCCTGACTCAGAATTTCCTATGGTTGGAGTATAGAAAAGGTCTCTACTCTGTCTTCCCTTTCCTCTCAGTTTGGCACCTCTTCAGTTTGGGATCTCTGATACTCACTATCATGGAAACTGAGTCTGCAGGCTTTAACTCATATGGGACAACTACAGACTTCATCTTGGTGTCCATTTCCACAAAACCTTTTGGAATTTCATTATTCTTGCTACATTGTCATTTCTCAATTTGACTGAAACTGGGCAATAGTTCAAAAATTATTACACATGTGCGCGCACACACACACACACACACACTTATATGCCTTATTATGCCTCAGGAGAGCAATCTAAATATTTTTTAAATATAATAATAATAATAATAATAATAATAATAATAATAATAATAATCAGAAGTATCCAAAGGAGAAATACTTTCAGAGCAAGGAATATTGGAAGAAGGAAACAATCACGTTAATGTAAGTGTTCTGTCATAAACTGATGAAATTGCAAAAGCAGAGTAATGCTGGTGACTTAGTGGGGGTGTGATAAATGTGAAATTGTTCTCTGTGACTAGGAAGGAAGGCTATCAAGAAAATCAGACTTCTAATTCTTATTCCATTTGGATGGGTTTAATGATAAATAAAAGGTATGTATGTTTTGTCAACTACCATCGAGATGCTTGGGGATTTTCTTGGGAGGTCATGATGCCATAATATAAGAATAAAGAATGTGAAGAACAAAATCCTTTCTAACTGCATTCAGATTCTGAGCTCCAATATCTCTAACCATTTCAGGATGTTAAAAAAAGCAAAACAAATGTGGCACTCTCAAAATGGCAAAAAACCACCAACAAACCATGAAAGTCTTCTAGGCTGTGTGGTTGAGCTATAGATGTTCAGCAGGATAACAGATAGAAATTGGTTGCATAGGTCAACAGAAAATCTTGATCAAGGAAACAGGTCATACACAGCAGTGCCCTGAATGGCAACACTTATGCAGAAGAAGTATCTGATCTTGATATTGAAGGAGACAGTGATAAAACTTCAAAGGAAGCAGGACTTCAGAGAAAGCAGCACTGGAGCCAACATTACACAAGGCATCAATTTAATTTTTAATAAATTGTTTGTGGATCAATCACTCTCTTGGGTTTAAGTTGTCACCAGTGATACACCCACTGCAACAGTGATTCAGATGTTCCACAACACTTATGATTCCTAGAGAAAGAGCAAATTCAGTGCACTTTATAATGACCATTATAGACTCCTTTATGCCATAGATGAGTAACTGCACATTTATCTGAGAACTACATAAATATAAATTATTCTGACTATAAGCACAGCCACAGAGCTATTCTTTATTTGTAGGATCATACAACAGTATCCTAAGTGGAGGGAAAATGTCCTTTTATATATTTTAAAATGAAAGAAATAATGAGCTACAGTAATAAAGTTCTGGTCCAGGAAAGTGCCTGGTTAGAAATGATGTGGTCAAACTAAGAGATGGAGTTAAAACCAGATTAAGATGGCCACATTTTAACCTTCACATGTTGCAATCCATGCTGTACATCTGCCCTGCTTCCCAGTCTGAGCATGCTGCTGGAAAATAATGAGGAATAATCACTGGCCTGCCATGAAAATTCAACACATTTGCAAAAAGTATTCACAGGTGATTTTGCTTCCAGGACCTGGAATTCCTCCCACTTACATCCATTCCAAGACTCCCATTGACTCACTGGAAGCAAATTAAAGGTAATTAAGAGCTCAAGTTTAAAATGTCTGTCATCCATGAAGCTATTATTGGTGCTGTTGGGATAGAAGTTGTCTGTGCACTCAAGAGATGGAAGCTGTAGGGAGCCCAGAAACATAGGAGACACACTCCCCAGCACCTCTGCTCGTTGGTTTTGTTGCAGTGATTTGCTGTGTGTGATCTTTAATAATTGGACCTGGCCACTAATTTTCAATTAACTTTACTTCTTCAATGACTCAGTGAAAAAAAAGGAGGAAGGTGTTGCTGGCATAGGGATCAGTGGAGTAGGAGCATTCTTCTTCCTAGAGATCACAAGAATAATTTGTATTTTCTGGTGGGAACTTTCAGAATTAAGTACTTCCTTGTGAATCAATATTCAAGTGCAATACTGGCACTTCCAAACAGCATGAGCATGGTTATTTTCATAGAAACTGTGGAAAAAATCCTTTCCAGATTTTGAATCATTTTTTTGCAGAACTTCAGCAATTTTAAAACAGAAGGTGGTTTCTTTTTGAGGTGCAAGCAAATAGTATGGCATTGACATCTCCCTCAGTATGGAAATTCCCTTCTCCACATAGTTCTTGTTTAAAACATTTCTACACCTGCTTCCTATATTCTGACAAATACAAATGGAAATGTGAACTCAGATACGGGAAGCTTTTGTCCTTGTCATTGCTGTTCATGGTGAAACTCATCAGAGGAAACACATAAAAAACCATGTTTCTCTCAAAAAAAAGTTCACTCAGCATTTCCTTTTATACACTTGTGTCAAATCCTTTGCACACCTACCTGATGGCCATTCATATGGCATCTCAAAGAGCAGTGAATTTGATATGAACACTCTCAAACGTTATTTTCAAAGTCAAATTCTGGTTCTTTTTAAGAAGATACAAGACAAAAAAAAAAAAAAAAATCAGGACACTGTGATTCCCCAAGACAAACCTCTGTAGATACTCCCACAGTGCAAACAAATATCTCTGTCTCTGAGACACCTTGATTTTTAAGCTTAAGAAGTCCCCGCCTCAAAGGTAAACTTGTGCAAGGGCTCAATTCTGGCTGGTGCTGAGCACTATCACTTTCATCTGAAAGAACATAAACGTATGCATAATTTCAAGCATGGCAATAATCACATTCCCCAACTAAGGCTCAGGCTGAAGCAATTCTGAGAACAGGATCAAGTGCTGAGCACCTAGCAAAGCAAACTCCCAAGCTATGATGGGCCTTAATTTCTGTCCAAGTTACTGCTCTGAGATTTATGACCTAAGGGATGCTTTTTTTTGGCAGTGTCCTCTTGGAAGTATGAGGAATTTGCACCCCAAAGGCATTCAAGTAGTTTAGACTTTATAGATCCAAATATCCTGTGACCCTTTCTACATCTCTTGGCAGTTTATAATTCAAGGTGTCCTTAATTTGTCTGTTGAGGTCTAGAAGAGAGGTCTATAGAAAAGTTCAGATTTGGAAAGGATCTCTGCAAGTTCATCTGGTCCAATCCCTTGCACATGGGGAGCCTCCTTCACATTTGTATGGGGTTGCTTAGGGTCTTGTCCAGGTAGGTTTTGAATATCTCCAAGGATGGAGAGTCTGCAACCTCTCTGAGCCCCTGTTTCAGTGCTTGGCCTCTTAGAGGCTTAGTCTTTGTGCTTCTGGCCCATACAACCTTAGGGCACCGCTGCATGACTCTGTTCTGCCTTTTAACATCTTTCTTGCATTGACAGCTCTTACCCTGGGGGCTGTGGATCAATTCTCACCAGAAATTTATAACTTTGGGAAAATCATCCTGTGTCTTGTTTCCCTCCTGTACCCAGCATGGGTGGCTAACACCAAGCCCAGGAGCACTGTGTGTTGGTTACATCCATACACAGTGCTTGCTTTCCACCTCCCTGCCTGCAGTGTGCTCATATGTCTGAGGGTTAACTAACCCATAGAGCAGAAAGCACCTCAAATTACTCAACATTTACTGTGGGGTGAGAACAGGCACAGGGGAGGGTGAGATGCTGTTGTGTAGTACCTGCCACCATGCAGTCATGTACTCGTGGTAAAGGGGTGGTCATGACTTTAGACCCCACTGAACAGGGTTTAGCAGCATTGTATTTTCCAAGGGTAGGAGTGAACATGAATGGTTCCCAGGGAGCAGCTGTTAAACTTGACAAGCATACTGTTATTTCCAGTATGTCCAGGTCTAGAGGTTGCTGAGTTACTAAAAAAGAGAGGGAGAAGAAAACAAATAATGTATGAAATATCCTTCAAGCAGTTTCAGAGAATGATTTAATATACTTTGAACATAAATACACTCCCTCCTAATTAATTTGTTGTATTAATTTCTTCAAATGGAAGATGCTCATGAAATGTCTGGATTTATCCTGGCTTTAGTGAAACTGTGACTTCTCTGCCAGTGCCAGTGCCATATATTCCTGAAATATATGGATTCAAAATAGCTTTGACACAAATAGATGATGATCTGAACCTGATCAGGACAGCCAGCTTAGCACAGACTGCGAGATGAGAAAGCTTTCATTATTAACACTAAATTTAGTATATGACTTTGATTCAGTTTGATGTCTGGGTGAAAATTATTGTCTTGTATGGATGACAGGTCCTGAAGTGGATCCCAGAAGGTCTGATCTGCAGGCCTACAAAAAGGCTTCCAGTGTCACCTGAACCAATTCATTTATGGTTCTCCTCTGGTGTCCACATGTAATCAGTGGAAAGTATTGATGTCTGCAGCCCAACTGCCTCCCCAGCATCTTTCTTATATGGAGGTCTATTCCCCTACACAGGGCCCTTGTGAGCTTTATAACTTCATCTCCAATGATAGCCGATGCCAACTGACTCCAAGACACACCCTCCCACTGGCCATGGCCAAGCCCATCAGTAACAATCATAGCATCTCCATGTTAATGTATTTAAGAAGGAGGAAAAAAAACCTCTGTGCAGCTGCAGATGGAGAGAGGAGTGAGAAGATATAAGACAAACAGCTCTGTGGACACCAAGGTCAGTGAAGAAATTAGGGGGAGGACGTGCTTCAGGCATCGGACAAGAGATTGCCCTGCAGCCTGTGATGAAGACTATAGTGAGGCAGGCTGTGCCTCTGCAGCCCATGGAGGTTAGTGGAAGAGCAGTTATCTGCCTGCAGCCTGTGGAACACCCCACACCGGAGCAGGTGGATGTGCCCAAAGGATGCTGGGATGCTGTGGGAAGCCTGCACTGGAGCAGACTCCTGTCAGGACCTGTGAACCTATGGAGACAGGAGCCCACACTGGGGCAGGTTTGCTGGCAGGACTTGTGACCGCGTGGGGGACCCGCACTGGAGCAGTCTGTTCCTGAAGAGGACTGCACCCTGTGGAAGGGACCCCACGCTGGAGCAGTTTGTGAAGAACTGCAGCCTGTGGAAAGAACTCAAATTGGAGAAATTCATGGAGGACTGTCTGCCATGGGAGGGACCCCATGCTGGCGCAGAGGAAAAGTGTGAGGAGTCCTTCCCCTGAGGAGGAAGGGGTGGCAGAGGGAACATGTGATGAACTGACTGCAACTCCCATTCCCTGTCCCTCTGTGCTGCTGGCAGAGGAGGAAGGAGACAAAATCAGGAGTAAAGTTGAGCCCAGGAGGAAGCGAGGGGGAAGGGGGGTAAGGTGTTTTTAAGATTTGGTTTTATTTTTCATTATCCTACTCTGATTTGATTGGTAATAAACTAATTTCCCCAAGTTGAGTCTGTTTTGCCTGTGATGGTAATTGGTGTGTGATCTCTTCTCATCTTTATCTTGACCCATGAGCCTTTCATTGTATTTTCTCTCCCCTGTCCAGTTGTGGAGGGGAGTGATAGAGTGGATTTGGTGGGCATCTGGTGTTCAACCAGGGTCAATCCACCACAGACACCTTTGGTGCCCGATGTGGGGCATGAGGAATTCAAGATAAAGATAGTCATTTGGAGAGGTAACGAGCAAAACATGGGCTGAACACAGCTAGAGAGCGAAGATCGGACTGATTGTGGGGAATTTATGTTGTTGTAATTGTAGTGAAGGAACAAGGGGTGGATTGTGTGTAAATTATCCACTTTTTTCAGTGCTGTGATGATATAATTTTGATTTTGGTATGGGGAATTTTTTTGTCAATGTGACTGAAGTTTGTGAAGTTTTTGTGATGAATGTGGATTTTAATGATAATTTAAAAATATGCAATTCATAGAGGCGAGGTTTTGACCATCAGTTCATCACACATTTCTGCCTCTCCTTTCTCCTCAGCAGGAGGACTCCCCACACTCTTCCTCTGCTCCAGCATGGGGTCCCTCCCCTGGGAGACAGTCCTCCATGAACTTCTCCAATGTGAGTCCTTCCCATGTGCTGCAGCTCTTCATGAACTTGTCTGGTGTGGGTCCCTTCCACAGGGTGCAGTCCTCTTCAGGAACAGACTGCTCCAGCGTGGGTCCCCCACGGGGTCACAAGTCCTGCCATCCAGGAGCCTGCTCCAGTGCAGGCTTCCCATGAGATCACAGCATCCTTTGGGCACATCCACCTGCTCCAGCGTGGGGTCCTCCACGGGCTGCAGATGGATCTCTGCTCCTCCATTAACCTCCATGGGTGCAGGGGCACAACCTGCATCACCACAGTCTTCACCACGGGCTGCAGGGCAATCTGCTCCATTGCCTGGAGCACCTCCTGCCCCTCCTTCTTCACTGACCTTGGTGTCTGCAGAGTTATTTCTAGCACATATTCTCACTTGCCTCTCCAGCTGCAGTTGTACAGGCTTTTTTCCCCTTTTAGATATGTTACCCCAGAGGTGCTACCACCGTCGCAAATGGGCTCGGCCTTGGCCAGGGGCGGGTCCGTCTTGGAGCCAGCTGGCACTGGGTCTAATGGACACAAGGAAATCTCCTAGCAGCTTCTCACAGAAGGCAGCCCTATAGCCCACTCCACTACCAAAGCCTTACCACACAAACCCAATACATTACTCCAACTGTAATTTCAACTCAGTATTTTTTTAAACTTTTTTTTTGTTTTCTGGTGCTTTAGAGTAAGAAAACTACCTTAGGAGATGATAATGTATGGGAGGAAAGAGAAATAATTTAAAAATGAGACCTATCAGGAATTACACATTAAACCAACTGCCACAAGAATAATAGAGCTGTGCTGACCAGTAAGCACCAGCATTTTGAGACAGCTCAAGGACACAAGAGGTGTTTAAGAGCATCCCTCAAAAAAAAAGAAAAAAAAAAATCCACCTTTGTTCAAACATATATTTTGGCTCTCAATTGAAATAAAAACATATGATTCCAAATTAGCTAAGCATAGCTGTGCTACTGCTGGAATTGTACTAGTTAGATAGCTTTTGGGTCAGTGTCTGGTTCTGCCCTTTCTAACATGCTTGTTGTCCTTCCTAGCATGCTTGCTGCCCTTCTCAACGGATCCAGGCGGGAGGCACTGGTAGCACCTCCACATGCCCTGAGGCTCTGTGCATCCCCCCTACACCCATTTTGGTTGCAGTGTTGGCCCAGCCCAGCTGTTCTGAGTTTTGTGTCTCTGACCCTTCTCATTCCTCCTCCTGTCAGACTGCTCCCAGGAGAGGAGGGGAAGGAACAGCACAAAACAGTGGACAGCCTCGGGGTACGAAAAAGGTTTGCATGCCAAGGACCATTATCAGTCATGGAATCATGGTTATTAACATTATTACCATAGGTTACAGATGCAGCCAGGACAAACTGACGCAGAGCAGTATGCCAAGCTACATTACATGCATTATAATGGCAGTCCAGCATTTCTCACACAGGCACTGCAGGAGGGGTGGCTCCCCACTGGGACTCCTAAATTTCTGTTTCAGCCACCGGACAACAGCAGATCCTTATGCACTGGGCATTTGCAGTAATGCAGCTTCCCACACACACGTGAGCCCAAGGTAAAGAGCTATGAGCAATTTTGGTGCTCCTGTCCCTTGTGACTCCTGGGCTGCAGAAATCTGTTCCTTGGGGTTTATTCAGACAGTTTTACACTCTTTTATGGAGTCAAAACACTTTATTACAGAAACATTCTTAACGAAAGCTGATTCTAATAGCTCCCTCTCTGGTAGGAATTTTTTTTTTTTTTTTACCGGCTTTATAGCTCTTCAAATAAACACTGCCTCATACTTTTCCATGCCATGTATCTCTGAACTGTTAATTACACTGAACTTCTCTTGACCTCTTGCTCAGGAAGAGTGGAAACGAAGAGGTTGCTTAACTAAGTATGACCTGCTTGTCACAGCAGTGTTAACAACTTTGCAGTCGCTGCAACCCTTCCTGCTGCCTTCCCACGATTTAGTGCTTCATGTCTGGACTAAGTACTGTATCACAACTTTCATAATAAATGAAGCTTCTGTGTCCTGCCACTGCAGAGAGGATGCACTGCAGCTGTTTCTGCTTCAAATCTCAGGGCTAAATTAAAACATGAGAAGAGTTTCTTGTGTAGTTAAACCATCTCAAGCAGGGGGTGCAAAAATGAGCACCAGGTGATACCATTGTGAGCCCTTAAGGAGCTTTGAATGAAAAATCATATGGCAACACTGAATTGGAAAGAGAGAGTCTTTGTATACCATAGTGAACTATCCCTCATTTGAGCATGAACATAAGTCAGTTCTTAGAACCTGAAATATTTTTTATCTTCTGCAGATCAGATCTTCCTCCTGAAGTCTAGAAGAGAATTATTTTTTTTGATTACTAGTGTCCCTCTTTAAGATGACAAACTTCATCTACTTTCACCTAAAGCTGTTCTTGGAAATGGCCAAACATTCAGAGAGTTTCATTCAAACCCCAGGATACCAATTTGTGAATGTCCCTAATACCAGAATGTGATCTTAAGAAGTACTTGCCAAAGTTTCATTTCCCTGGGTGCAGTCTTGAGGAACATTTACAGAAGCCTGAGAGAATCTGTTCCATTGCCATCAGGTGGGACATAGGCTCAGAGCTGCACCTTTCTCCAGAAGGGTTCCAGTAACACAAATGTCTTACACTGGGATCTCTGATCTCCCTGCCTTTAGACAACCAGGCTAAGAATGAATGTGGTAGCTTTTGCAGAAGTAAAAAGACTAGTATAATGGCAGTAAAGAGCACCAACAATCCATAATCAACCAGGCTTTACCACAGGGAAGTTAAAGAAATGGAATGATTACAGCTGTGTTTTCCTTCCAGTTCTGTTAGTGATTCAGGGCATGAATACTGTCCTGACCTCCTCTTGACCCATGTTCCAGCTCATCTATGATAAACATTTATACCCAACAGAGGATCCACAGAGCTCAGTCCTTTAGCATTAGTCAAACCCTCAATGTTAACCAGCTGGGAGATGTGGGAATTAATATTGTAGTCTTTTTATGAGAATTCCCCAAATGTGTTCAGAGAAGACAGGAATTTTTGTGGGTGTCCATCATTTCTCACAAGTCAGGCCATTTACATTTAGGTGTTTAAATGTGGAGTTAGCAGCCCAATTTCAGCCACCTGGCTTTGAACCCTTTTTCCAACGGGAATTTAAAGGAAGTGCTGAGCACACCTGCACAGCAGTGGTGTATTATTAACCCAGTCCTTGACTTTCCCAACTCTATTCTTCATGCACGACCAAAAAATCAGAGAAAAGCTATCTGCACAGGCAATTGGAGGTCATACAATATGAGGGCCCAGCCCAACTGATGTGACTGAAAGGCAAAACAGGATACCCTCCTAAAAGAAGGGCTAAACACATAAAGCAAATGACACATATATGGCAGGATGTCTTTGCTGACACTGGGCTGAGTGACTAGGATTCAGTGACAAAGTAGCCTAAGTGTTTTGACATGTCATGTCCAGAGGCTTCTCTCCCTCTTGATTGCGCACCTAATGGCTGTTTGCCACTTCTGTTATACAAGACAGTTCTTGTTGGCCTCCACTACCTTTTTTTAACCTGAGTAGAATGCACTCATGCTCCCTCCATGTGGCTATGTAATGTGCAGCTTGCTGCTAATTTGAAGCGCACCCCTCCTCCTCCTCCCCTGATGATCCAGAAATACAGCAGTGAAGTGCCTTAATGGTAGCATCAAATAACCTTATGCCATACATTTTTAATTTCTAAAATGGTCCTTGTTAGAGCTTCAGGGTTCTGAGAACAAGTGTGAAACATTGCTAAAATGGATGAAAACATCTTACCTAAAAATAAACTATCATCCAATTCATGTTGCATCACCTCAGTCAATTACTGACACTTTTTCTGGTAACTGGTATGGCTCTATTACCACAGTATCCAAAGACCTGGTAATCATTAAGGATTTTTTGTCCTTGTAGCACCCTAGAGGTGTAGTAGTGTAAAATATAAAGACTTCAGCCATTGATGGTTGAAGAAAACTTGCAAGGACAATGCAAGCTCTTAACACAGGAACTGAGATCATGTACAGTCTCAAGAGGATTATGAACTGCCACCACACTAGAGGTCAACTCAGCCACCACTGTCAGAAATGTTTATCAAACTTCAATATCTAGATCTGGGGCATGAGGAAGCTGGCTTAGTTGTCAGAGGAATTGATCTCAAGAAGCCTCCTCCCAACCACCTAGAGATAAACTTTGCTTCTTTGGCCTTCCATACTCTCTCTGTCTGCAGAGCAGTTGGGCTCAATCTCATCACAAATAGGAAATGTAATTAAAGGCTCCTTTTGAGTACCTACTCCTCCACTTAGAAAGACTATTTGCAAAGCTCCCTTCTTCCTCTTTCCTTTTCTGCTAACAGATGTAAACCCACTATTTCTAATCCTGCCCTTCCACCCAGAAGCAGAACAAAATGTGTCACTTTTCTGAGCTTCATGAAAACCCTTTGGACAGTCCTTTATTTTACAAGGGAAGAAACTGAACAGATGATGCGAACTCTTCCAGGGCTGAGCTTTAGCACAGATGTTTTGATCATCATTTGCTGTTATTTCAATTGCCCCATCCCTGGAGCTGTGGTGGTATCATGGTCCTTTATCTTTTGCTGATCTCTCTTCGCTGCAGAAGAAAACAAACCTGGTGTACTGATTCAGAAGAGAGCCACAGGTTTACGCTGACAGCTTTAAAAAAAAATTAAGATGCTACCTCAGGTCGTGATAAGACTCTTATCTCTAATAACATCAAAATTA
Organism: Athene cunicularia; assembly: GCF_003259725.1. Classification (NCBI taxonomy): domain Eukaryota; kingdom Metazoa; phylum Chordata; class Aves; order Strigiformes; family Strigidae; genus Athene; species Athene cunicularia. Next base: position 45,376,899 of record NW_020799095.1, read on the forward strand.
TCAGGACTCTTATTTATTTTCAAAGCCTCTGTATGAGCTACAGAAAGCTGAAGCTAATCTCATTTGCTTGAAGTGCATTTGTTAGCAATGCAGAGACAGATCAGAGCTGTCTCACATGCTCTTGTGGTTCCATTAGGATTCATGGTGGACAGCTGATCAATAACTACTGAGCTCTTAGGGCTGCCATACGGAGAGAAAATAAACTATATATAATCCCTTAAAGATCTTAATTAGGCAAACTCAAAATTATTATGTTAATAAGCCAGAAGTATTTAATATTAATCTACTTGCAACAACTTCTGCCTGAGGATTGGGGATGGCCTACATTAATCACTAAATGTATAAAAAGAAGGTGATAGCTGATAAAAGAAGCAAGGTAGGCAGCATCTGGCAATGGGATCTGTTTAGCAGTTTGTCTCCTTGTAAGCAATAAGCTGTGGGATGTTTCTGTCTTCATTTTCACTGAGCTTAATGTTCAGAAACTCTTGATGCTCAGAAACTCTAAATGGGGCAATATTTTCAAAAGCAAAGCAGCCAAGGAAATACTTTTGAGTATCTGGAGGCTTTGTGTAGGTCAGAGGGTTTCAACCCGTTCAATGCTTTGAATTCATATCTCCAAAGGGAAAAGTTTCAACACATATTTTGTTTCTTCACTCTTCAGCATGTCTGCCTTGGATTTTCCTTGTTCCTTCTGCTGTATAGCTAGAAAAATGAGGAAAAGAGAGAAGAAGGGGATTTTCCTTGTGATCTTTGGATCAAGACTTCATGATCTAAGTCCTTAACCTCATTTGAGGATGTTGCTAATTAATTTGATGTCTACATTTGAACAGAGAAGGCATTATGCCCTTAATGAAAAAACTTCAGCCTAGAAATGCTGGGGAAAAAAAGCAACACATAAAAGCATAGGCAGAGCAGTTAGATCTGATTTGTGACTTCTGAGTACTTAAAGCTTCTTGCATTGAAGGCTTATTTTGTGCTAGGAAGTAAACCAAAGGGTTATCAGTCTGGGCATGGTGAAAGGCAGCAAAAGGCCCAGCACTAGAAAAGGATTTTTGAGAAAAAGGAGTGCAGACAAAACATGGAGGGAAGGAAGAGGAAAAACCTGTTCCAATTCATGTCTGCCTCCCTTATGGCAGAAATAAGCACTTTGCACCGAGTGGTACTAAAAGCCACCTCTTCTTTGGAAATCACAATGAACACGTTCAGTAAGCAGAGACCTGATTAACTGCCTGCCATCCCTAAGACAAACCTGATTTACTGCAACTATTTCTCCTGAGATATCTCCTTCTAACAGCGTTTGGATGGTGCGAGCTCTCTCAAGTAGTGCTGCCTTCTCCTTTTCCCCACTGATGGTACATACCCCAACCAGGAAGGAGAGACACGAGGTAGATGCACAGTGCTCCACCCTGGGTGTAAAGCATCTGTTCTGACATTCCCTTGATGCTGGCAAGAAATAAGCATCTGAGCGCCTGGCAGCTCTGTGTGTCTCTTCCTGACATTTCCATACTTAATTATCAGCTTTCTGAAATTATGTCCACTACATACAGAGACTACCATTTTCTAACAGTTTTCACAGTCAGCCCTAAATGTTTCGCTGAACTGTTTTTCAAGAAACCATGCAGATGAGGTGCCTGTGAAGCTTTTTTAGGTGAGCATCCAGCTAGCAATCACCAAATACCTTTGACATGGTAACCATAAAACCAGCCACATAACAAACCCATAAACAATTCAAGGCAAAAAATAACAATTCCCCTTCTGAAATTTCAGCCAGCAAGCAAGACAAAATGAGATTTCATTTGGTCATTAAGGAAAAAAGCCTATATATTCATAACATGGAGATGTGCATTATGTACTGGAGAGTACTGGTCCTCTCAGAGAGAGGAGACCCTGATTTTCAGAAACCAGTTTTAAAAACACATATAGAAATTTCAATCCCTTCCATAGATTAACAAGTCAGTGTACACCAGTTACTTTGCCACAGCTGACCTGTGTTCATGCTTTTAGTCCCCAGTGAATGTAAGTTAACACGTCCCTTCTTCATTAAGTGTGTTAGTCCAAAATCCCTCACATTTACTGTCAGGTCCCCTAAGAGAAGTGTATGTACCTGGGTAATGATCATGAGGCAGCTGACACAAGAGTGACTTACTACTCCCCAGTAGTGCATTCATATGTCAGAAGGCTTCCATTGATAAACATTTGGAAGGAAAGGCATATCAGAGCTCTCAAACTGTAATTAATGTACCAGTGGGTCTGAGTAAAATATTTTTCCCTGTGATAACTTGAAGCGTTTTCCCAAGGTAGTGTTCTAACCACATTCAATTTCGTCATCACCATTTTCACAAATACTGAATTCTGTTGGGATGTATTTTTTTATGCCTATTTGATACCAGGGCTGAAAAGGCTGCAGGGCTGCAGAACCTTGACTATTTAGGTGAACATCTAATTTCAGGTTTCTGTAGTTGACATATAGGTTAAGGCAGTAAACTTCTATTGACTTCAACAGACACTGAGACAAGACTTCTTCATTAAAATGTTACCTAGTTCAGTTTCCCCACTTCACTGCTAAAAGAGGGTTTATTCAGAAGCACAGTCTATAGGACAGGTCTGTCGATTAAAGCAGGTATACATTCACATCTGCAACTTTAGCTGTCAGCTACCATGATGGTACCCACAACAGCTCCGTCAGAGATCTGCTTATTTAGCCATCTGTGCATACAATGAGGGTACATACGCAAGAATCAACACAGGTCTGACTCCCCTTGCATCCCTGCCTGTTTGGCCTTCTCAAGTTAGGACACAAGAAATAATAACTCAGATCATTTCAGCTCAAAGTTATTGCATTTTCTGTAGTAGTTAGAGGAGTATAAATGAGCCCTGTAAGTATAAGCTACATAAGTATATACTTGAGAAATGTTAGAATTAGGAGATGCACATTTTCTTATAATTTACAGTATTACTTGTTCAGAAAGCATTATTGTGAACAGTAAAGAATATTTCCATTTTTATAACTGTTATAAACCAATAGGCCTGAGCCTTGATCAGCGTACTGCCACTTATTCTTTTGTTGTGTATTTTCTGAATAATCTGCCAACATTTCTATCAATACACAATGAGAGATTTTTTTCTTCACTCAGAGAAGAAGTACAGTTTGTTGGGTTCATAACTAATACCTTAATTTAGATACTACTTGAGTTTATATCCTTAGTGCCCAAGAAGGTTTGTATCCACTTGTAGCAGCCTGATTTGAATCAGGCTGTGTCACCTTAGAAATCTAACCTGTTGCCAAAAGCAACAGCTTTGCTTCATTTATTTGTATTAGATTTGCCTCCTTGAACAAAAATTTTGATCTTACATATATTAATAGCATGTTTCTCATGAGACTCAAGAATCTACTGGTTTGCACTGATTTAAAGACTGAGATGTCAGAGGAAGACTCCTGCAAAGGTAGCGATAGATATCTTCTGCAGGAGGAGAGGTTAAAGAGACACCTTTAATTGGAAAGATAAATGTACTGGCAAAGTTATACACTGGCAAATCATCTGAAGCTGATAAGATACAAGCAGCTAATTAATAAAATCATCCACATTTTGTCATGTCCACTAAAATCTATGTCTGGCTTTGGGACTTTTCAGGGGCTGTGCACTAAGCCAGCTGGAACTGCTTACAGAGAGCATAGGCTCCTGTTAAAAAAATGACAATCAGCCTGAATTAATTTTGTGAGCTTCTATGACAAGAATGGCTCATGAATAACATGAGAACAAAAGCAAAACTCTAAAGAAGAGTCTGGAGTACCAAAATGTGTTCTTACACGGAGATTCATTCAGGTTGGAAAAGACCCTTGGGATCATCGAGTCCAACCATCAGCCCTACTCCACAAAATTCTCCCCTACACCATATCCCCCAGCAGCTCATCCAAACGACCCTTAAACACATCCAGGGATGGTGACTCCACCCCTCCCTGGGCAGCCTATTCCACTGTCTGACCACTCTTTCTGTGAAAATTTTTTTCCTAATGTCCAGTCTAAACCTCTGCTGTTGGAGTTTAAAGCCATTCCCTCTTGTTCTGTCACTAATCACCTGTGGGAAGAGACCAGCACCAACCTCTCTACAATGTCCTTTCATGTAGCTGTAGAGAGTGATGAGGTCTCCCCTCAGCCTTCTCTTCCTCAAACTGAACACCCCCAGCTCCTTCGCTCCTCATAGGATTTATTCTCCAGGCCCTTCACCAGCTTCGTTTCCCTCCTCTGCACTTGTTCCAGCACCTCGATATCTCTCTCATAATGAGGTGCCCAAAACTGGACACAGTACTCCAGGTGTGGCCTCACCAGTGCAGAGTACAGGGGCACTATCACCTCCCTACTTCTGCTGGTCACATTATTTCTAATACAAGCCAGGATGCCGTTGGCTTTCTTGGCCACCCGGGCACACTGCTGACTCATGTTCAGCTGCTTGTCAATTAGAAACCCCAGATCCTTCTCTTCCAGACAGCTCCAGCCACACCTCCCCGAGCCTGTAGCCATGCACGGGGTTGTTGTGGCCCAAGTGCAGGACCTGACACTTGGCCTTGTTGAAGTTCATCCCATTGACATGGGCCACTGATCCAATATATCCAAGTCTCTCTGTAGTGCCGCCCTGTCCTCATGCAGATCGATACTCCCGCTTAACTTGGTGTCATCTGCGAACTTACTGATGATAAACTCTATCAAGATCATCAATAAATAAACCGAAATGGTCCCAACACTGAGCCCTAAAGAACACCACTTGTGACCAGCCACCAGCTGGATTTAGCTCCATTGACCACCACTCTCTGGGACTGTCCATCCAGGCAGTGCTTGTCCCGGCAGACTGTTCACTCACCCGGGACATGGGCAGCGAGTTTTTCTATGAGAATTCTACAGGTAACTGTGTCAAATGCTTTTCAAAAGTCCAGGTAGACAATATCGACAGCTTTTTCCCTCATCCAGTAGTCAGGTCATTTGGTCATAGAAGGAGATCAGGTTTGTCAGGTAGGACCTGCCTTTCATAAACCCACGCTGACTGGGCCTGATTCCCTGGTTGCCCATTATATGACTTGTAATGGCACTCGAGATGACCTGCTCCATGATTTTCCCTGGCACCGAGGTCAGACTGACAGGTCTACAGTTTCCCCAATCCTCCTTTCTGCGTCTCTTGTAGATGGGTGTTACACTTGCTACCCTCCAGTCCAACGGGACCTCCCCAGTTAGCCATGACTTCAAGTAAATCATGGTGTTGAAAACCACTAGAAACTTTGATTGTATCTGAAGGCAGTGCATGGCAGCAAAAGAAGTAAAAAGAAATAAAAGAGAAGTGAAGGATAGGAAAAATCTCAAAGAAATAGAAAATGCAGGTGAAAGATCCCAACTACCCCACAATTCCTACCCTAAGGTAGGTTCTCTTTGCCCTGAGGTGGCAGGTAGAAGAAGAGCTGGAAAAGTGTATTGCACTTAGTTCTCTTTGCCCTAAATTGGCAGGTAAAAGAAGAGCTGGAAAAACGTATTGCACTTAGAGATTGAACTGCTGACTCTTTCTCACAATATGATAAGTAGGCCACAAGTCTGCAGAACACCATACCACAACTTAAAACGTAGAACTCATTGCTATGATATATCATACAAGCCGGAAGAATAAATGGATTGAAAACCAAATTAGTCATAAACTACATTAATGAGCAGCATGTCTACTAGGAGATATTAAACACAAAGGTTAAAATGTGTTACTTAAAAGATTAAATCCCTTGCAGTTCCAAGACCTCTTGTTATTTCCTGAAATTCACTGCGCAGGTGAGACTTCAGTTCGCTCTCAGGCAATGGCATTTCCAAGAGCTGCAGCCCAGAGAATCTTCCTGATAATGGATTGCAGTCGCACATCTGTTCTCATTCTTTTAGACATGCCTTCTGTCTTTGATGCCCTTGATTAAGAGACTTTTTCTCTGACATATTTGTTTCCCAGTGATCCAAAGAGATTTCCTCCCTCCTCAGTTTTGGGAAGCTCTTGGAATTGCATGAAGAGTGTCCACATGTCCAGGTGCAAATGCACGAAGAGCAGGAATGATTTCAAGAAGTTGGTTGTGAGCCCAGCTCTGCTTCTCTGGCCACTTCTTTCATCACTTGTTGATTTTGGTTTTGGCTCACCCCATTTCAGGTGACACTGATTTAATCCCAAATGTTACATATTAAAACAGGGGTGTTATGCAGCTCCTGATAGACCCTTCTGCCTGCAGTCACTCCTGCTGCCCCGATTCTGCCTCCACACAGACAGTACCGACAGACTTTCAGTGCATTAAAACTCAGTTTTAAACACAGGGAAAATAATGAGACACGGAAAAAAACATAGGAAGCATTGTAGAAGATAACTGACACTCTGCAGGTGAGCAACATGTTTCATTTTAAACACGAGGCACACATACTAATCCCCCTGTGCTTGGCTTTTGCTGTTCCCTACTTGTTGCCTTTAATGCTAATGCTAAAATCTAACGCATCACTTTGAACCTCCCTGCCATAATAAAGAAGGCTCTGACTCACATCTCACAGTCAATTTAAGGATGGATGAAATTTAGGTTCTCTACCTCCCTCCTCACAGTGATACTCAAACTGAGTTTATAGCTACCCCTGAACTGCTACTATTCACAGCCCCTGGATTAATATAAATCACCACCAGCTACAGTTTATATTAATGCCCTGGGCTTCAGCAGCCCTTTCTTAATTGCCTGCAAACCTGAAAACATGATTACATAGTCTGATACTGGCTGCTGAAAGTGCTGGTCCCATCCCTCCCCCTACCCCGGGCTGTGAAGTCCCAGAGAGCTGCTCTGGATGGAGCCGCTTTTATTTGGCATCCTGCTAGATCAAGCTCCTTTGGCTCTCCCTGCTGTGCCAGGAGGGATGATCTGGGAGCATGGCTGGCTGCTGGGGCAGAAAGCAGTGCAGGCTTAGCCTGTCTTAAAACAGCTATTAAATCACATTATTTATCTAATAGTTTTACAGGCCAACACAGGGAGAGTCCAAAGCACCCCTTTTTGTCTGAAGAGGCTGTTTGCCTGCGGTGTGTATTTCAGACAAGCTCCAAGGCTGGTATGTCTAAGTCTTGCCCATGTTACAGTCAAAACCCCAGAGAAACATTTTTTGTGGGTCTTTTTTTTGCTGTCTGTGAGGAAACAGTAATCTTCCAGATGAAAATCAAAACCAAATCACTCAGAAAATCCTGTAGAGACATAATTTTGCTCAGCTACAAAAGTGCAATAAAAAAAAAATCACCATTGCCAGAAAAACAAGCAACACATATTAAGCCTTTTTATCACCATGTCTAATGTTTTACTAACTGTGAAATCACATTTTCCAGGATGAACTGTCTTAATACACTTCTGAAATATCCTAGTAGGGCTCAGTGGCCACTTGAAAGAGGAACTTTGTCCTGTGGCAGCAGACAGAAGTCAATGGCCTGGAGAACAGCACGACACGTAGCTCCATCAAGGAGCATACAGGAACCAGATTCAGATAGCTTCACATCCTCCAGTTCACAACAATCCATCTCCTAAAACCAGGGTTTGGGCTTTTTTGGGGGTGTACATTTATTTTCCTCCTCCCTAAAATACATATGAAATCTTTAGTATTAACACTGATAATAACAACAACTAGCTGTTGTGTACATCTTTCATTGCCAAGCAACAAAATGATTTACAAAAAGAAAGGTAAGTATTACTATCTCTCTTTCCTCTTGGGGAAAATGAGGCATGGGGAGGTGATGACACTTCTCCAGGGACACCAAATAGGCCATAGTCAAGAAAGAAAACTAGATCTCCCCACTAAATGTTTCAGCTACTAGGGTACATTTCTTTCACTCATGAGGAGTTGTTGCCTACTTTAAAGACAGTTGTGATAGAAAGAGAGAAAGGCTATGACTTGCCCAAGTAACCATGGGAAGGCAGAGAAAAAGAAGAAACCAAACACAAACTCTCAAGTGTTGATAACAGTGTGTACTGGGGGTGGAAGGAAGAGAAGAAAGACCCAATTGTATCAGCACTCTTAGCCTGTTACCTTGGATCCCTGTAATATTTCTCGACACAAAATTCACCCAAAGTGCAATCCTGGGGTTCTTGCTATTTTAGTATTTCCACCGATCTCAGATTTTCAAGGCAAGTATGTGAGGACCAGTTGTTCTCCACAACTGTGGAGAACGGTTGTTTCTGAAATGTACGCTAAATTCTTCGTGCTGCAGAAGGACATTTCAATGCTTAGAAACAGTACCTGTCTATTAAATATGTATATAGTGCTGGTACTTCGGCTTTGGTGCACCTGCCCTGGATCATGGCAGAGGGATACAAAGACAGTTTTATCATTCCTATTAGATATTATTAATATGATAGTCAGGAGAAGACATCTACCCTGCAGTAGAGATGCTAAGCAGTTAATCAGAGTTTTTGACACAAGGAGTTCACACCTTACATGAAAATTTAAGCCTAATATTTATCCCTTGCTTTGCTTACCCTTTTTTCTGGAATCAGACAATTTCTCCCTATATCTGCACAAAGCCAAAGCGATTAAATCTCCCACTTCTTTCTATGCTGAGAATGCCATTTAAAGGCATCTGGATCCATTGAATCTGTTGAAATCAATGCCTTGGTTCTGCAAAAATAACAAAATGATGAAAGATTTCAGAAATATTACAGTAGTGTTCATATAATAAAAAAGAAAGAGGCATGAGGACTGAATCTAATCTCACAAGGATACACAACGAAAGTTTGATACAACTTTTCTCACTGTTTAGATGACTCAAACTGCAGAGTTAACTTCCAGGTAACTTGCTCTGTGACAATTTAAGGACTGTTTCAGGTCCTGGGAACCCAACAGAAGCCCAAGCAAAACCAGATTTGATTCCTTGTTTTCTGGGTTAAAGAAGCAGGGGCAGGGCCCCCAGCTTTCTTATTCTCAGGAAAAAAAAAGAATCTAAATCTCAGGTCTTTGATTGCAGCTACAGGACAGATGTTGCTACTGAGTTCCTAAACTGCAGTATAACAAGATGTGATAGAGCATGATGCCAGACGCAGGTGTTGGACTCCACCATAGTTCTGTGCCATGGGTACATCTGCTAAACTCTGGCCACTAAACCAGTAGACCCTCTGTAGCAAGGTATTGCAACAAGAGTTAGAGGTCTGCCTTGTTGTCCTGACAAGTCCATCTCACTGAGTCTACAAAGTGACCCTCAAAACAGAAAGTCAAAATATTCTACTAATAACCAACAGGCAGAAAGATTTCTAGACATTTTAAAAGCAGATCAGGGTACAAAAGAATGGGCTGTCTGGGGAGCATATGAATCTTTAGCACTGGACATCTTCAAGAACAAGTTTGACAGGAATATAACATAGATAAAGGTGGTACTGCCTTGGGCAGTGGATGTACTGGCTGACCTTTGGAGGTCCTTTCCAATACTATGATGCTATGAATCTGAGAAATCAGATGACTTTTCTCAGCGATTCCTCCCAGGAGTTTAGGACAGACCTTACCACTCAGTTTCCTTGAAGGAAATTGTAAGTCATATGTCTTCCTTTCACTCCATGAACAAATTAAAACAGCAGCACACAATTCATACAGTGCCTTTAACATCACTACTGCTGAGAAACCTCATTCACCACCCTAATGCTGTTCCTAATAACAATTCACCTCTTCTTTGTTCTTCTCAGTAACTTCACATTTCATAATCATGTCACAAGTGTTCTATTCTAATTTATCATCAGAGAAGGAGGAGTTCAGCTTCAAGAAACATTTAGTTGTAATGTTACGGAAAAAATAATTAAACTGAGCCAAGGAGCTTATTAAAGGGAAGAGACAGATATCTGCCTCTCCTCATATGATCCTTCTGACACCCTTTATGTTGATTTTGGCAAATGTAATTCTGCCCAGTAATAGCTCCACACAATCTTGACAATATATTTTTTCCAACCACTTTGTTTGTCTTAACTCTATGCATTTTTCAATCACTTCATCAGATATCAGACTCTTCACTTGTCTTTCTGTGTTCTTCAGGGTCTATCCTCAGCTTAGCCTTTGCCTATTTTTTACTGGAGGGATGTCATTTCTCCCTCCAGCTGGCCCATTATCTTCCCCTACCCACACATTGTATTTACAGACAAGTACCTTCATCTCTGTTTTAATGGCAGAAGCCAGAAGTCACTGAGGTCCTGTCTCCACCTCCACATGTAAACAAAGATAGTTTTTCTTCCAGAAACTGCAGGGAACATGAGGCCATTTGGCCACTCTGAACTTCTAAGACATTTGTCAACTCAGAGTGTTTGAACATGGTCCAGGTGATGAGAGACAGCAGCACAAACCCAACCTGTGCAGCATTTTCTTGGCGTTGTGACTGCCATGAAGGCAATGATGATCAAAATAACCTTTCTCATGCAACAAGCTCAGAAGTGCTTGAATCAGAGTGCCTTGAAATAGAAAGTGCTACTTCAAATAAAGCAGTGAATCAGAAACCTCAGTGGATAGTAAAGCTATCTCAAACACTACAGCAATTTATAGAGAAGAATCAATTAGTGGACGTGGGTTGGAAGGACATGAATCTTTTGGAGAAGAGCTAACTTTCTTTAGCATTTACCCACAGAAAGCTAGTGAGCTGCAGGCAAAGGATCAAATTCTGCTCTCTAAATCATGCCAAGCCATTGCAGCTCACAGGATCTCTATATTTACAGGAGTGAAAGAGAAACAGATTTAACTAATACATCCCATTTTTATACACAAATGTGTATGTGTAGTACTTCAATAAGAGACAAGTGATCAGTGGTAAGAACTACATAAGGATAAATTTAAAAGAGTACTGGAGACCAAGTTTATAATATCAAAATCTTATATCAGCAAGTTTATCAAATGGAAAAGAATAGAGTACAGACTGTACCAGGTATTATAGCAGCTGAAACATTGGAGCAGGATGTGTGCTATCTAGCAGATTATAACTACTTAATTCCCTAATGCATTTGCATATGGGAGGTTTAATCAGCCCACTCCAGATTTAAGTAAGTAGACTGAATTTAACCTTGCAGTAGCTTTAATAAAGTCTCCAAACACTATGAGGTTATGGTAGGTCTGAACATAGTCCTGTGTTAGAGCAGATTATTTTATCCTTCCTTCTTACACACAGCTCCTGTTTCCCATGAACATGTAATAAGCAATAAAAATTATGTCTAAGAAGTACAAAAATTTACCTTTTTTTTTTTTTTTAAAGCAAAGTAAGCAAAAATTAGTTTAAAAATGCCTTGAGATTAGACAATAGAAAGAAGGAATATAATTATGCCAAAATATAAAATCTTTATGTTTATAATCCAGATTTGGTATTATGACACAGATGTTTATAACAGCAGCAGACTGACTTTCAAGTTTCTGTAAAATCTCCTTTGATGTTAAAAAAATTGTTGGTTATACCACTAATGTCACTACTTTTCTAGCTGTGTATCAATTCTTTTAATGGAGAAATTCTTATTATAAAATCATGGAAAAGTCTCCTTCTACTCAAAGGCAGTTCAAACATTTCCCTCCTTTCCCAATTCACCCTGAGATAGATTACTCTTAAATTAGTGATTTACTGTTAAAATCTACTTGTAATGCTAATATCACGGGCAGAAATTCAATTTGATTTTTCTCCGCATTTCCACAGTGATGTGGGAGCCTCACCTCATCAGAACACTTGCCTCCTATGCATGCTCACAGAAGTTCCCCTCTTCCCTACTATTTTTCAGCTTTTTTTATTAAGTTACTGCATATGTAGAGCCATAGAATGGTTTGGGTCGGAAAGGACCTTTAAAGGTCATCTAACTCCATCTCCCTCCCGCCATGGGCAGGAACATTTTCACTAGGTCAAGCTGCTCAAAATCCCATCCAACATGGCCTTGAACACTTCCAGTGATGGGACATTCAGAACTTCTCTCACAATGTGTTCTAACATCTCACCACTATCATAGTAAAAAATCTATTTCTTTCGTCTAATCTAAATCTACCCTCTTTTAGTTTAAAACCACTACTCCTTTTCCTAACACTACAGGCCCTTGTAAAAAGCCTCTCTCCATCTTTCTCATAGGCCTCCTTTAAGTATTGAAAGGCCTCAAAAGAACCTTCTCTTCTTTAAAAAAAAAAAAAAAAAAAAGAAAGATTAAACTGTCTAATTCCAAGGCAAAACCTAATCTTTATTTTTAGTCCAATTTCCGAAGTGATCTTGAATGTGTTATTTTTACCCTAGCAGTCTAAATTTTGTTTAGCATTGTATTGATTGGGCAGTACTTGATGAAAGGCACTTGTGGGCTGTGGGTTTCTCTTACATCTTTGTCATTGGTTCATCTTTCACTGAAAAGTTTGAGCATTCTCTTAATCTTTTATTCCCAGAAAGCCATAAAAAGCTACATATTAACCACTTCTCTTCATCCACAGAAAAAGAGTTATCACTCTGATGTAGATAAACCATTTGCAATACAGTTTTTGACAGTGTAAACTAAGCCAAAAATGACTCTGTATATTTATTTAAGTAATTGCAAACTGTGTCTCATAAGTTGATTTTCTTTTGTTTAAGTTCACTTCTGATATTCTTGACTGGACCTTCACTCAGTGCTGTATATATTAATTTTCTATTCATTTCCAGTCAGTCATTCTACAAAATCCGGGTTGCCCTTAAGATCAGTATACCCAAAATGAAGGAAGGTAAGTCTTTCTCAAAGGAAATTATTTTTTCACCAGGAGCAATACATTGTAGAGCCTGAATTTTAAATGTATATTTGAGTAATAAGTATCTCAGATTTTAGATATGTCTTTCTTTGTTGCTGAGTACATATTCTAGAGCCAGATCCAGAGTTTGACAAAATAGAAGATCCTCCCTCAAAAGGGTCATTTCTGAGCCTGCCTGTGAGACCTGGAGCTTGGAAAACACAAATACAAAATTTAAATCACCAGCACCTTGGGACTGGACTTTTCAGCAGTGTCTATAGGGCAGAAGACAGTGCCAGGTTGAGCAGGCCAAGGGGGAACACGGATTCTTGGCTGTCCTGGAATGCATTTGCTACCCCACCCACACAGAGGTGCCAGGCTTGGGCCAGACTCTTGCTGCCATGGGAAGGGGACAGAGAAAGGTCACAGCTGGAAATGTGAAGAGAGGCCTGGGGAGCCCAATGTGCTGCTCATGATGGAGATGGAACACTTCTTCCCCACAGTGGTAGCTGTCACCCATCCCTTCCTCAGAAGCTAGCACAGGCCTGGCTGCCGAAAGCAATTCTGAAAGTACATGGACTGTGACCACCTTCCCACACCAGTATGTACTGTAGTATCCCTTGTCAAGAAAATCCATAAACAATATCCACCTAATGCAGTGATACTCTGAGGAAAGTGCCTTTAGCAAATCAAACTTAAGAGATGACTGTGCAAGAACTTAAGGAGGATTCAGAGGCAGAGGATGGAAAACTGTCCCACCGTGAACTGCTGGAATTAGCATGTGCCACTGATTAGCTCATGGCAGCCGTTTGTTTTCACCTAGAGATGAAGGATGAACACTCTCTTGAACTCCCAGAAGACTGCTTATTCCAAATGGCAAAACAAATGATGATTTGGGTTTTTTTAGAAGGGGAAAAGAAATTAAAATATACGGAGTTATGAAGTGAAGATGAAAATATTCATTGTGTCGAATAATTAAAGAGCCTGAAACCATGTTAGTAATAAAAAGGGAATTCAAGCAGGCAAAATTTATACTCAGAACAGTAAACAAAGGCCGCGATTCTAATTTCAGATACACAGTCACCTACCACCGGGCAAAGTGGGGAAAAAAAAATAATCAGCTTTTACACATTGGGCCAGTGAATGGTACAAGCTTCAGAATGATGTGATTTGAGTTGCTGCTAAACCAAGACAGTGAGACTGGAAAACACTTAAGGCAGTGGGTTAAGGCATTGTCCTTTGAACACAAATGAGTTCAGTTCAAATCTTACTGAGAACAAGTAAAAATTAATTAACTTACGTTTTCTTGGACAAACTCACCATTTAATTTAATGTACAGGGCTATAATTACCAGGCTCTGCGTTGAAGAGCAGTGGAGGAGCTGACAGGCTTGTGTGAGACATATTCCATTTATTTAACTGTTGCTATCAGAGCACGTTGCAATCTGTCTGTAACGGACTCCTCTGCCCTTGCAGCATTCCTGTGCAGCAAGGAAACGCTCTTGACTCTGTTTTCCAGCTGTGACCTGAGGGTTGAGGTCTAGTACACGGATAGAAGGGGGTACTGCAGGGTTCAATATCACCATAAGCCTATCTGGGGTGTGTGTGTGGGGAAGCTCAGAGTGGTGCCAGCTGGAGCACTTGTTTAAGAAAGTCTGAGACCCATCACTCCCTGATGGTGCAGGGGCTCAGACCCTCAAATCACCTCTCTGGGCAGTGCAAGAGGGGAACCCTGTGCCCAGGTCCCTGATTCCAGGGTTCCCAAACCCAAAAGCAAGTATTCCCAGCACATCATGACACAGGTCTTCTCACACTGGCTTGGTCAGAAGAAGTTGGAAGACAGATCTTTTTCCCCCTGGATAATCACATCGCAGAGCAATGTGCATAATTAATTATGAAATTAAAAGGCAATCATATTGCTTGTGCATAAATTATCAGTCTTCCCTTAATTCTAGTTTTCCCTAGCCTCTCTGTGCCTGATTTTGCAATCCTAGTGATGGTTTCAAACAGTTTTTATAGGTTTAACATAAATATACATTGCTATCTTCATGCCATTTATGGCTTATATGGCCCCAAAGGATCATTACTATTATCTTGTTTGACTCAACCATCTGCTGTAACACAAGCCAGAGAATGCCATGCGTTTTCTGTACGCATGCCCTAACTTCTAACTAGGACACTTCTTTCAGGAAGCCTTCTCATCGACACTTTTAAATTTTTGTCTCTCTCCTGGGAACTAACTGCATTTGAAGCCTGGGTTTCCCAGACTCTGCTATGGGCAGACTGTTAGGCTCATGAGGTACTTTTCCCACATGGCAGATTTGGCAGGAACTGTTTTTAAATGCAGTATTGTGGGATCCAAGCAGCTCATTCACTAGCTTGAAAATGTGGTGTTCATCAAAAACAATATGATAAGCTTGTTAAAAAAAGGGAACTGCAAAATGAACAATATAAAGAAAGCTTCTTGAAAAGATAATCCTAATATGACTCAGACAGCAAACTCTCAGATGCTCAGTCATAGCTCTGGCATCTTGTGCTTCTCTATTTAAAATGTGATCTCTCTTTACAGCTTTACCTGTGTCATTTGTCTCTAGCTAAAATTACATGCAGTCAGCTCCTTCTTAAAATCATGGTGTATGAACAAAACCAAGTAGTTAAAAGTGGAGCAGTGTCTGAACATGTCTTCTCTGTCCTGTCCCTTCACACACTTCTGTAAACAGATACAGAAAAGTAACTCAGAGATTTAGGATCCTAAGTACCATTGCAAAAGGTGACATCTGAAAACAGAGAGAGAAAATAGAGACACTGAGTGGCCTGAGGGGTTTTAGGTGTTTACTTTTCATCTTTGGAAACCTCAGGGTGGCAAATCCATCACCACATTCCTTCCTCTCTGTTTACAGCAAATAGACTCCTCTATCCTCTTTTTTTGCCCCAATCTTCAGAGGCTGATTCCAGGGAGAACTGATCACGATTTGCTTTGCACACAGCAAAACAAGTGCTTAGATTGTTAGGCCAATTTCGGAAAAGCTAGTCAAGGATGGCAGATTTATTTTTTAATTGCATGAAGTGTATTTATAATTAAAACCAGTGCAGTGGATATCTTTTTTCAAGTGCTGATTCCAGAGTATTAGCACATACTGTGTTCAGAAAGTGCCAGAAGTAGAAGGCACATCAAGACAAACCAGTGTAAGTATCTAGGAACCACACCACACAGGCTGGTAGAGGACATTTCCAGAAGAAACCCAGGGATTTAGTAGCATAAATCCTATTACAACTGCAGTACATGTTCCTAAACCCCTTAAGTCAGTTTGTAAATCTCCTATTTATATCTTTATGGTCAAATTAAAGTTTGTTTTCTGTTCCATTTAAAATCTTTTCTGCTCAGAGCATTACCACAAATAAATATTTAGTGTGCCAGTATGATGCTAAATTATTCATGCTTTAAACTCACAAATGGGAAAGACAATCTTCCTGACTTTACATGCTCTCCAGAAGAAATGCGTTATTCATTGGTGATTTTATATTCATTTGCATCTTATTTGTCTGTCAGTGCAAAGCAGAGTTGGAACATAGGGGGAAAACTGACAAAACATTTTAGAGGTATTTAATTTCACCCTACTTCTTTGCATTATTCACAAAAAAAAAAAAAAAAAAAAAACAACAAAAAAACCAAAAAAGCTGTCAGCCCGACTCACATGAAAATACTTCGGATGGTTTTAGTGCTCACAAAATTGAGAGACATGATTAAACTGGAGCAAAGCGCCACCATTTTTTCTCACTATGGTTACATCTAAGAGCCCTGTGGTGAGGTGCACTCCTCCGGGGCTGGATGCTGTCCCCACACCAACGGATGAGTTGTGTCTGCCCAGCAGAGCTTGCATGTCTCCTAAGGTGGGAGACAGGGAAATGGGAAATCAAGGGACAGTTGCTTGGGAGGGATGTTAAATTAAATGCATGTGTCAAAAATAGTGACCTTGCCATGGTGGACTCTGGAGGTCTGATGGGAGCTGCAGTCTGCATGCCATGGAAATTAAATGGGATAAATGAGCGTGAAAGTGATAGTGCATCCCATGCTAGAAGGGCACTGTGATGTTATCTCTAAATTATTCCATTACCAATTAAATTCTGTTTACAATAAAGGGTTCTTGTTTATTTGCTTTTAACAAATGACTTCTATAATCCAACCTGAATAAGAAAGGTAAATTGCGACCATCCTCTCAGAAGCATTAGCAAAATATTCAGTCTGTTAATGCTGTCAACAAGATGAGAAATGTGAAGAGTCAAACTGAGTTATTTCTGGTGAAAGAAATAAATATGAGGTAGTGAAAGTTGTCTAGCTATTAAAAGGAAGAAGAAGAAAAGAGGCAGGGCCTAAAGCCCTAGCAGGGGACTAAAGCCCTAGCAAAACATGAAATGAGCATTATGTTTCTTGTTTTAATATGGAGGAAGATGCAGGATTGCTTGTAAAACATGGATGATCAGGAGAATGGAGCACATGTAGTTATATCCCACATAAAAGCCCAGAGATCTCAGTACACTCAGGGGACTGAAAAATCTCCAACCCAGAATGCTGGAAAAGGCAACACAGAAAATCCAACCCCAATAGCAGGAACTATAAAAAACTCGCTCAATTGAGTATAGTTTCACATGACTGGAAAATAGCATGGCTGGAGGAGGAGGCAATTCAGCACAAAAATAGTCACTGTGAGCCAGGGATTTTCATATGAGATATTTCCATTAATGGTACAGCAGGACAGGTATTTTTCCACAGGAATCAGCAGATCTCTGTCTCTAATACTTCACTGTACAACTCTAGTCCCCTGTGATCTAGAACAACAAGCATGGTTTGGAAGAGGTGCTTGAGATCTGCTGTGCAATTCTGTGAGACAACAAGTCTGATCTCCTCCATCTAAAGCCTTTTATCATATGTTTAGCTTGTTTGGTTTCACAAATGGGAGATGATCATTCTGTATAATGTGAGATGAGGAACTGGGTATAAACCACAGAGGGAGGGCTATTAAAAGAACTGTGGAACAGGGACTTTACTGTCTTTTAGTCTGGGCTGAGAACAGTATGGCAATTTCTGTTAGAAGAGTGAGAAGTTAAAATGCCTCACTAGTAAAAGTAATGGAGGAAATCTAGATGATTTCAAGATAGAGCTTGGCCAGATTATGAACAGGATTTACAATGTTTACTAATGGTGAAAGGTGTCTGGACTCGATGACCCAGGGCACAGTCAACCACACCTTTGTGCCTTATTCATATCCAAGTCTACCAACTGCTTTGCTCACCCTTCAGGAATAAGTAGTCATCCAGATATCTGAAAACTATAAGGTCCCTGGGAAGGTTCCCAGTCAACCCCTCCTTTAGCCCTAGGTTGCATTGCATCTGTGAGTTTAGAGACACAAGAAGCAGTGATGGGAGCAGACTGGATGGATAAGATCAAGTCTATATTACAGATAGATGTCTGCACCCAGTTGTATTGTTGAGAGACATGGGCAGACAGACTCCTGTATTGTCATACAATGAGGGTGGTGAGACACTGGAACAGGTTACCTAGAGAAGTTATAGAAGCCCTATGTTTGAAAGTGTTCAAAGTCAGGTTAGACAGGGTTTAAGCAACTTGATCTAATGAAAGATGTCCCTGCCTATGGCAGGAGGGTTGGACTGGGTGATCCTTAAAGGTCCCTTTCAACCCAAACAACCCAGACCATTCTATGATTCTATGACTGTCATAGCTCTGATAACAAGAAGTTCTGGTGTACCGTTATACTATCAAAACTACATGATTTTCTGGAGATGAGTAGAATAGAGTGGTTGATGGTTTTGTTATGCAAGTATTAGACATGGCTTTGCAGTGCAATAGAATCCAGAGCAGGATCCCTTAGAAACACGAAAGTTTGATGCTGCTGCCTTGTTTATGCTCTTCTAGTATATACATGATGTAAGAAAATCTCTTTTTATATCGTGGCTTTTTAGGACAAATTGCCTCTTTCCCTCTGACATCTTTATGTCTCACCAACTGAAAGTTTTTGATGCAGGGTAACTAGTTGTTTGAGAGCTCAGTGTGGAAATGAAACACAAAGTTGCACCATTTTTCTTTGAATTAAGAGGTTTCTAGAAATCCTTTGTGTAATCCTTATAAAAGAATACTTCATACATACCAGACAGCAGCATGAGTTTCAAGGACATCATCCTTAAAAGTTCCTAAAATGATGCCCACCAAGAGGCCCCACAAGCCCTGATTCACTGATAACCAAGATCGTACCAGAACTAGAAATGGCATAGATGTGTTAGCGTCTGAGTTAATACATCCTGTAGAAATGCAAAATAGGTCAGCTGGACCATAGCCTGAGCAGCTTTATCGCTACCAGACCACACTGGGCATCTTCTCACAGTGCTGCACTCTCATGTGTGTGGTGCCAGCATGGGTCACTGCTGGACCTTGTCTTCTCTGTACTCTATCCTACAGTTTGACATGCCATAATTTAGGATATTGAGGCACAAAACTGACAGTGAAATCACTCTTCCAGCCTTGAAAATGTCCCTGGAATGAAGTACCTGTGTTTCAGGTCGCAAATTCTTGGGGACCAAGGCTGTCATTCAGTGTTTGTTTCTACTCAGTTTGTTCAGCACATGCCTGTGAGGCTCAGTCCCAGTGGTCCCCCAGTTATGGTCTATGGGTCTCCTGAAGTCCTTGACACAGCTGGTCTCCACATTCTTGTTACCTTTGCAAATCTTTCACTAAGCGCATGAATGGGTGAAGTGCAGCTGGAGCTGTGAAACCTTTCTGTCGTCCAGAAAGTTTGAGAACCTTTTCTCCAAAATCAAATAAATGAGAAGAGATCTTATTTTGAGATACTCAGACTGGAGGATTTCATTCAGATTAATCTTACAATATTAGGTTCAGAAATAAGCCCCTTATTTCCAAGATCAGGACCCAGAAACTGTGTTCATAGTTAGAGACAGATAGAGAGAGTGCTTTGCAATATCTTTAACAGGTCAGGGGGTATCTGAGGTCCTACTTCTGTCAGTGTCCTTTGCATGATCATTTCAGTAGTGACTTAAAAAGCATTCACTGGTAATGCAAAAACAAACAAACAAACAAAGGTATGTAAAGAGATCCCAACTACAGTGCAAAACCCCTGAAAACTCTTATTCCTGATGGAAGACTTTAAAAGACCCTGGCACTGAAAAATATAACCTTTAAAAGCTGAATGGAGGGATTACCTCACTGGAAAGGTAATTGCTACCACAGATGTTGCCCTGGGGCCCTCCAGTTAGTTTATTTTCAATATTAACTGCCTTTTCCAGGGGTGTAGAAAATGGTTGTAATTTAGGATTAAGAAGGGTGTACATTTGATGAAGATGGATTAGAAATATCCATTCTAGCCAGCAGTCAATGCTTTTTCTATCAGTTCACTCTGTATTAAAGTTTTAAATACAAGTCTCAGGCCGCAAAGGAGATATGTAAAAACAAAATGGGGTTAATACATGCTACCCTTAAGTTTTATCCACAAATCAAGAATTGAGCCAGACCACTAGGTCTGGAAAAAGAAGTAGAAAAATAAGTTTGTTAGTATATGGCTTTTGCTTAAAATCTTGTATTGGTAATAGAGAAAAATACAGAGAAAACAATGGTCTTACATAAAGTTTATGATACTTCATATTCTGAAACAAGAATTGACCCAGTGTATCAGGAAAACCAGATTGGTTTTTTTTCTGGTGCAAAAAAACAATGGCCATTGGGGTATGATATCTGATGATTCATGGAGCTAAAAGTTATGTCAAATTTAAAAAGGAATACCATAACGTCGTAAGCTCTTTCCACGCAAGGACTGTCATTGACAGCTCTCAATGCTTCAAATGAGAATATATGTAATCACTCACAGAAAGAGAACTGATAAGTATTGACCATCTTCCAATCCCTACCTGCTTTTCATCACCCCTTCTACCTTCTATACCCCCTTCCTTGGGGAATTTGAAGGAGCTCTCTCCATGAAGATAGTGGTTAGAGCCAGCACAAAACAAGACCATCAGTGGAGAATTCACAGCTTTCAAAGAGAACAAATATTCTACCTGACTCTAGAAGTGCAAAACAGAGCAGATAAAAATAATGCTGATGTTAAATATGGAAATAGCAGGAGATTTTGCTGACTTAAAAGGGATTATTTCAAAATATTTTTGGCACAGTAAATGGATGTAGAATTTAAGAAAGATGATTTGGGTGAAATTGGAAAGGATATGAATTTTGATGGTTACCCCACATTCTAGTAACCAATAAACTCTGCAAACATGAAATGACCTGTGCATGGGCATGGCTCCAGCAGAGCTGCTTGCCCCTAGCCTGCCTGTTTGGCTCAAACACTGCAAAGGGTACCCTGAACCCATCTCAGTCTTGGTTGTGGCTGGAACAGCAAGTGCTGTATGTGGCTTTACTAACAGTAAAATATATTCTCATTGCCATTTGAAGGCTACTCTGCTTCTAGAGATAAGTCAAGTTTTGGCTGCTAACAGACCTCCAAGGCAATTTACTGTAGTCAGAGCATGCCTGGGGAACTCAGTTTCCAGCAGAGATATGGCTCTGCTTCATGTTTTTAATGGTCTAAGACAAGGAAGACTCGGGGCAGACATTGCCCCAGGCACACTGCCAAGCAGCTCACATCTGCCATGCTGGCACCCAGGTGGTCAGTTTGAGCCTATACTTGGGAAAACTCTACAATGTCTTCCTACTGTCCTGAGAACCTCCTGTGTTTATAAAACCTGAATGATCTCAAGCTCTTTGGCTTTTCAAATATGCAGCTGTACAGAAACACAACCTGAGAAATGCTGCCCCCCTGCCCATTGAAAAACTGTGTGTTCCCAGTGCAAACCAGGTGTAATAATAAAACAAGTAACAACGTCAATCTTGCTGGCATTGGCCTCTCCTTTGACAATTGCCCCACATTCTGCACACATCTGTTAATTATACATAATGCTTTTAAGACTTAAAAAGCATTGGAGACTGCTTGCTGTTTTAGATGGATTAGCTGAGTCAAGAAAGAAAGTGTTCGATATGTTTCCTGTATCACACAGCAGCGTGGGGATTGTTTCCTGAATAAAACTTGATAATCCCAACTCCCAGGCTTTTGCCATAGCCAATGGGTCATTTCTGTGGTTTACTAGAAGGCTGTATACAGGTCTGCAGAGTGGACAACAGAGTACACACATGGCCAGCACATACAATCAGAAGGAAAACAGCATCAGAACAAAGGAGTTTAAATATTTTGCAGTCATGCCATTGCTTTCTGCTCATTCACATTGTCCCACAGGGCTTTACTTTGTAAAATAGTATTGCATTTGTCCCCTGATAACAAAATCACAGAGCAATGTTCAGCACAAGTCAGCTACAATTGTAAACTAGCATTTCTATTTTAAATTGCTTCTTTGTTGAGCATTCATACCAAAACTGTCAGTCTAGAGTTAATAGTTCATGATCTGTCAGTAAGCAGTACGGTCACATCTCCAGTAGAGTATTTCCCTATTAAACCCAGAAGTAATAAGAAAAGATGAGTGTAGAGGGAGGGAAAATGCTTTTCCTGTCTGCAGGAAGACAAAGCATCGTGTTCTGAAGAATTCAAAAAGCTGCAAAATCATCAGGAAAAACATGCATATGTTCTTCAGATAAATACAAGCGTTAGAACATTTTAGAGGAGGAGTGGAATTGCCCAGTGCTCCTTAGCTTTGCAATCTGTCAAGGAGAAGCTTTATCAGTAATGTATTAAGAGAGGAATAGTTAACAAGACAGTACCTCACGCATGCACTGTATACTTAGCAATAATAAAGCACTGCAGGGAGAGGACCCAAGACTGTATGCATGGCAGATCGAGGGAGGAATTTGATTAAAGGCCGTGACATTGCCCTGGCTGAAGTGAAAGGGGAGGTTCAGAAGAGTGTGCTTTGGATTAGGTGGGAAGGGTTTCACACTGCTCTGCATGAGCTACTCTGAGCAGGAGAGACCCTTTCTCTGCTTTCCCTTATTGCTAGCTCAGTTTGGACGAGGGTGCAGCCTTAGAGAAGGTTTCTGCACCACCAATTTTACTAAAAATGTGGAAAAACTGAGATCTGAAAGGCCATATTTTGTTTCGTGATTTGTAATCAGGGGCTGGGAAAGCTTCACTCCCTAATTTGGGGGTACATCATTGGTGTTAAGTTTTTGACTGCTCCATACAGCAGCTCTATGAAGGGCAGCAGTGTCGTGTCCATGTAAGAGAATGAAGGAACCCCGAGCCTTCACAGTTGCAGATTTTGAGGCTCACTTTTATACCTGTGTGACAGCCCCAAGATTTATCTCTGATGTAAGGATATCAACACTTACATAAAGTCAGCAAAGACCCACTTCCATTCCCCTCAGCAATGATCATGGGGCCTGGCATTTTGCCTGTGCTCTGAGTTAAAAGAATGAGAAATATGTCATTGTTTTAGTCTCTGAAAAACGACGATTTGGTGTTTTGGTGGAGGGTTGTTTTCCTGCTCTACCACAGACTTCCTATGTGCCCTTGGGCAGCTGGCCTATGCCATGTGGGACCTGCTCGAGCCAACAGATACTGTATGTGAGTACCTGCTGGGGGAAAGGGAAAGGGAAAGGGAAAGGGAAAGGGAAAGGGAAAGGGAAAGGGAAAGGGAAAGGGAAGGCAAGACTTTATGGGGGGAAAAAAAGAAGAGTCACCAAAACCAAAAAGACAAAAACACTAACTCCCCCTACCGCTGCACAGATCAGCCTTGACAGGGCACATAACAGCTGCATCAGGGCAGGAAGCTGTCGGTGGCTCCCAAGTGAGGCTGCTTCTGCTTGGTGCTAGACAGGGCTTTGTGCTGAACATAGTGAATTGGTACCACAATAAAAATGTATCAATCAGCTTAAATAGCTGTTATCTTTCCCACAACCTGCTATCCAAGTAATGACTACCAGTCAGCAGGACCGTCCCCTATGAGAAGTGATTTCAACACTTTGACATGAGATGGGCAATGGAGTTGTTAATGCTGTAGATAGGGAGACATGAGAATTTGGAGAGGTTGGAGTGGGCTGGCACAGCCAAAGATAGGAGTTTAGATTAGTAATGTGGGCTCATAAATGAACCCCCATGGGATAGAAGGAGGACATTCAGAAAGCAGTGAAATGGAGTCAGTGCTGGGATACAGGGAAGGGCAGAGGATCAGATTCCAGGAAAGAAATAGAGAAACAGCAAGACGACAGCAAGGACTGCAGGCACTCAAGGGAAGCAGCAGCTAGTTTGGATCAGATCAGATCTATTAGTTCAGGAAGACTCTGAAATTGGATCAGGTCATACAAAGCCACCCCCTTCTTCCAAGCATGAAATGGAAATTCTGCATTTGCATTGCCATGAAATCTGCATTTGGCTTTGTCTGCTTAGGAGGATAGGTGCTCATTACTAAGCTTCAAATGTCATACCCCTTTGGAGATAAACCTTGAATAACTCTGTGGGAACTGCAGCTCACAGCTTCCCTCTTTTGTAGCAGAATCAAAGTACCTGACCTGAGTAGGTGTTAAGACTCTCACTGTACTGTACGTGTCCTTTTCAACAAGAATTTAAAATGTTCGGTGTTTCCTGGCATCTGGTCTGAAACCCAGCTTTGAGCAGAGAACCAAGACTGCAGAAATGTTGTTTGATAGTGACCCAGAGGAGTTTACATCCCAGGGAGGAAAAGAAACACCATAGACAGGAAGCAGCACTATGTTTCCACCCTCGTTTTCCTGAATGCAGAGAGCTGTGTCACAATCATTGAACTCTGACAAATGGTAAAAAATTAGCATGTTATTAATTAGTTGAGATGTAGAACTCTGTGAACTTCTATTCAGACCCTAACAGGGAGCTGGGTTGTTTTAAAGGTGCTCTAAGCTCAAGATAGAAGATAACTCTTTGTTGTCTTTGCTTTGCTTGCAGTCCCCTGCAGCTGGGCCAGAAAGGATCCAAAAGATGAGCACAAATCAAATGCCTCCACTCAGCACACTAAAGAAGGCCACTGAAGCAAGTAATTTTCAGAGATATGGGAAGACACAGGTATGATGAGAAGAGCCACAAAGTTAAGCCCTGATAAGTGGTCAGGAGATGCATGTTGTCTGAGCTCTCTATGCTGCTACTGCAAAATGTTTTTGCTTGAGCATAGAAAGTGGACAAATAGATATTGTCAGCAGTAAGATGGTGAGAAGTTGAGTTACATCCTTTAAGAATCTGGTTCACAGTTTCTATCCTCCAATAGTTCAGTCATCTTGAAATAAACTGTATCACCAGAATGAAGATTTAACTGCAGGTGAATTAGTGCCTGGACACCAAATTCAAGATGAAATCAGCCTCATAACATTGACCAGCAAAGTAACTATGCTGGCAAAAATTTATTGTGTAGAAGTCTAGATGTCAATGAACAGAGCTCTTTATTTCAGAAGTTATCTTAGCTTTCTTGGGTACTGACTACTCAAAGAGTGGCAAAGGAACTCTGCCTTTTTTCTTTTAACTTTATATATTCACATTTTATTTGAAATAAATTCAGATACATTTTTCAAAAGGCCTCTCTAAGTCTTCCAATACTTTCATACAAATGACCTTTGTTTGTACAAACCTCGGGTAAGCAGGTCAAAACAAGGAGTTTCACAAGTGTTCAATGCCATGATAAGAAATGGTTGCTCATTTCCAGCAACTGTCTTCTGTTTCTCAAGTGATACTTCTGTCTGTCTGAGTGCTGTCTCCAGATAAGCACCAAGACACATTCACATCCTTCCAAATGAAGGTCGTGCCACTATTGGCAGCACTATTTAAGAGAATCACTGGAAATGAGGCTTGGTCTATTCAGTCTCTGTATCCTTAATGTCATAGTCTTACAAAATAAAAGCTTCCTGGTTGTTTTTCCAACCATGGCACCACCCAAAGATACCAATCTTATAAGGACCAAGATAGTATTAGAGTCTTTACACAGTGCTTGTCAGGAGTCTGGATTTCACCCAGCTGGTCTGAGCTTCAGTGTGTTTTTGCTCAGCTGAGCATGCAACACAGGCCATTAAAAGTTCAGATATGGTGGTGACCTTGAAAGTGTTTGGATCCATTGCTAAGTTCGGGAGGTCATGTTGTCTCGCCAGATACTTGTGGAGCAAATGGAGAGGGAGAGCTCTGGGGAACATGTCTTTGCCATAGTCTGGCTGAGAACTGGGCACTAAATAATGAAATTGGCTGGCCTAGCAAGAGCAAAGCTCCTGCTCCTGGAATAGGGTTCAGACAGGTCTGGCAGATCTTCTACCTGTCACAGAAGAGACTGTCCTATTTCCACAAGATGATAATCTTTTTAACTAGGGAAATCTTGAGATACGTCTGTAAATATGCTCTGAGACACTGGATAAAACTAATATAAATCAAAATCACAAACCAGGCTTTGGCCATCTTTAATAGCTCCTTGTGGAGCAAGAAATCTGAAGCACAGCTTCTGGGGGGTGTTTTGGAAGGGTTTGAATTGTAGCCCACTGATTCCAGCTTACAGAAGGAGAAGTCTCAGTGTCTATAATCTGTAAGTGATATTTATACATTTACTAAAGGCTGAAATAATTCAGATATTACTTGCTTATAAATATCCCAGTACTATGTGGGGAGTTGCTAAATTAGATTTTGAAGTTTTTTTTAAATTTTTTTTTTTTTTTTTTTACTAAGATGGATGCGTCCAGGAGAGCTCTGTTAATACACTGAGGAAGAAAATAACCTTTAATTTGCAGGTATCTGCCAAGAGGCTATTTGAAACACTAAATTAGTCCTGCAGGTCTCTAAATGAAATTGTATTTCTCTTTCATATTACATTATTCAGATAACAGATAACTTTACTCTGTTGAGCTGCAGAGATAAATGTTGTATCTAAATTAATACATAGATAAGCCAAATACCACCAGGATGACTGTATGGCCAGACCCAATCATGCTGTTAAAGAGGTGGATAACTATTGAATTCTAATCACCAGGGTTTAATTTCTGTCCCACAGTCATGAAGATTTAGTGAGTTATGGTAGCAAGTTGTTTGTAAACCTCAGCTGTTGTATTAAAGACCAGAGGTTTTCTAGAATTGATGGAGTGTGAAGTCTCTTCGTAATCGTAAAAGCAGTGCTCGACCCACATTTTATTTTCTGTATTTTGCACACTAC
Source organism: Athene cunicularia (assembly GCF_003259725.1). Lineage (NCBI taxonomy): Eukaryota > Metazoa > Chordata > Aves > Strigiformes > Strigidae > Athene > Athene cunicularia. The sequence continues at coordinate 45,403,780 of NW_020799095.1, forward strand.
CTCTTCCCCACAGCAGACGCATAAAAGAGAGCATCTCTTCCAACTGCATACCTGCCTTTATGCCTCAATGATTCATTGCCTTCTCCCAGTGATACCCAGATGTTTTGGACATATCCTTGGAGGGTAGGATGCTCAAGGATGTACTCCCTGCTGGATGACATGCTTTCAGGGCTGGGGAGAAAGATGTGCAGATTATTCCAAAAGGTATCGCATCCAAGACTCAGTCAGCCACTGTTCAAACACTTCCAACAGAGCCAAAAAAGTATCCTCATCAGAAAGCAGTGAATAACAATTCATGTGGGGATTGTGCACTCATGACATTGCCCATTCCTCCTTAGCTTAGAGGAGCTCAGGGAAAAAAGGTATTCCCCAGACCATTGCATCTAGACCCTGCTGTTGCAGGCAGCCAAATTATGTGCCATCTTCAAAATAGTTTAGTCTTGTATCCTGACACTATCCAAAAACTGTTCCACTCTAATGGTTAGAAATTTCTAACTGAAGATAATCAGCAGCTAGACTGTGTGGGTCTGTTCTTTCACTTGCATTAATCTTCTCTTTGGTGCTGTGTACCCATCCTGTGCATTTCCTTATCCTCACATATTTTCTGACAGTGGTCATACACTTGCTCATCCTTCTTTTGCTAGGCTGTAAGAGTTGAGTTCCTCTACTCTCTTTTTGTAAAAAGATATTCTTGTTCCCATCCACTACACTTTCATGTTCCTGTCAGCTTATGATTAAGCTCACTTGACTGTAGATGGCCAGAATTTTATGTTTATATTTTATAAAGAAAAATGTTACGATATCTGTTGCCTGACCAGTGCCTTATACAGTGGTGCCACTACTTATCTACCTTTACTGGATGTGCTTCTCCCGGTGCAGCCTACAATGGTATTTGCCTTTTCATAGCCATGCTACATCTGTGGCTCATAGCCATCTTGTATAGGAAGGTATTTATCTTTCTTTAGCATTTCTTCTTTATTATCTATTGCATTATCTTGCAAGGATTCTTGAGACAGATTGTCAGTTACTTCCCTGAGACTGGTAAAGCTCCTTTCTGTGCAACTACAAAAGCCTCCTTTTCAGTCATTTTCTTATTCACTGTACAGTTCTTGCACTGGTCCTCATGTTTTCTGATTTTACTGATAGTTTCCCATGTGGCACTGTCTCAAATGTTTTTTGATTTTTTAATACAAGGAAAATCCCATGGATATAATCTCTTTATCAAAGGAAGGTATCAGGCAGCACGACATACTCTCCCTTTGATAAATCTGTGTTGTTTTTCAGTCTACTTTCTGCCTAACTCCATGTCTTTTATTGATCCTTGCTTTCACATTGATTCAAAAACATTTGGTACAATTGCAATCAAATTATTACTGTTTAGTTGTATCTACCACCTTCTCTGCTTTTTTTCTCAGTGACAACACTATTCTCCAACAGTTGTAGCATACATTCATACTGTGAATGCAAATTCACCCCTCTGGCTTTTGGTATTGCAAGACAATGATTCTCCCCAAGAGGAGCACATTAATCTCTTTCTGTTTGCTATTCCCTCACATTTAGCAATGTATTTTTTCATACATTCATTCTCACTGGCCAGCATGCCTTTACTTCCAGGTCTAGTCTCATCCATTTTTAAAAAAAATTAAAGCTAGGTAAGTAGTTAGGCTTTGACCTATATTCTGTTTATCTTTAAAGGTTATAAAAATCTCCTTCTTTCTTTGTTCACCCACTAAGCTTGAGATCAAAAGGGAAGTTTAGTGGTCATCACAGCACAGGCAAGAGAGAAGGGAAGATGGCCAAAAAAGTGTTAGCAAGGCAGAGCTGCATTTAAATGTAATCCTCCCTTCCTGTGAACTGTCCTGTTTTACAGATGAAGAATGATCTGGCCATGTAGGATTTCATTACTTTTTCTTTGATATATCAGCACATTCAATGTTACAGCCCTCCCATCTGTCTTCTTTAGTTTATTGTCTGCCATTATTTTACAGTGCTAAGCGCAGTCTAAACTGAGATCCTCACAGCAGATACCTGCCATTTTAGAGGTCCATAAAGTGCTGTGCCTAAGAGGCTGTCTGAGTAAACTGTAAGAATTCAATAAAGATGACTGTAGTGCAATTATAGTTGCTAACTCAGCTTTGAAAATGGCATCTTAAGTCAAGATGGTCCAACAAATAGACAAAGAATAGGCTGTAACTGGGAAAGCTTCGGCTCCTCTGCTAACCCTGCCCTGGCTCTGTGACCTTGAGCCACTGTTTCACTTCTCTAGTCATCCCTTTCCTCGCCTATCTTTCATTCACTTCTCTGTTTAGACTGCTGAATCTCTAAGGACAGAAGTGGATTTTTCTTTCATTTCTTTTTGGTGCCTGATGCTTCTCACAACACAAAAAATATACCAACCTCCTCAGGTCATGTTTCTGTTTTAACCCTCCGCCCCCAGTTGAAAGCTGAGCTATTCTCTTCCTGCCCTGACTTCCTGCTCTTCCTGTCACTGGCAGATGCACCACTTGGGAGTGTGAGCTTTCCATTCAGCACACAGTGCATTTACACACATGGGAGCAGGGCTGAAAATGAGCAAGGTGGCTGGCTTCTTCACAAGCCAAAACTGAAACTTTATTTGAAGTAAACCTCAGGGGAGAAAGAGCGTCTTTTTCACTCTTTAAAGGGCTGTGCCACAAGGTACAGCACTCATTTCTTTCTATATCATGCCAGAGGATTTACAGTAGTTTTTCTCACTTTAACAAGAACTACGTATTCATACCTTCTTTCTAAATTAGTTAAGACCCTTCTGCCTACTACAAAATTTCTTTGGCTGCTGCTGATTACTCCCATACTGTCCATCTTTGCCAATGAACATCACAATGTGCTGCACATGCTGAGAAGGTGCATGTATGCTGCTATTTCTTACCCCATCCTCTAGCCTTCATTGGTGCCCTGAAAGATATTAGAAAGTCCTTCACAAAACTATTATTAGAAATAAAGCTCAAATGTGCTTTTTTTTTTTTTCCCCCATACATGGAAGTGAGCAAAAACTCAGCATGAGAGAAATGAAATAAGTAATCACTGTACACTGACCTTATTTTTATTTAGTTATGTATAAAAAGCATTGTAGCATCAGCTCAGGTGACACTTGAGGAATTTTTTTTTCCAGAAGCATGGTTCTTTGATTGAAAGGGTATCATGGTTTGAGCCCAGAGGACAACTGAGCACCACACAGCCACTCACTCACCCCTTGCCCCTCAGGAGTGGGAAGGCGAAAATGCAACACAAGTCTTGGGAATTGAAATAATGATAGGAAGGGATGAGTCACCTATTATGGTCATGGGCAAAATACATACTTATTAGGGGAAGAAAAAGAACATAAATTTAATTCAGACACTAACAAAAACAACAAAAACACTTAATAGTGTAGGACAGTGAGAAGATTTACCACATCTTAAAACCATCTCCTCCCACCTCTCCCTTCTTCCTGACATCACTTTTGCTCCTGATTTCTCTACCTCTTCCCCGCAGTGGCACAGGGGGAAGGGAATGGAGGGTTGCAGTCAGACCTGCCACCCCTTCATCCTCAGGGGGAAGACTCCTTGCATGCTCCCCTGCTCCAGCATGGGGCCCCTCTCATGGGAGACAATCCTCCACAAACTTTATCCAACATGAGTCCTTCCCATGGAATGCAATTTTTTCCAAGTTGTCCCAGCATGGGTCCCTTCCATGTGTTGCACGCCTCCCAGCCCTGAACTACAACAACGCAGGCCTCCCATAGAGTCCCAGCATTCTTTGGGCATAGTCACTTGCTCCAACATGGGGTGCTCCACAGGCTGTAGGTGAGAATCTGCTCCATTGGTGACCTCCATGAATTGCAGTGGGACAGCCTGCTCTCTAACCATGGGCTGCAGGGCAGTCTCCGCTTTGGCGCACCTCCGCCCCCCTTCCTCCTCCGTTCTTCCACTGACCTCAGTGTTCACACAGAAGTTCTTGCAACTCCTCCTCACAACTCCAACTCCTCCTTCCAGATTCCCCTTCTTAAATATGTTATCACAGAGCCACCACTAATTGGCTCAGCCTTGGCCAGAGGCAGGTCCAACCTGGAGACAGGGAAGCTTCAAGAAGCTTCTCACAGGGGGCTACCACTGTAGCCCCCTTCCCCACCACCAGAAACTCCTGCCACACACAAACCCAACACAAAGGGAAGACAAGATGAATTGACCTGTGCCATCCTGCCCATGCATGTGGCCTTAGATCCCTAACAGCACATCTTGATATGAGACATGTATTAACTGTCCTGCCTTCTCCCAGCAGAGTAAACTACCTCACCACACTCTCTATTTTCCTTAGGAGAATCTCCTGAACAAGTATGAAGAGACAGATGACTAAGGAAAATAGGAGCAACCCTCCTTGAGGGTTTGACTCAAGTCTAGCTCAGTCAAAGTCTTCATGTGCACAGAATGCTGAGAATCTCTACCCGTTGCTGAATTATGTCAGATGGTCCCTATCTGCTTTCAGCAGGTCTGTCCAATGTAGTTCAGCACTGATGATAATGTGACATTTTCACCACCGCTAAAATACATTTTCAGATACAGCAGGCTGTAGAGATTGCATTTTCAAAGTCAGAAAGCTTCCCTTCTTCATAGTATTGCTTTTCAATAGATTACTGAGAACTCACTGGTGTTAAACTTCTGGGGTTGATTTCTGCCATAGATGTGTGAGATTTGCTTCTTCCAGAGTCATTAGCAAGGTTTGAACCCCTGACCTGTGAAGCTGAACACAGATCTACACCTCTCAAACTCAAAGCTGAACTTCACCAGCTGCATGACTCTTATCTTCTTAGACAACAGGGACGCATGATGTACACTTTGAAGGTACCTGTAAGTTCTCTTGAAACCAACTATCTGAGGGCAATTATTTGGCCTCTCAGTATTTGGCCTCTCAGTATTTGGCCTCTCAGTATTGCTCAGACCAGTCAATTAAAACACACTGACATTTGCTACAGTGTTTCCTTTCCAGCTGTCTTTTAGGGTTTTTCAACAGTCTTTGGTGCCCTGCAGGAGCTATAAGTGGAGCAAGTCTCTGACATTTTAAATTCAAGCAGCCATGACACTTGCCAGAGCAACCCTTCTGAAGTCAGTCACGTAACGTTCCCCTCATCCATCTGTCCGAGCGGGTCTTACTTGAGTGAATGCTTGTGCTGACAGAATAAGTTTTATCTGGTAAATTTTTGACTTGCATAGCATTTATTGATGAAGATGAAGCCAACATAAAAACTTTTCCATATTCATAGGCCCAAAGAGAGACGTAAAATAATTAGAGAACACCATGAGCTTTGTGACTTAGACCAAGTCCAGTAGGAATATGACAGAGGACAAGGATGTTTTGAGCTCTGGATATATCAGGGTGGGCTGTAGAGGGCCACCAGACATCTGATGGTTTCTACTAGGTCAGCAGCACCCACTGGTGACTTCTCCAGTTCAGGTTTCCAGAAGCTTTAAAACACTGAACTTGGAGGGTGGGATGGAAGGAGAAAGAGAGGTGGAAATAGAAAAACACCACTATGTTTCTGCACCTGCCTGGCTGGGGTGATGGTCCCAAACCAGGTGGACCCCCACTGAATGCTCTCACAACAGTAGAAATTTTCCCATTTAATGGTACACTTCCCGAATGGTCACTGTGGTCCTCTTCAGTGCGTTTCAGTACTCAGTCACATCTCAACTTGTTTTTACCTTCTGTCACAGCTGATCTGACTCAAAAGGATGCTTTGCTGTCAAGAGGGTTTGCCCTCTGGATGGAGACTGAAACCTACAAACTGTGGAGCCAAGGGATGGAGCGGGGAGCATAGAGGGGACTCCACCTTATCTCCCTGTCCTCCTGATACTGACTGGATGGTTGTCCTTTTGCATTGTTTCTCTTGTTTGTATAGTTAAGTATTTCACCTAAGTAGGAATGGTGCTGATTCAGGCTGAGATCACGGGGTCTGGCTCCAGAAGACCTGAAATGTCTGTCCTCTGCCTCACTATGCTGCTGGTCTCTTGAGACTCATCCCAAGCTTATAAAGTGTCTCCGTCTCAAACTCTCCTCACTGTGTCGCAAGAAGAAAAGCAGTGCTTTTATCCTCTGTATCACAACAGTGCCAACACTTCTGGCAGAGAGCAGAAAAGTTAGGTGTTGAGCTGAACACAGAAAAAAAGCAGAGCTAAATGCTTGGTACATGTTCAGCAAGATATTCCTTGTTAAAAAAAATGATGAATCGACAAGATCCTTTGGTTTTGGTTTCTTTTAGTGCCCCCAACACTAGGTCATTTTTGTTAAAGATGAAAAACCAAAATCCCCAATCAGTAGCTGAGTAGAGAAAGGAGACACACACCAATTTTTTCCAGTACGTGCTCATGCACAGTTTACTCAGAGTAGTGTCAGACATGGAGGAGAGTTTGAAAGAGCCCCTTACCTCTTAACAAGCCAAGCATCCACAGTGCATGAAGGAGAGGGACTTGACTACCAAGCTGTTCACTCTCTCAAGTCTCCTCTGTTGCCCAATCTCCCTTCGTCATTTCTCAGGAAAAAGAAATAAGTAAACACTAACATTTTGATAGGTATCCAATGCTCATGGGCTTGGCACAGCAAACTCCTTGAAGCTTCAACATTTTTTATGAGACAGGAAAATGGATTCACACTCACTTCTGGTGGCAAGAAACCACTTTCTGATCTGAGCAGTCTGCATTCAAAATGTCCTCTTAACATCCATCCTTCAGCCAGCTCCTGAAATATGTGTTCCTTCAAATACGTTTCTCTTGCATTTCTGATTAGCCCTGAAAGGCTAATCTACCTCATGAGAATTTAGTTGCTGAGGGTGTTGGTAAGTATAGATCACAGTGTGTTAATGTCCAAATAAAAAGTATTTTATTCAACATGAAATACAGTTCTTATTATTCCTTTTAATCATTTAAATGGGCTTGATGATAAAAGGTAGATATACTCTCAAACATCCAGGAATTATTAGTCTTGTTTGTTTATGCAGGGAAAATTGATAGATTCATGTAATATAAAACAAGAGCAAGAAAAAAGCAATTTTACATAAATGTCTTGTTAGTTAAGTGCTTGCTTCTATTTCACATGATTGAAGAGCACGAGGAGATCTGCAGAATGAAAAAGGTTTTTCAAAACTAAACATTTCTCCCAACATCTTCTCTCTGGGTTTGGTTTTGTGGTTTTTTGTTTTTTTTTTTCCCCACACACAGGAATTGCTCACAACAGACAGCTTTGTGGCATTTTAATGACTTTTGTTAAGCTTCTGAATGAGGGAAGGAAAAACTCACCCATAGGGAAGGCTGGCAAGTACAAAAATAACATGGGGCCAGAGAGATTTCACCTAACTGAAACTTTTTTTGTAAGGCCACTGAACTTTTCCAAACAGTAATCTACTGCTTTGAAACAGAGAAACACACTGTCACTGCATGACCAGGGATGCTGCCGTGAAAGCAGGTGCATTGTCACAGTCTGCAGACTCCAGCATATGAACGAACTTCCCTTTTGGGGCCAGCACTCCTGAAAAAATATTATCACGTGCTCTGTTAGAGCCTGTTCATATGTGGGGGCTGTCATATGGAACAATGAGGTCCGTCTTATGCCTTACAAAATATCTGCCAGCTTCATGCAGATGGCTTAAATGAGCAAAGATGTCTCAGATGACAACAGGTACCCCCTCAGGATCAGCCATAAATTAGAGCACGAAAAAAGCCTGCTACAAGTTGTGTCTTGTGGATCCACATGGATGTGGCAGGAATAGATATTGCCAAATAGTGTTTTTTCCTTAGCCATGTTTGTAGCTACCATGAGGAAAAGGGCAGCCAAAATGAGCTCTTTTCCTGAGGAATTTTCCATCAGGGAAGGCTCTCCAGTGGTCTCAGTAAAGGGCAGCACAAAGAAAGAAGAAAAGCTTCAACCATGTGTCAGCTTGAACAAGCTGAGACTGTCACCAGCCCCACAGTATTGGATCCACTTTTGCTGACTGCCACTAGTAATAACTCTTTTTTCTTCTGAGGTTGCGTTACTCTCCTTCAGTAAAATGTATTCCTACAGTGGGAGTTACAGCAGAGAGGACAGAGACACCCAAGTTTTGCAGCACATTGCTGTTTATCTCACACCTAAGTGTTAAGGCTTGTCTTGCACCACACTTGGCACAAGCCAGAGTGATCTAAGGAGGTTTAGCCAAGACAGTGACACACTCCTGCCCTATTTGCAGTCTGGAGACAATAAAGGGTCCCAAACTGGGATTCTCCAGTACCTCCTGATGTGATTTTCCCCACTCTGAATGGGTGCAAAGTACTCCCATACTGACTAATGATTGTGCAAATAACTGTAAAGTGCAAAAGAGAATCAAGGCACTGCTTTCTCCCATTCAATCAAATGGTTCTGTATAGTTCAGACACACGGGTACATTCCCGCCTTGGCCCTAGGGAGATGTTTTCAACTGGGCCAAGCAAATAAAACCTGTAAATACTCCCAGCACTCATCTGCATGCTGCCTTCCCTTCACAGAGGGACCAGGGTCTACACACAGCGTGGGACCAGGGAGGACAAGAGCTAGACAGCATAGGACAGTTGCACCAATTCTTGTAGACCCAGTGTTTGAAGAGAGAAGAAAAGCCTGCAGAGGATCAGTCTCAAAGTAGTATGAACATGGTGAGGCCTCAAGTATAAAGATTTAAACAGGGACTGAGCCCGGCAGAATGAGGCATGCAAGTCACAGCAACCAGTGGGAGGACCATTTTCATCAGCAAGGGCTGAACTCATGGAAAACGATGACCCTTATCTCTCCATCTGTCTATCTGCAGCATCTGATGAGTCCTCATTTTCCAATCTTCCAATAAAATTATTACAGAATTTAAATATGCATTTGAAGTAATTCATTTCTAGACAATTGCAGAGTGTTAAATTCTGCTTAATTACCATTTCCCTTATTACTTCCATCATTATAGCTGCAGCACAAATTTTATTTGTTTTAGGTAGATGAAAGACAAAAAGAGACATAGAAACCTTCTAGTGATTCTCTGTAGCTGGCAACTTTTTTTGTTTGGAATGGCAGACAGATGCAGGTATATTTACCCTTCTCCAAATATGACCGAGTAGCATCTGAAAATTAGGTCTCAGCTGTTTCTATTTGTTCTAAATATTTAATTAAGCTGCCAGATAAATGTTTTTCAGCATTAAAAGTAAACTGTATTTCTACTTAATGGCATTAATATAAATGAATGTGTTTATATTATCTTTAACTTTTTAATGGCATTTGTAATATATTTTTAGGTAGATATGCAACTTTAGATCAATCTTTGTTTGCCACTTTAATTTCACTGAGCACTAAGGTAAGAACTTCTGGCATAATGTAACATAGGAAATTCAGTCATGATTTATGAAAAACCTTATTTAACATTAATAGAGCTACAGGGACCATTTGCCCCTGGTCAGGGCTATATTCTTAAGGCAGAGAACAAAAATATCCCTTAAAATGTGCTTTGCAATACCACAAGAGTAAAGAGAGAGGAGTGGGTTTTCAGCTTTACTGCTCAACCTTAACTGCAAAATAGTAACAGAATCCAAATACATTGAGCAGTCTCAGGTAGGACTGTCTGGCACCCAAGTAAATGCAACTGAAATTCTGACAGCCTTGTTCCTGGGACTCCCTGGTTCGTAACACATGCCCTGGAAGAGTATAAAAAAGACTGTAAAAGGCAGTAAACAGACAGACAGCAGAAAAGACCCCATGGCCTCAGGAGGAAGGATGCAGGAAAATCCCCATAGTAGAGAGTTCAGATGTGCTCCATCCCCTTTCTCCCTGAATGACCTACATCAAAAGTCTTCTCAGATGTAGAGAGAAGGAAATAACATAGCTATGCTGAGCTCAGAAGAGAATTCTGTCCTAGAGAATGACTAAAAAGCCATACATTTATCCTGCTTATAAAGCAAAATTATATCAATACACAAAATACATAGTATATAATACTACCACAGTTTTGAATCTTTGTCAATGTCTTCTGTGCATGTAGGTGTAAGAAATCGGGTAATTTTTACAGAAACATGTCTAAAAATGCCAAAGCTTTTTCTCCTTTATCTCCTCCAGTTAGCTTCCATGCTTTCCACTGACCTACTGGCAGTCAGACAAAAAATGTGTCATTAGGTAAGATTTCTAAAGGGAAAGAATGATCAGAACAGGAAGAAAAAGCCCACGGAATATCATTTTTAATGGTGTCTGAACCAACAGGATGCTCAGCTGAGCAAGGTCAGGGAAGCCATGCCCAAAACCTGAGCTGGGAGACTCAGGGTAATGTCCTCCTCAGTGTACTGAGGTCTGGATGCTGCAGAGGCAGGATGCCAGTGGTTCCAGAGCACCAGACAGAACATTGAAGATAAGCAAGACAAATTACTGTCTCTGCACCAACTTGTGTCCATACTGGAGTGAGAAGAGCTGGTTACACATCTCCCAGCCATCAAAGCACTGGTGAAATCACACCTACTTGGCTGCTTTCGTGAGTACATGGAAATATTTTACAAACTGAATGGTCTAATTGCAGTAACCAACAACGTTGTGAGAGCATGAGCGTACTCCAATATTACCCACTTGCTGCTTATGCAGGCTGCCATAGGGAATGGAACCTGCCCTCTCCTCAAATGACAGTTCCCCCTCCCCAGCCAGTCCCATCCAGCAATGGAGGAAGATGCATTCCCAACCTCAAAAGAAGCACACTTGGTCCTAACATCATCTCAAGGCATTTAGCTATAAATCTCTCATCAAGTAGCTCATTAAGAGGGCACAAAGTGATGTTGATCCTCCTCTTAAGTGCATAGAGGCTAGCAAACTTCTACAGCTCTGTCTCTTGTGCCAGTCAGACAAATCACTCCACAAATCTGAAGGGAAAAAAAAGTTGTGAAGACATCATCCCTAAAAGGGACAAAGGATTTCTGTTTTCTTCCTATCTCCCCAAAAGCCTCTTCACCTCTGAAGCTCCCAGAGTCATTGTTGCTCTAAATGCTTTTCCTCTCTGATTCATTTCAGATCCAATTTGCTGCCTTTGTCCCTGCTATTTAGTCTGTGCACATCTGTGGAGCCAGATATTACTGAGCTCTTCATATCTCCTGTACATAAAAAGGTTTGGAGTGGTAAGTCCCATTGCAGTTCTTACAAGAGGGTATTCCTCTTAACTTCTGTCCAGTGGGCTTTTCTAGCAAATGGAGGGTGACATTACAAAGCATTCTGCTCCATCCTAATCCTCTGAGCCACACACTGACTACCATCTCATTGCCTTCCTCTGTTTCTCACTCAGAGGTTTGATAGCCCAAAGGCTGAGCTTCAGAGAGCAGTTCCTTTTAAAAGCAAGTTACCTTTTTAATGAATCCTTATGACTGGTAATTACTCTGCTCACAACTAGATGACAAGCTATTGGATCTAGGGCTGGGTAACAATATTCTGCCTCATTAAAACCTCACTCAAATTTCTGATTCTGCATCACAGACACAACCATCATCTTTTTCTGCCACAAGCTGTAATTTCACTGTAATCAGCAGGCTAAGTTACAAACTACAAAGTGTTACCCCCTAGCATTCATTTGACAAAAGAAACTCCTCCAAACACTTTCCTGATGCAAACAATCCCAAGGCAACTTTATTCTGCAAGAACATCATTGGAAGGTTGAGGCTTGGACTCATGCAACAACCAGTGAATAGAGAAGTTGAGCATTGCAGCAGTGATTTGCACACAAGCAAACCCAGCAAGCAAATTCAGAATTAGCTTAACTATTTGCAGCGAAGACCTCTTAAACTGGTTTTTTCTAAGGGTATACAATTTAAGCAGCTTTTTTCTGTATGTGTGGCGTGTACATGCAAGAAACTGTGACAGTCCTGCTATAATAAAACCAAATTCAACAGAAGAGCAGAAGTCTCAGAGATGTTTCATGAAAATTGTCTGCCAACAAAAGCTTGTAAAGCATAAAAGATGCAACATGAACACACACTTCATTAGGCACTAGACAGCTAACCACAAGATACAACCTAGAGGAAAACAGACTGCATTAACTCCAGTGTGTACAGACTGATGTGCTTTTAAAAGGGAGGCCTGAATAGCCAGCATCCCTGACGCTTTTAGTATTAAGTACTTTGTTTCACAACAGATTGGGAATGATAATTCCACTCAGTGGTGTAACAAATCCTCCCAGAAACTGAACTAATGTGTAACTTCTTTAAGTGTTAATTTCTGAGAAGAATTTTAAGTGAAATGTCTGGAATAAGTGAAAATCAGTGTTTGTGGGCAGGCAGTCTTCATGGAAATTTTCAGATCAGTTCTTTACACAACTCCCGTATTGTTTTTGACATCTGTAAACACTTGAGATTTAAACGTTAATCCTGGCTCATGTTTACCTGCAGGTTTTAACATCAGTATATTTAAAGTTTCATTTTACAGAGGACCTGTGAACTTCTCAGGAATCTGAAAGCACAACAGAAAATAAGGGCATTTAGTGGAAAAAAATAACAATGCTGACACAGAAAATATTAACCAGTTAAATAATGACCTCAATTCCATTAAATTGAGAAGGATAATTAAAATATTTAATCTTTGTTCAATTTAAAGGAAAAGTACCAGTAAAGTGAACCACCAAGCTAGCAGAGCGAGAAAGAGAAGCCATCATGAGATGCCAAGATGGAAGCCATGATTTGATGTTATTGAAGACACTAGTGATGATATTGCAATGCTGGTTTCCATTACACTGCTATAAACAACCACTTTTTCAATGGTGGTGTCACCAGAAATACTGGTGGGGCCTTCTGAGTCAGGCTAAAAATTACAAAAAAAAATAAAAGGAGGGAGATATTTTTCACCCAGATCTGTTGTTTGATCCATCATATAGTTTGGCAGGCACAGCTGAAAGAGATATGCTCCAAAGCAGGAGCAGGAGCAAACTATCTGGGAACTCCTTGAGTTATTATGGTGTCCACTTTTTCTGGGAGGTTTCCTCTGGGTTGATTGAAACATGAAACAAATCTCAACCCTCATTCTAGGCTAAGACTGACTCTTTCCAGATTGTTTCACTGAGAACCTCTTTCCTTCTGACAGACAGTCACTGTTTCAAGGGCAAATATTTGACTTTTCTACACTGTGCACCTACGGAACACTGAAGAAACACACCTGGTCCACAACTTTGTGGATCAGCAAAAGGGATCTGTACATTTATGAAGATTTTTGCATGTCACCATCCTTGTCTACCATAAGCATTGTAGAAAACTTACAGGCTTCCATTAGAATTAAATATTACCATAATTAGAGCAAAGTAAGTTTTCCACTGAAACATGTTCTCCAAATTTCCTTTCATTTTGAAAGGAATGGCAAAACAAAGTCACAACATGCTTTTCATTCTATACTGCTGTTTATTTAAGCACACTTTAAACACTATTGAGAAGTCGATTTCCCACTTCCCTGGCAGGAAAAGACTATGTAAATAACATAAATGCAAATAGAAGCATCAAATAACCATAGTTACGCTATCTGGAAAAAAAAAAAAAAAAAAGTCAAAATGAAAACTCAAAAGATTAACCACTAGACTAATTCCAAAGACAAAAAAAATTTCTCTCTTCTTGATCCAAGAAGCAACCCAAATGCTCTGTAATGCAGGGCAGTAGCAGCTGGATATATGCAGAATACACTACACATGAGCAAGTTGTTTGTCAAAACATTTGGCTTTGACACTGGAGGAAAAAGGCTTACAGATGCTAAGCACGATTTCTTCACCTTGCTGACTGCTAGACCAGAACACCTTGACATGTCTGGGCCAGTTAGGGAAGGTTATACAGTGTTTTCAGAAATCATTATGTTTATTATAGAACATCAGCAGGAGGATAATGCTGGTAATTATTTAAACAGGTGATTATGCAAAATACTATTACCAAACAATTTGTATCTCTCTTCAGAGAAACCTGAAAAACACTTTCCATTAGTTCTGCTGCCATCCTTGGAGTTAAGATAAGTAATAAGTAGAGTTAAGATAAATGCTTTGAGTCACTGTACAAAATCAATATGCCATCAGTGAATTTTGTATTTATGTTCCTACATAACATCCCAAATGCTAGCTAGAAGAGTGTTTGTGATTTTAAAGGATAATCAGAGAGCAGTTTAGTGGCATCATATTCATTTATCTTACATAGTCACTCCAAAGGAGGTCGATTATGATTCTTGTAGTCTTATAATTGCTTATATCAGTTAATTCTGTCTTCAGACATGCTGGGGGAAGCATGCAACAGCACTATCTGAAGAGCTGTTCTGCTCTGGGTTGCAACCAAGCACTGATGGCCTAAGGAGAGAAAAAGGCATAGTGTTTAAATACTGCAACTACCACAGATGTTATGAAGAGACAGGATAACATACTTGAACAGTTTAGCAAATCCATTTTACTCTGATCTCTAAGCTGGACAATGACACCTGACCCATAGTTGTTTAAGTGGACAGCTTCAGTGCCTGTTTTGGCGGTCAGACTCAGGCAGTTGGCCTGAGCCAAACTAGGCACTGTGAGTCATTGAGTTGCCTATCACCACTGTGGATGGCCGAACTGACCCTGCTGCTTGGACAAAACTTTGGTTCATAAGTTACTAAAACTGTACCTCTTCTTCTCCCAGCCAGAAACTCTTGGATTTGGGGAATTTCATTGGAGTTCACACATGACCAGTACAACAAGAAAGAAAATGAGTTTACTTAAATTTTGACATCTGAAAACTGGAGGGTTACATCACACGATCTCATGTTGGGCTCCCTTTATAATCAATGGAGAGAAATTGGCACTTCTAGGGTGGGTGTCATATGACCAATTTTAGATGTCTGCTTCAGAATGAGATGAATTGCACTGTAGATCCCAGTGACTTATACTGACTAAATCTCAATCGATTTAGTCATGGTGTAGTCAATGGACATATTGACTAGTTCATACAGATGTCTGCATTGTAGATATCTAGATTTACTCAGACAGACCTTTGTGTTGGGTCATAATTAGTTTCCTAAACACAGGTGTACCTGCCATGCAAAATGCCCTTGAGTATATGAGATGTGAGTCTTGAAGGCAAAACACAAGACCTACAGAAGACTTGTCTCCTGTAGTGATGCTGGTTGGGTGGGACACTGGCCCCAGGTGTGTTTGCAACTGAATTGACCCACACTATATGCTGAAAAGAATGACATTTTGAGACAAGGCAGGCCTCCACACCACCTTTCATGGTGACAGTGGCAGCAGCAACAGCTTGGGGCTGCACATGTGCCCAGGAAAAGGAGTTTGGCCATCTGTGTGCAGTAGTCACATAATGCTTCAGGATGTCCTCTGCCAGCAAGAAGGTCCTTCCCAGGGTGACCTCTGCAGTTGCTGCCAAATGCAGGCACTTCTGCAGAGCTCCCACTGTAGTTACCACGTGATGTCGTTTATGACACAAACTTACTGAGCTCTGTTTCTAAGAGTTGACAAGTTGCTTTACCCTTATTAAACTAACTGAAATATAGTTCTGTTGATTAGAGCAATCCAGTCTAAACGTATTCATTGAAAATTTATAGTAATTTTGTGTTTTCTAATTCTGACCTTTGGCTGAATCTGTGCTTTCTCCTCTGTTGTACTCACAGGCAACAACAGTTTCCTACAAAATCCGCATGCAGCTTTTCTCCAGAGGGAGAAGAAAGCATTTGTTTTTCACCCTGGGGAAATGAATTAGTAGTCTCATTTCTAAAATAAAAGTGCTGCTTAACTAACCCTATACATCTCTGTTCAGTTCACAGCTGGAAAGCAACCATTTTAAAGTGCAAAATATTTCTCTTCCCTAACGTTTGTTGGAGAGGATTAAGACTGGTCCTTCCTTTCTCCAGTTTGGTGTTACAGGGTTTTACATCTGGTAGGAGTCTGGAGAGATAGCTTTTGTTTAATTACATTGTTGTTCTCCAATTCCAAAAGGTCTAACCCTCTCACTTTCAAAAATGAACCAGGATTGTCTCAGATTTTTATTAAAGACTGCTGAGGTAAGCCAGACACTTCTTCTCTCTGTGTTTTCTCTACCTTTCCTTGCAGTTTAAAATACTAAAACATCAGTCCTGTTGCAAGTTGTGCACATGAGGAAGTCATAACAGATTAGAATGAAGCACATAACCTTGAATATGATATCAAATGCACTAATGGATAAACAATGGTGGAATAAAAATATAATTCTTTGGGAATCTATGAAATAAAACAACTTTCCATCAGTCTGAAGCTGTGCTCCAGGAAGGATATCAGTCTAGTACTAGACTGCAACCCAAAATTGACCTTACTGTGAAACATAGTTGAACTGTGAGAAGAAGAAAACTGATGCCTGATCAGACAGAGATCCATGCTATATGTATTAATAGGTACTCTGCTATTTGACCTTATTGATTTGTGGGGATGGAAAAGTTCTGCAGAGATGTATTAGTTTTGAAGATGTTCCAGCAGAATGTAGGTTAACTGCCAGACAAGCTCTGCCTGCCCCACAGCTTTGGAAACCTGGTTTCCTGTGACCTTGCCCCAGCTCCTTGACCATTTGCCTGGTTGTTTGTCAAGAAACTTGAGTGATTTTCCTGACTCTGGTTCTCAGCAGTCCAGGCTCTCATGGCTTCTGGGGTGTTATTGCTGGCTAGGGGAGTAGTCAGCCTCAACCACTCATTACCGGTGAGGGGTTTTCTCCCTCTAAACAACCCTAATAATGGGATGGGACCACAAAGAAAGAAGACATGAACTTTTCCTATGACCAGTTCTGGGATTTCAAAGGCTCTGAAGAAGATGGTGTAGCTTGCATGAAGATCTGAACTGGTCCACAGACCTCACACCATAAAAAAGGAAGAGGAATGATGTATCTTTGCTTCTGTTTTCTCTGTACCTGCACTAAATTCAGTTCAGTAATGTCCTTGGAATGAATCTGGTCTTGTGTAAATATTCATTGACTCTGGAGTGCTATACAAAAGGAAATTTATGTCAAAACTGCAATTTATGTCAAAACCATGTTGTTGGTTGTCAACAAATAAGAGTTCATATGTATTCACTTCCTGACACGGCAATCAGCATGAGGCACAAGCAGTACTGCAAACTATTTGTATTCTCAGCAGGATGCAGACTGCCACAGGCTGAATGGGATATCATTAGTTTCACAGGATTTTTAAGTATCCAGTAGAAGTTAGAAACTGTCCAACGATTGGTCTGTTTTACTTATTCCATAAAATGTATACATTTATGGTAATGTTTCATCTCTGTATAATAACAAGTGAACTATGACCTTTAACAGTAATTCCATCAGTTGTCCATAAGCAGTGTGGGCTAAACATGGATCCCTGGGTTGTGAAGTCATGTGTGAGCTACAAGAACATAATCTACCTCTAGAATGGACTTTAAGAGTCTAGAGACTATAAAATGTCTAGTTCTGCTGAGCACTCTTCATGTGATGGCTCTAATGACTTGTGATGATTTGTACTGTTAAACCTTCAGTACAAATTCTATGTAGGATATCTGTCTAAAAGGATAGATTTCAAAAGACCATACAAAAATATCTGCCCTCCAAAAATCCCTAACTTCTGTGGGTTCAGCCTAAATCTCAGCAAAGCTAACACACACTTGTCATTGATTCCAGTGGTGCTTGGATCAAGACGTTTATCCAGTTGCATAGAAAACACCATGAAACCGTTCAGTTCAGGTTTTGATGAACGGACAAGTTATAGGTCGTTGTGTGCTGTATCAGTTACCCTGGCAGTGGCGTGCAAAGCAAAAACACTAATTCCACTGGCTGTCAGAATGTGAGCTTAGCTCAAGAAAGTGCTTGTCTTCTGCACAGAGAAATGAATCCCTGAGGTTTTGCTGAGATAGTGTTGATCTATTTGTGATGCAAGAGTCTCAGATATTCATGAAATACATCCAAGGTCCGGAACCTGCCGTCTGACACAAAAGATCACCAGAATCAACAAATGTTATTATACCAGTCCAAAACAAATGCACAGGGAAAACAGAAAGACTGTACAAGCATGAGAGCAAACTGTGTTCACAGCAAGCTCAAGAACATTATTGATAACTGCCTTTAAAATATCACACAGCTACATCCTGTGCCTGGGAGTATCTCCAGGAGACCTAATAGCACATTTAGCAGCAGTGCTATGAAATCTGTGAAGTTTTATGGCCCAGACTGGCACAACTGCTAATGTGCTTAGAGGAGAAAATCTAACTGGGCTTTAAGGATTATAAATTCGAGCCTGAACCAAAAGACTTGTCCAACCTGAGTTGGTAGAGCAGAACCACACTCAAGACATATAGACTTGTGTGTCTTTGGCTTTGGGATGAAATCAAGAAACTGACTGAGATATAGTCCACACTTTATCTTAGCTTTTTTTTTTTTTTTTATTGCATCAAACTAAAAGTAGGATTTAAATATATAAATAACATGTAGGTATGTGGCCTGGTTTTCTGAGGTTCTTCTGTGCTTTCTGCTTCTACTGATTTTAATGAGCATTGCTTTCATACAATAATTAGGCCACTTTGGTACTTCCTGGCATCCCATGAAAGAGAAAAGGCAGTTCTTCTGGTACCTCACATAGATCCTTTCCAAACATCAGGGCTAAGGCCAGGACTTCTCTAAAGATTTCTATATTATGGGGATGTTTCAAGATGGGGAAAACAAAAATGTTCTCTTACTACAACTACCTAGGCTTCAGTGACACTCATAAACCTGCCCAGATTCTCTCAAAGATTAGCATAGATTTACCCAGAGCTTTCAGTGAATATATACAAAATTTCAAGTTTGCAACAAAACCAGGAATGTGTTTCTACAGTTTGCAGTTTCAGTCTGGAAGTTTCACAGCACTCTTGTTTCCTGTCTCTGATAAATGCCTTTTCAAGCGGTAGGGCTCCCTTTGAAAGCCTGAAAGGTGTTCCCCTTTGAAAAATGTCCTCGGTGTGAGATAGTATCCCTATGATCAATTTTTCATGCTGCCCTTTTTCTGTCTTCGTGAGATACTGATTCTCAAATTATAACCTCCTAGAGTCATTGCACATTTTATTTTAGCTGAGCTATCATTAAAAGTAACATCCTCATCATATCTCTCCCAGATAAATCATGTTATTTTATGCAGGACTTTTTTTATTTTTTTTCTTCAGTGAAAATAGTACAAGGACTTCTTTCACAGAGAACAAACTGTAACATTTTTCCTCAAAGAGATAGACATATTGACTAGAGCTGGCTCACCAGCAGTCAGGAACTGTGGGCAAATTGCTTCAAATTGTTTAAGAGCAAAGTTGAGTGATTGTCAAGAGAAGTTAAACTTGAGACATTCAAGCTCAAATGCAGACCTCTGTCATTTCTTTTAATAAATCCATCAGCTGGGTGCAGTCTTTGGCTGGTAATGGTCGATAACTCAGATTGGAGTCAAGAAGCCACATAGACCTATATCCAGCTGCTGGAATAAAAACAAAACCAAGAATATTGTGAACTTTCATGCTTTTTAAAATTATAGTTTCTGATTTGTCTATGATTAGAATAAAAATTACTCTCAGATTGATTGTTGTCATGATGTACCCAGTCTAGTCAGATCCAAAGTTTATCAAAAATCTTAGAAAAGATCTGCTTCTCTGAAATTTCTGATGTGGTTTCTTGAGGACTGATCCTATAGAAGTCTCTTTTACATAAATCATGCAGGTGATTTGTGAGCCATGATTATTGTTACCCCATGGGTTGGCAGAATACTATTAGCCCAGGACTCCTATTTATATGAGACACAGAAGAAAGCCCTGGGATGTTCTACATGACTTGATAATAATATACAGTCCTTGTGCATGCACCATTCTTCAAAGTACCAGTCTGGAGGTTTTATTTTTCTTTTATTTATAGCTGATATGGCCTCTTCATGCACAGAGTATACTTAAAATTAGGTCATTTATTATGAATTTATAATTCATCATGCACTCTAGTAACACCTTTAATCCTTCAAGAAGACTTTACAGAGTGAATGAACAAAGCCTAACAACTAGGGCTGCTCGAAATATTTGCACAGGGTCTTGAATCTGTGCGAGCTGGATCTACACTCACAGAGCCCAGTGTAACAGTCTCAAAAGCCTTTTCAGACCTAGAGCAAGGCTGTTTGCATAGCTCTATGAGGCAAATCCCACCTGGCCTCTTCAGCATTGAAGTTCATGAACTTTCAAAGAGCCCGCAGCACTGGACTGCACCAGCAGACTGTGGAGTTCGCCCAGCTATGCTCTCGAAAGACCCCTCTGTGATGGGTGATCGTTAGGGCCTTCATTTTACAAACAAGCCCAGAGGCACAGTTGAAAACTGTGATCAATATACAGACAGAATACAAGAAGAAGAAAAAACACAAACAGGTCAAATTATTTTGTAACACATGATTCACTCAGCATCCCCTGAAAGCAAGCAAATTCATAGCAAAGTCTGGAAACATTGTGCTGTTCCAGTGTTGGTGTATTTTAGTGGTTTTCAGCACTTTTTTTTTCTCCGTTTTCAGACCTTCAGACATTTCTCACACAGGCAGGAACCCCTGGATAGTGAAGTTAGCCTGGTTTTTGGTTTTTTTCCTAATTACTCCTTTGGGATCTCTAAAAAGTAAGCACAGATCCTCTTAGCCCCTGCCCTTACCGTCTCTCCAGGGGACCACAGATCATGGACTGAAAATCAGAATGCATAGAGCATAGAACTATAGAATGGTTTGTGTTGGAAGGGACCTTACAGATCATGTAGTTCCAACACCACTTGTCTTGGGCAGGGACACCTTCCACTAGATCAGGTTACTCAAAGCCTCATCCAACCTGGCCTTGAACACTGCCAGGGAGGAACCATATACAACTTCTCTGGGCAACTTGTTCCAGTGTCTCATCACCCTCAGTAAATAATTTCTTCCTTCTATCTAATCTTAATCTAACTTCTTTCAGTTTAAAACTGTTACCCCTTGTTCTATCTCTACACTCCCTGATAAAGAGTCCATCCCCATCTTTCCTGTAGGCCACCTTTAAGTACTGGAAGACCACTAGAATGTCTGCCTGAAGCCTTCTCTTCTCCAGGCTGAACAACCCCAACACTCTCAGCCTGTCCTCATAAGGGAGGTGCTTCCAGCCCACTGATCATCTTCGTGGCCTCCTCTAGACCCACTCGAGCAGGTCCATGTCTTTGTTGTGCTTGGGTCCCAGAGCTGGACACAGTAATCCAGGTGGGGTGTCACGAGAGTAGAGTTGTCATGGTTTATGCTCAGAGGGAAACTGAGCACCATGCAGCTGCTCAGTCACGTCATCCACCTCAGAAATGGGAAGGAGATACTGCAGAAAAAAGGCTCAGGATTCAAGATAATGATAGGGAGGAATGAGTCACCCATTACGGTCATGGACAAAAGACAGATTTAGTAGGTATGAAAAAGAGCATACATTTAATTCAGACACTTAACAGACAGAGTAGGACAGTGAGAAGCATTACCACATCTTAAAAACACCTTCCTTCATCCCTCCTTTCTTCCTGAGCTCAGGTTTGCTTCTGATTTCTCTATCTCTTCCCTACCAGTGGAGCAGGGGGCAGGGAATGGGGGAGTGCAGTCAGTCCTGCTTCTTCTTTCCTAGGAGCAGGGAGATCTCCTTACATTCTTTCCCTACTCTAACAGGGTTCCACTCTCACAAAAGACAGTCCTCTGTGGACTTTCTCTGACATGAGTCACTCCCATGGGTGTGTGGGTCACCCCTGCATGTTGGAATCCTCCCAGTGCTGAACGACAACAGCGGGGGCTTCTTCCCATGGGGTCTCAGCCTTCTTCAGGCACCATCACCTGCTTTGGTGTGGGGTCCTCCACAGGCCACAGATGGATTTCTGCTCTGCCATGGACCTCCACCTGTCGCAGGGAGAAGCCCTGCTGTCTCACCACAGGTGCACCTCCCCCCTTCCTCCTCCTTTAATCCTTGCAACTCTTCCTTACAATTCCAACTCCTCCTCCCAGGTTCCCCTTCTTAAACATGTTATCACAGAGGCACAGCCACCGTCACGAATTGGCTTGTGCTTGGTGCAGAGGCAGGTCTGACTCGGAGCCCAGGTAGCTTCAAGAAGCTTCTCACCCCTGGGGTTACCAGTGGAGCCACCACTGTAGCTCCCTCCTCCACTACCAAAAACTCCCATCACACACACAAACCTGACACAAGAGTAGAGGGGGAGAATCACCTCCCTTGACCTGCTGGCCACATTTCTCTTGATGCAGCACAGGATGCGGTTAGATTTCTAGGCTGTGAACACACATTGCTGGCTCATATTCAGTTTTCCTTCTGCTAATACCTCTAAATCCTTCTCTGCAGGGCTGCTCTCAATCCACTCTTTGCCTAGCCTGTATTTGTACTTGGGATTCCCTTGACCCAGGTGCAGTCACAAGACATTGCACTTGGCCTTGTTGAACTTCGTGAGGTTTGCACAGGCCCACCTCGCAAGCCTGTCCAGGTCCCTCTGGATGGCACATCCCTTCCCTCCAGCGTGTCAACCACACCACATGCCTTGGTGTCATGGGCAAACTTGCTGAAAGTGAACTCAGTCCCACTGTCCATGTCGCCAGCAAAGATGTTCAAAAGCGCCAGTCCCCATACTGATCCCTGAGGAACGCCACTCATCACTGCTCTCCACTTGGACATTGAGCTCTTGTCCACAACATTTAAATGCAACCACTCAGCCAATTCCTTACCCACTGAGTGGTTCATCTGTCAAATCCATGTCTCTCCAATTTAGAGACAAGGATGTCATGCGGGACAGTGTTAAATGCTTTGCACAAGTCCAGGTAGATGACATCAGTTGCTCTTCCATTATTCACCAATGCTGTAATCCCATCATAGAAGACCACCATATTTGTCAGGCATGATTTGCCCTTAGTGAATCCTAGATTATTCTGTATCTCTCCAGCTCAGACTGGTTGTAGCTCTCCGTCTATATGATGCCCTCCTATTTTCAGACCCTGTTCCAAATGCACTGAAAACCAATCCAGAGCAAAACAGGCTCTTAAAGTAATATGTTGGGACTCATAGAGTTTGAATACTGTACAGCAAAATCAAAAATGTTCCGTTTATTAAGATTTGCCTTCTCAGAATCACAGAATCATTCAGGTTGGAAAAGACTCTTGGGATCATCAAGTCCAACCATCAGCCCTACTCTACAAAGTTCTCCCTTACACCATATCCACCAACATGTTGATCAAAGCTGTTGGGTCTTTTTCTTTTTTGAAGTAGCTGGTGCATGGATTGATCCTTTCACTGAAAGAATGGGTCCTCTGATGGGTTCTCTGAAGGTTGGACTGCAAATATTTCAGTATTATTAGGAATAGACCAGCTTCTGCTGACAGGTGTCTGCACAAGGACTGTGTTCTAGTGTATTGTTCACATCCTGGTCACAGCAATATGTCTCTCAAGCCATTGCAACCCAAATCACAGCCCCGAGAAATTGTTTTGTGCCTTGATATGTCAACACATTTTGAGAAGAGGAAGGAAGCTAAGTCTCAAAAACTATAAAGCAGATCTGTGTGGTCAGCACATCTCATCAACTGGTCAAGGACAATAGATTTCTGTTTGCTTGTGCTATTACCCACACTCTTTCTCACATTTGCCACCATATCTCACTGAAAATGAGGGCAAATCCAACAGGGGTATATGCAGTGGGCACTTTCTAAAGTTGACGGTGATTCTGGAGACCTCTTTTACCAACTGCATAACCTGAAAGTCTCTCCAGAGAAACATATCAAATTCTTTCTCTCTGAAACATAGGCCTGTCTAGGTTCTGAATAAGGAGTAGCCTGAAGTCACTAACTCCTATTCAAATACCTGGCTTAGGTGGTACTAGTTCTGCAAAAACTGGTTCTCCTACTGCTGCCATTTGAATTTTATTGGTGCAATAGTGGGAAATCTGAAGGCAAATGTTAACAAAGATTTTAGTGTTGTCCAGAAGGAAACAACAACAAGAAGTAATCAACCTAAATAAAATTGAGATATTCCTTTTGTAAAAAGTCCTACAGCCTACTTCAGAAGCCCTGCTGGTACTTCTGTTTACCAGAAAGTTTACATGTGAGACACATAATGCTCAGGTCCCCTGCAAAGTCAAAAGTTCAAAACCCAGCCATATATAATTCCCTGGGAGCTTCCTTCTGCCACCCAGAGAAACATCTCCTTTTCTCTGGGGTTACAAGGATGAAAAATCTCTGTCTATAAGTAAACTTTTCCAGAATTCTGTCACTTTATCAGCTAAGGCATTGAACTCACATGGAAATAAAGAAGGCACTGGGAAACTAGGAGTTTATTTAAAAAATAGAACTCTGTTCACTTGCCAAAAAGGCTCTAGGGACCACTTTAATCACTAACAAATATTTCTAAAGCTTTGCTTTTATTTTTGAAAGAGTGTGACCATGCCAAATAATTTCTGATAAAGGATCTACTGGTCAGAGAGGACAGTGAAAATCGATCTTGGCAATTGTTGATGCAAAATTAAAATGACAAACTGGTAGGTAATGTGCTCAAATAAGAGAGAAGGAATGGCTGGGAAACTACAGAGTTTGTGGTACTTGATTAAAGGTGGCTTTTATCTTAATTCCAGTCAAAATTGCACACTACACAAATTTGGCTTAATCTGTTCAAGTAAAGAAGCAGCAAGAGGAATAAGTCAATATTTGAGAAGTAAAAGTGATGTTTTTATGCCAAATAATCTGAAAAACAAGGCAACCCTGTTTCTTGCTCCCTACACAGTTAAAATGCTGAATTGTCTCCACAAATCACACTTGTCAGTGGCTCATAAAAGCCATCAGTTTAACGCCTGGTAATGTCAACTCCTGCTCAAAAAGTGTTTTTGCATTAATGTCAATGTGAGATCCTGTGTTTATTGTTTCTCAGTGGTTTACAAATGAAATGAACTCAGGAACCAAGTCATTTGCACATAGGGCTACTCCAGTGTTAAAAACACTCTCCTGAAGGAGACAAAAGAAAAGCAAAAAAACATACCGTGTGCAGCTGATGCAGCCACAAACCATTCTGCAGACTTAAATTAAGGCTTTCTACCTGCACAGGGCCTCCTGCAGGAATCTCAAACTGAACAGAAATTAAGAAGTCCTCCCATGAGCTAGTACAATATTCTGGAGACCAGATAAATTTAAATATCTATCTGGTTGGAGAGTCAAGTCAAACAATCCAAGAGAAATTGAGCCCTCCAGAACTAATGCTGGAGATTATGGTGGGCCCAAAACCAACCTAGATGTAGCTAATCTAAGATGCCTAGATGTAGCTAAACTGCTTGTGTGCAGGATTGCCATCTGCTCCTTTAGGATGCACTTTAGAACTGAAGATGAAAGTACCCTGAGGATCACACAGCCTGGGTGACCTTCACAGATCAAGAAATGTCAGAGGCTGGGAAAGTCTGGCACTCATCAGGCTCTTCATCATACCGTGTATTCTTGCTGAGAGCAAAATATCCTTATTGCAAAATTCCTGTAACACATGTGGCCCAGGATGGATTTGTTTCAGGTGTGCATGATGCCTCCACAAAGACAGAAGTTTCCATGACTGGTGTTCACACACTGTGGTGTTTCTGAAGTGAGCTGTCAGAAAAAGGTCAA
Source organism: Athene cunicularia (assembly GCF_003259725.1). NCBI lineage: Eukaryota > Metazoa > Chordata > Aves > Strigiformes > Strigidae > Athene > Athene cunicularia. Next base: position 45,429,391 of record NW_020799095.1, read on the forward strand.
CAAGAAGGTATCTGTGATGAAAAGTGCATGGAAGACACGGGTGAACATAGGAGGGTGCAGAGCCTGTTGAGGTGCCAAGGAGGACTAAAGAGTGACCATATTTAATGTAGATCTAATCTGGTCAACGCTTTGACATCCATACAACATACAGAGTTTGAGTACTGCTCAGAGCCCACCACCCCTCCAGGATGGCCAGCCAGGATGTGCTGGTGTTCAGCCTGAATGAGCACTACAGTGTGGATTAAAGGGGATCCAGGGACTGATCCTGAAGTCATCTGATGGTATAGAGACTCTTTGGTCCCAGACTAGAATGCCAGACTCAGTGCTGCTGTACACTTTCTATGCTTTCTTTTGAGAGAAAATTTTTCTGCCTCACTGGTCAGGTAGAACAGAAAAGTGGTATGATTTCAGCAAGACATTGACAGACTTGTAGGATTTGTATGGAACAACAAAACAATTGCCTTACAAAATCTGATGAGTTGTGTGAACTCAGTCTCTGGCTTATGTGACCTGTAAAGAGAAGTCTACTCTGTGTATTTAAAAGCACTGTCTTATTCCATCTCATGGATTATTTTGTGTGAGCAAGGCTTGAGCTAAGAGTCAGAAATCTTAAATTAATTTTGCGGCAAATGCAAAAGTTTTTCAGTCTTAACTCCTTTCAGAAGCAGTTTTTTCAGTGCCATTGTTTCCAATGGCTTTGCACAGGCACAACTTCTTGGAGACAAGAAAGAGATTCTGATGATAACACACACAAAGAATTGAATGTAGTTCACTGCCTCTTTGTTATGCAGTTGTCTTGGCTTCAACAGTAATAAAATGCATTTGTCACCAAAACCGGGGATTCTTCTTGAAATAAACATAGAAAACCACAAATCTATAGATAAGAAGGTGTCATATTTTTAAACAATTTTCTGTTCAGAAACACACTCCAAACCACTTTCTGGAGTAGTATACATTTCAGTTTAAATGATTCATATACTGGCTCACTTCACAGTTTGCACATGATGTATTTTCATTTTTAATTTAAATACAAAAGCTCCTGGCAATGTACTGATGGTGGGTAGGAAGAGTATACAATCAGTATTTGGGGAGCTGTTGCCAAATCACAGCTTCTATAAAATCTGTTTGTAGTGAAGCACTGAAGGTATTTCCCTGCCACAGCCACAAATGCAGGATTGCATACATGCCATGATTTCAGAAAGTACTTGATTAAAGTATTAAGTCCAACACCAAGAGATATTCATTAATTAATCTCAATACATTTCAGTTAGTTTGTTCTTTATAGGTACAGTGTTTTCATGGTAACCTGAGCCAAAGTTCCCTAAATTTTGGTCCTGGTTCCTATATGATAGATGACAAACATAAATAAATCTCTTCCAACACGGACATTATTGATATTTTGCTGAATATTAATGGACTAGTAAGATACAATTTGCCAGTCACGTCATGATACAAGTATAAAATTCAAATATTTCTAGTAAGCTGTCAGTCAGAGAACTATAATTGTTCACATAACTCGTATTTGAGTCAATAATTTTCCTAAGTTAATATCAACAGATGTGATTGCAATGTATTAACTAAGGATAAACATAAATACGCGTTTTTGTAACGGATGTTTCATGAGTAATACTCTATTTTCAGTTAGTGTGAAACATTCTCTCACATCTACTTAAATTCAAGAGACACATTCCACATTCATTAGGTGTTCTGAGCCCGAGGGTCTGGTATTTATGAATGTTGTATTTCATGTTTATCTCAGTAGCGTACAAGTATGTGTACTGCTCAAGGCTGATGAGATTCTCCGAAGCTCGTAAGCCCCTGCCAAACTTACTTTCTATCACATCTGCAGAGAAGCTCTGTGACAGAAATAATAATCTGCTGTGGGTCGATTATATTCACACTACCAACATAACTCTCCTGAATGGATCAATTAGAGCAAATGTTGCCAGTGAACCATCCTACAAATGTGGAATGGTTACCTCTTAATGACTTCTTTTCCCTAAAAATTTGAAGGCTGTGGTAATTTGCAATGCATGCATTAAAAAACTAAAACAAAAAAACCAAAACGAAACAAAACAAAAAAACATCAACAAAATCATTCTTTGCAATTGCTCAGAGACCAGGTACTTCTCCTGAAGCTACTGTAAAAAGCAGTCCACTCTCTCTTTCAAAGTTTTCCAGCCTACCTCAGTTGAGGTCACACTTCTGGCTGTGGATTGCTTCCAATTTCCCAGGCCCATGACCTTGAACATAAACAATAACTATTGAGTTTCTGTCAGGAATTTATAAATGCCAGGTATCTTTTAACCTATACAGCACAATGAAGCAACCATACCCTGGGCTTGGACTTCACATACAACAAAAAGCATGATAATTTAACAAAGTTCATGCCAAACCATCTCCTTAGATTTGGCTATTTCTTCTGCTTGCCTACTAAGTCCACAGTCTAATCCCCCTATCCTAAAACACCCTTTTCTCCACTGTGAGATGTATGCAGGAGATGCATTTGGGAGTTCTGAGAGATCTGAGAGATGCTAAACCATCTTACATTGCTTAATCCATTGATCAATCCATGGAGACACATGTTTGCTTTAGAGCATTTATTTTCTTTAGATTGTTGAGACTGATGAGTATTGTACAGGGAAAGAAGTTGCATACATGCATTTATTTTCTTTAGATTGTTGAGACTGATGAGTATTGTACAGGGAAAGAAGTTGCATACATTTAATTGCAGTGTTAAGTCATTTTTCTAAGAAGTCTTTATGGCCTGGTACCCTGTATGGTGGAAGTCATTTAAAGACAAATCATTTAGAAGTAAACACTTTCCTCATGGCATCCTTCTGTCCCCACTATTGACGATGAAACATCATTATTAACTGTAAGAATGCAAGCAGAATGCCATCAGGTCTTATTCAAATCCCACCGAAGCTAATAACTCAAGATTTCCATGAACTTCAGTATGGACAAAACTCTTCCCATTGCAGCCACAAAAATATTGTTGGTGGTTAAATCTAACCCCTTTCAAATGTCTCATTATGGAACTAGTATTGTTTACTATATCCTCAAAAAGTCCTGAAGAAAGACTGCCTATTTATACCTTGGGCCCTTCTGTAAAATTCAAAATAAATTAATGAAACAAGAAAGTGCAAAGCTCATAATGAGATGCTAACATTGTCCTGCTCCAGTTATCAACACATTCATAACACTGGTACCTGTGTAGTCCCACTTCAGGCCTCACAGAAGACACTGAGTTGACCACACAAGAGTGATAGAGCAGAACTGATCTGCTTTTTGACAAAGCCACGGTGAAATTTAGCTCTAGTAGAGCAAAGAGAGTTGTTGTTATCCACAAACACTCCACACTGGCAATAGGTTGACAACACTACCTTGCCAGAGTGTCTCTTCATGCCTCCTTGTTAGACAGTCATAGATTTTAAGGTCAGCAGGGACCACCTGATACTCAAGCAGAACAGAAGCCATCCCATTCCATCTGGTTACTCTTGTGCTAACTCCGATAATTACTGCTGACTAAAGCCTGCCTTCGGGAAAGGCATCCAGTCTTGTTTGAAGGCTGCAGGAGACAGCAAAGCCACCACTTTCCCTGGTTAACTTATTAAATTTCTCATTTTCTTCACTACCTGGATCCAAGTCCGGCTGCCAGTCGTCCATAAAAGTAGCCTTTGTTATAATCTGGTGGTGTCAGTGCTGGTTGCAGAAAGGTGAAACCCAGCAATGTCTACAAACACAGGGAGTTCTACATTATACAGGTGTTTAAAGGTGAAACAGGTTGAGGAATGCAAAATCTTTAAGACTGAGTCCTTTAGATGCTTCCCTTCCCAGCCTCCAAGATGACAGCTTGCCTACAAATTTCCTGGTTTTACAGGGTTTGAATCTGCCTGATCTCCCCATTCTGGGAGGGCAGGAAGCAAAGAAGTCCTGAATTAATGGCACCATTAAAATAACCATTTAGGGATATTTTGGATCCAATGTATAATATGTGGGAAATTTATAGCTCTGCCAACTGGTCAGCAAATACCTGCCAGCCTTGTAACAGAGCACAGCAAGGACTTCTGGCCCTCTAGACACCATGGCAGTAAGGCTCTTCCCCTTTACTCACTCAATGTTTTGGTCACTAGAATTTTTCTACTGCCTTCTGCTATGGCACCTTTTCCTCTTTCAATTTTAGGCAATAATTTCCCCTAGCTGTGCTCTCTGAAATCATCAGTTTCCTGGCTAACTTGTTCTCTTTTTTTTTCCTTTCTGTTTGTGAAGGGCAGAATATTTAGATCTCGTAAAATCTCACCTGAAACCCTCACCCCATACAGACCTTATCAGACGAGATAGTGTCATTACCCACATCAGCAGCCATATCCTACACAGAAGCAGCACCAAATGCAGTTAAGGTACACCCTTCTGTATTAGATTTGATAATTGTTTACTACCAACCAGAGATAATTGAGTCTTCAAAAACTGAGTTACATGCTAAGTACACTGTAGTTGTTATGGTGCTGTCTTCTGCTGGTACACACAAAGTATAATCTCAGGTATCCCATTACTAGACCTCTCTTATTCCAGACTCATATTTGATCTCCTACTCCCTTGCACTTCATAGGCCATGGTCCTTCTTCCACTCTACTCTCCCTGCTGCTGCTGGCCTTGGTTCTCCATATCTGGTGAGAAATGTGTACGAACTGCAGTTTTTCAAAAGTTATTACATTAAATGGATGTTGACATATTTTTCAGAGGAAAGGGAAAAGCACAGATCTGAAATGCAGACCTTCTAGATGCAGACTTCAGTCTTTGGCTCAAAACATAAGTGGCTACAGCTTCTCAACAGCATAACCTCAAAGAAGTCTAACAACTAACATGACATTTTTATCCCTAGATTCATTCTTTGAATATTTTTAGTTGAAATTAGAAAATTAAAAATAAAGAAAGGAAAGATACATCAGCCTGAGGTGGCATCTTGCTTGGAGAACTCACTTGAAACTGTTAAAATTTTACAAACTTACCAGCAAATGAAACTAGGAGTGAGAATGAGAAATGCCACGAAACTAAACTGTATGAGGCACTACCTGCCTTGCTCTGTCTCTGCTCCTCATGCCCCTATACAAAGTTCTTGATTTTGTCACAGAAGGCTGAACACAGGCTGTGTCCCCTGGCTGGACTGAGCTGCTGTCCAAGGACTGAAAGAATCTAACTCTTTCATCTGTTCTCTTTGCACCAACTGTCAGTGTTGTCAGTGTGAATTTCAAACTAAGGCAGAAGCAGAAAAATGCTCTTGGTACTTGCTCCTTACAATGAACCTCAGAGATGTGCACAACTAAATCAAAACAAATGGGGAGCTCCCGAAGACACTGAGAAGAGAAAGAGACAATCCAACACATGCAAGAGAGAGGAAATATAAAGGGGCTCATTTAATTGTAATGTCACGTTTGCAAGAATTTGGTCAAAATGCTTTGTAATACTTACACTACCACTATTGTCCTTTTCATCCCTTTCTGGGACTCCGTTACAAAGAAATAATTTTGGAAACAACATCACATTTCCCATTTTCCTTAAGTTAATGTTGTGTGTGCTTTTGCTTTCTTGAGTGGAATAGGCAGCAACCTGGCCAAAGACTAAAGCTTGAGTTGGAGCATGTGATAAAACAAGAAGTTGTACAGAGTCTGAAAGCTCTGATGTATAATACAGAATGTCACCAAGATTGGAGAAAGAAGGTGGTATGGCCAAAAGAAAGTAATAAGATTGACCAACTTATCACTATTAATAGTACTTGTCCTATGGATGACTCCAGTGCCTCAGCTGATCAATATGGCTGTGACAAGAAAAGTTGTTCTATTTTCAGGACCAGACCAGGGGGGTATCATTTAAAAAAAAAAAAAAAAGTTTACTCTCCATGAAGTATCTGTTCAGTAGGTGATAAATCTGTTCCATCTCACTTCTGAAGGAAATTGTTCAAGGTCTTTGGTACCCAGCTGTGAGTTAGGCATAACATCAACATACTGGGCTTTGCATCAGAGGGATACATTCTGGCAAGAGAGGCTTTCAAATAAAATTTTGTTGATTTTCCAGAATATACGAAAAGCATAAAACTGTTTCCTGTATTGATAAAACAACAATGACCAGAATAAAACAACCAAGATTTCTGGCATTAAAATGTTGTGAAGAAACAATCTTTGAGCCTGGCTAGTCACAGCCTGCTTTTATGCCATACAAATTGCTGGATTTGAATAGCATAAAGCATGTAAAATTTCTTGAGCTGAAAACCTGAAGCATTCCTGGCTCTGTTCAGAAATTAGCCTTAAACTCAATAGCAAAATAAAAAATCCATGAATGAGAAACAAATTTAATGTATATCACAGAATAATCTAGGTTGGAAAAGACCTTGAAGATCATCCAGTCAAACCATTAACCTAACACTGACAGTTCCCAACTACACCAGATCGCTCAGTGCTGTGTCAACCTGACTCTTAAACACCTCCAGGGATGGGGACTCCACCACCTCCCTGGGCAGCCCATTCCAATGCCTAACAACCCCTTCTGGAAAGAAATGCTTCCTAATGTCCAGTCTAAACCTTCCCTGGTGCAACTTGAGGCCATTCCCTCTTGTCCTATCACTTGTTAGTTGGTTAAAGAGACTCATCCCCAGCTCTCTGCAGCCTCCTTTCAGGTAGCTGTAGAGGGCGATGAGGTCTCCCCTCAGCCTCCTCTTCTCCAGACTAAACACCCCCAGTTCCCTCAGCCTCTCCCCGTACGACCTGTGCTCCAGACCCTGCACCAGCTCCGTTGCCCTTCTCTGGACACGCTTGAGTCATTCAATGTCCTTTTTGGAGTGAGGGGCCCAAAACTGAACACAGGAATCGAGGGGCGGCCTCCCCAGTGCCGAGTCCAGGGGTCAGATCCCTTCCCTGTCCCTGCTGGCCACGCTATTGTTGACACAAGCCAGGATGCCATTGGCCTTCTTGGCCCCCTGGGCACACTGCTGGCTCCTGTTCAGCCGGCTGTCAATCACCCCCTCAGGTCCCTCTCTGACTGGCAGCTCTCCAGCCACTCCTCCCCAAGCCTGTAGCGCTGCTGGGGGTTGTTGTGGCCCAAGGGCAGCCCCCGGCATTTGGCCTTATGGAAACTCCTCCAGTTGGGCTCAGCCCATGGCTCCAGCCTGTCCAGGTCTCTCTGCAGAGCCTCCCTACCCTCGAGCAGATCAACACTCCCACCCAACTTGATGTCATCTGCAAACGGACTGAGGGTGCACTCGATCCCCTCGTCTAGATCATCAATAAAGATGTTAAACAGGAGTGGCCCCAAAACCCAGCCCTGGGGGACACCACTCATGACTGGCAGCCAACAGGATTTAACTCCGTTCACCACAACTCTTTGGGCCCGGCCATCCAGACAGTTTTTTACCCAGCAAAGCGTGTGCCCATCCAAGCCTCGAGCAGCCAGTTTTACCAGGAGAATGCTGTGGGAAACTGTGTCAAGGGTCTTACTAAATTCAAAGTAAACTACATCCACAGCCTTTCCCTCATCCAATAAGCAGGTAGCCCTGTTGTAGAAGGAGATCAGGTTTGTCAAGCAGGACAGACATATATATATGTCTGTGTGCACAAGTAGCTGGGAGGTATGAAAGAAGCAAAGCATAGGAGCAATAAGGCAGAGAAGGAAAACAAAAGAAATATATAAGCATGCAGATCTAGATACTCAGGTGGGATAAATCATTGTTGTTCCATTAAGGTCAATACATCCAGACAATTTTTCTGTTTAATATAAGACCCTTTGGTTTCATCTGTGGTAGACCAATTGCATTTAAGCCTATACCAATTATTTTCAAAACTGACTGTAGGCAGAAGATATGATACTCACTCCTCAAAACTTCCCTAGTACACTCATTTTTAAAATCACATAATTTCATCCTGGCTGAGGCAGACATATGTATTTTTGATAAAAGGAGTTAATATCACCCCCAGCCAAAATTTGCAAGAACAGTCATCACTGCCCCTGACATAAGGCAGTGGAGAAAGGCACCCACTGATGGCAACTTAATACTTTTCTTTCCCTCTATTAAATTGGTTCCCATGGCTGTGAAGAACAGGTGAAGTTCTCCCAAATAACTTGCTGTCAAAAAGACAGGGGTGGGGACCGCCTTGCACTTTCAAGGCAGGGACTACTTTTTGCTCTGCATTTGTATAGCTTCTTACATTCTTGGATGCTGGTTTAACACTGAGAGAATGTACGTGCCCTCTCCTCTCCTCTCCTCTCCTCTCCTCTCCTCTCCTCCATTAAGAGAAATACTTTTTTTCCACCCTTTTAATGTAAGCTTCAATAAATTTCTCCAGATTCAGTTTTGTTCTTAGGTTTTCTGTACAGACTCTGCAGCACATAAGGGTTTTAAAATCACCTTCAGTTTGCTTACTGAGCTGAAGCTGGGAGCAACAGAACAGTCCTATTGAAATTGGTTGAGAATTTTGTGCATGCACTTGCTTACAAAAAAAAATCACATTATTTTTTTAATGACACTTTTACCCAGACGTCTATAACCAAACATCTGCTTTAATGGGGTAAAATCAGGAGACACTCCCAGCCTCTATTAAACTGAATGAATACTTCACTGTTTTTACAGAGCTGTTCTTGGAAATGAAGCCTGTTTTGCAAGAAACTGCTCGCAGGACTGAGCCCAGTATTTGTTTTGTTGTATTTATGTCATGAGAGCTCTCTAATAGGATAAGATGTATGTTATAAGTATCTACATAATGGCTTCCCTCCAAAAGGGCCATTACAGGCTGTAAAATAAATAGTACTCATTTAATTCCTTTTGTAAATATACACAGTTTGGAGACAATAATAACACAGAGAAAGTAAATTAATCCACAGAAAACCACTGCATCCAAATGAGTTTATGAAACCAAGGGGAAAAAAAAACAACCACAAGATAATGGAAGAGTATCTTATGGTGAAAGTCCCCAGATCAGCAAACTCTTTAAGCATACATTTAATGGAAGAAAGGACTTAGCATGGCCTTATGTATCTTGCACAATGAAGGCTTTAGTTGCATATAGACATATAATAAAACTAAAACAGGCCACAGCCACAATCTAGCTGGATGTGGGTTGTTAAAACTTCATGAAGCCAATCAGATGGTCCCCTGTTTGATTATCTAAGGAACGCTTTAGCTCATCTGGTGATACCCCAAGCCAGGAGGCCACACTGAGTCAGTTTTATCCACCATGACCAGACTTTCCAGCGAATCAGCTTCTCAAGCAGCAGCCTCCGTCTAGCATCAGTGCCTTTGTTCTTTGTTCGATTTATAACTTTATATTTTCTGCTGTAAAAGGCACATTGCTTGGCCAAGCTCAGTTTACCAATCGATTCAGACCACTCCATATGTGTCACCCCTCCTCTCATTATTTATCACTCCTCCAATATGACTGTCATCACCATGTTTTATCAGGAAGGATTTTATGCTTTCTTTCAAAGCATTGACAGAAGTGTTAAATAGCAGTCTTAACTAGCAGTTCACCTGCCCAGTAATGATCCCAAATTTACAAGAATGTTATGAGTTCTTCCCATTAGCAGCTTTTAATCAATTTAATGCATCCATGTTGGTTTTCTATTCTTTTGTGTGGTACTAAGGCAAATGTTTTAGCGAAGTCTTAGTCCATCAAACTGATATTATTTCCCTTATCAGCACAGTTTGTAAAGCCATCAAGTAAAATTATTCACTTCAGTTTGACAAGATCTATTTCCAATAATCCTAGATAGATTAGCATTAATTACATTACTGGTTTTTAATCCTTTATCATTCAAATCCCAAATTGAATGTTCCATTATCTTCTCTGGGATCAATGTCATGCTGAAAGAACTGTAATTACACAAGGCATTCTATTTATCCTTTAAAAACATTGGTGTATTCACTTTCTTGAAGTTTCATGGCCTTGCTAACCATCATTTTTAATGAATCTAGGAGCACCTTGGATGGTTCCTTTAAAATTCTTGGGTGCAAACTATCCATCTCTGTTCTTTTGCAATCCTTTAACTTTTACCGCTACCTTAGGAGTTGCAACAAAAGCACATGCTTGTGCTGCAAGATGAGCAGCATTACTGTAGTATCTACAAGAGTCCTCCACAGAGACTGGGCTTAGTTTAAAGGCAGGAAGGGAGAGAACCCTTCAGAGCAAGTGACTTGAGTACCAGCCATACCAGCACACTCTCTGTCACAGGTCCCAGGTGCAAAGATGTTCCAGGGGACTCCAGATCTTCCACTGGTATCAGACTCTTCTGAAGAGGAGCCTTTCTCAACATAGGACAAATCTGTGTTCAGTTGATATATGAAACAATCTATAGCCTGCTTATAAGAAAGGCACATTTCCCAGTTCTGGGGGAAATTTTGTCTGAAAAGGAGTGGTCTGAGGACTCTCTGAAATCTAGGCTTTATACTTTGGGAATTGCTGAAGGGTCAGACTGATGAACTTCTTATACTCTTTAGGACGGGTTGGGGAGCAAGTATGTTGTGATCCCCACTATGCACTGCTAAGGGAACTGGAATTTTCTATCACTCAACTCTGCAAAAGTTTTCTTATTTTATAATAAACAGAGTGGGTCCAGACACTGAAGTTCCAGCAGTAATTATGTTGAGAATAATTTCTTCTGTGCTTTTTTTGTGTTATCACTATAATGTGACTCAAATTTTTTGATTTATTTTTTGAAACAGTCTTGTAAAAACAAGAACAGTAAAGAAAGATTAATCCCTAATCTCCATTAAATCATGTTCTAATGCTTCAGGAACAGGTTTTCAAAAAGGACTGAAAGCCAAACACTGCTAAACACCGGGCCAGTATGATTTATGGGGTTTTAATTACATTACTACTGAATCAGTCACCTACTAAGTTTGTTTTACTGAATTAGCTGTAAGGTAGTGGGAAAACCACAGGATACATAATAAATACTAAGCATGACACTATGAATTAGCAAAACATAAAGGGTTTGATTTATACTTTATAATAAAATCTTTTTACTTACCTTTTGAGGCAAATTTTTTTAACAGTCTCTTAATTTCTGCTTTGCTGTTTACTAAACACAGACTTGACAAATCATCTTGGCCTTGCTCAAAGTACATTTGGTTGTATCCATCTAATTCTTTTCTACATTTGGAAAGAAGCCTGTATTTGGCACCTAATTTAATATAAGTGAAGAGGTACATACAGATAAACCAGTCACTTTGTCAGGGGATGTAACCTGTTCATTTCCACAGCACTCAGCTGATGGATTTTGCCCTCAGAGTGGCTGAAAGACAATGAACCTGTCCCTTGCTTCGTACAGTATGTTATAAAATATACTACAATATAGTTTCCCACTATTCCCAGGCTCCCACTCCTGACATTCCTTGGTTATAAGGTGCAGATAAGTGCCAATATGCTACGTATATACCCATGATGGCACGTCTGAAGAACTAAATAATTAAAGGCACCTCTACAAGAGGCTGAAGAGTGAAGGATTACATGAGGTATCTCCAACAGAACCCTTTCTTCCCCAAAATTCCAAACTTCCCACATTCCTCAGCACTCAGATGAGAGCAAATCAACTCATTTGACTCATTGCCTGCAAGACAAAAAGGGAAAAATAATTTTATTTAAAGGTTTCAGTGGAGTATGTGTTGGTTTGCTGCTGTTGTCATTTGCTTTTGTTTGTGTTTTATTTTAATATAAATCCAAAAGGTTTAGGAAATTCTAAACTATGAGATGACTTCACAGTGTAAAATGATGCATTCAGCAAATGTCAAAAGCAGAATGTTTTGCTGCCTTCAAACTCTTTCCTTAGGTTTGCAGGGCTTGACCATGTGTGATAGGGAGAGACAGGGTGGCTTAGAGTATTTTATTTGCTTTGAGTAAGATGTTTTTGCTTTGAGTAAAATGAAGCTGATAGAATCATAGAATGCCAGGTTCAAAGGGACCTCAAGGATCATCTGGTCCAACCTTTCTTGAAGAAGCATGGTCTAGACAAGATAGCCCAGCACCATGTCAGCTGAATCTTAAAAGTGTCCCATGTTGGGGAATCCAGCCCTGAGAATATTGTTCCAATGGCTGATTGTTCTCATTGTGAAAATTTTTACTCTTGTGTCCAGTTGGAATTTCCCCTGGAGCAACTTGTACCCATGTGGCTCCTTGTAAAAAGGGTCTCCATCGTCTTTGTAGCCACCCTTTAAATACTGGAACATGGTGATAAGGTCTCCCCTAAGCCTTCTCTTCTCAGGGCTGAACAAACCCAATTCTCTCAGCCTTTCCTCATATGCCAGGCTTCCCAGTCCTTTGATCATCTTTGTGTCCCTTCTCTGGACCCTCTCCAGCCTGTCCACATCCTTTTTGTATAGCAGGGACCAAAAATGGACACAGCATTTCAGGTGTGGCCTGACAAGCACCAAGTAGAATGGGATAGTACCTCTTTATTTCTGATGGCCATGTCCTTGATGCAGCCCAGCAGCCTGTTGTCTTTCTTTGCCACTGCAACACACTGTTCACTTATATTGAGCTTGTTGTCCACCAGAACTCCCAGGTCCCTGTCCACAGAGCTGTTCCTCAGCCAGGTAGATCCCAGCCTGTGCTGCACTCCTGGATTATATTTTCCCAGGTGGAAGATCATATACTTGTCTTTGCTGAACTTCATGGTTCAGCAACAAGGTTCTTGTTAGCTCATCCAGTTTATCCAGGTCTTCCTGCAGGGTGACTCTCCCTTCTGAAGTGTCCACTTCTCCACTCAGTTTGGTATCATCAGCAAACTTCATCAGGGTACACTTGATCCCATCATCCAGATCACTTATGAAGATATTAAAAAACATTGGACCTCATATTGATCCCTGGGGGATCCCACTTGTGACAGGTTTCTGTGTCAGATTCCTGCTTTGTGACAGATTCCTGATGATCACTTTTTAATATCTATATTAGGTTAAAACCATAATTTTTTGACAGAAAATTATAATAATAGGAAATTTCAATCAATTCTGGAGACAGGCCCACCACTCATCTGCTCTGACACTGGTACTAAGGATCCCCAGGGCCAAATCCAGTAGTTTTAGGAATTTGTTTCTGCTTGTGGCTGCTGTGAGCCTAAATTCCCTGCAGACAAGGCGCTGAAGAAGGATATGCGACATACATACACTCAATCCTTTGCATTAAAAAAGCAGCATTTTCCAATAAACTGCTGAAATCACCTCCTCCTGGAGCTCAGATGCCAAGAATCCCGCAAAACTAACTACTGTAACTCTGAGCACAAATCCCAGCCATGTGTGCAAACTCATTTGGTTCACAGAAATATTTGTACAGTTTATGGACACATACACTAAGTTCCTGAGCCCTTTTAGTAACACTAAATATCTTGCTATTGTTTGCTCGTGGCCTTGGGTAAGAATTTCTAAATGGGTGCTTGGCTTAACTGTAATGGAAAGCGGATATGAAAATAATAGGTAACAGCAATTTAAAGAAAATGATTCAAAGCATGTCCATTAAAGCATCACCATAAGCATCAGAGGAACAGTTATGAAACAAGAGCACAGCACTTTCCTTCTTAGCTCTTCCTTTGTGAGAAAGGAAATGGATCAGGTAAAAGACAGAAAATCTATATCCATTTTTTTCTAAATGGCCTATTACGCCAGAGTAACACCTCCATATCATATTAGCAATTTTATAGCTTAGTGTATTGGATTCACATGAATTTGATATCTGGTTTTACTTGCTGAACACTACTCATTGTGGGCACATTGGACTACAGCATACCTGGTGAATCTGTATGAAGGTAGCCCTGATACCTTGTCCTCCTTCACGCTCACGCCCTTCAGTGGAGCTTTCCAGCACACAGTGATCTTTGAAATTCACCTCACATGTAAGTGATTTTGGTTGTTTCTTCACTAGGGATCAGTTTCGTCAGGTATGGCAGAGTGACAAAAGCAAGAGATGAGTTGTGGTTCTCTGGACCTCTGCTCTGATAGAGACTGGAGAAGCATCAGGTGCCTAACATGCGGTCAACAGTACTAACAAGGGATGAGAAACCCAATTTATTGGCTCCCCTGGAATGGGACACAGCGTCTATCCTGGGATCCGGTGGAAAGTATTGTGGTCTGGACACAGGGAGGAAAGCTGTATCCTGCGGGAGTCCTGGGCAGTGCATCACCCCAGTGGCTCTCCAACAGCCACCAGATGCAACAGGGACAGATCATGGTGAGTTTCAGCTGCAGAAACAGAAATGCTCTCAAATGACTGAGTTCCAATTTCAGAAAACAGGGCCCAAAGCTAAAACTATTCATACCCCAGATAAGACTGAAGAGCAAATCCTGTAGGAAACTGCAATCTGTTCTCAGATATCCCAGTGGCAAAAACGGGATCTGGTTTTGGTGTAAATTAATCACTGCATGTGCCTCAAATGGTATTAATAACAACCACTTTGAACTCATTGATAGCAAAAGGGTTTGGATGATGCATGGAAAGCCTCCTGTCTGCCTTACATGTATGGACATCATGGGGCAGCAGTAGTCACTTTTTCATCTTCAATGGGCTTAAAATAAATCCCATTTGTAGGACCTTTCACATTATTTCTCTATGAAAGAGTTCAATGCAGAAAAGGAAAAGAAACTGGAATGTGGACTCCTTCAAAGCTGTTCTTCACGCAGAAGTCGCTAGTTACAGTTGTAGCTGTAACATGATGATAGTTGAACTCCCCATACATTTCCCCCAAAGAGACTCTCTAAACCTTCACAGTGGGATCCTCTCCTCTGACTGAAGTGCAAAATAATGCAAATTCCCCTCTCTCTTGAGCAACAGAAGCAGTTCAGGTGACTCTAACAGATACAACATATCAGCACTGGCCTTGGGGAGACATTGTGCAGAATGCTATAAAATGTAACTCTACTTTAAAATATACAGACATGTCCGTTTCCTTTGCAAAACACCCTTCTGCAAGCAAGCTGTGTCATACTGGAAACTGTTAACTCCATAGCTCCCCATATTAATCCTGATATAGCCACCTACCAAGACCTCCATGGACTAAGGAAACATAGCTACCCCTGTTCTCCAGTGAACAGGCACAGAAGTATTAAGAGCAAATATTCAAAACTTTGACATAAAGAGTCCTTGGTCTCCTTTCTGACTGTAAGTTTGACTCCTTATGAATTTAGGTATTCCTTATAAATATGATCCAAAAGAATTTAAATACTCAGAAAGTCTGTGAGAGAAACACATAAAGTCATGCCCTGGGTGCACCAACAGGCTCTAACTCCCTGGAGAAGCCTGTAACCATCTTTCTGTGCAATCTTTCTCTGCAACCTCTTCTCCCATTCCCCTCCTAGGTATCAGAATGCCTTCATTCAAGTCCTGTTCCCACATGATGCAACCAGTAATCTTGGATCAGATTTCTTTGAAATCAGCAAAGTTTGAGAAAGAGCTACAAGAAGTACAAGAAATTTCCAGAATCCATTCACATCCCATGCCAGCTCCACTGTCACAATCATCTCTCCTTTGCGCAGACTATTACCCTTCTCTTGCTGTTCCCTGATGTATAGATACCAAAGTTAATTGGTGCCATTTACAAACTTTACCTCCAGCACCATCTCTGCTAGATGAGACTGGAAACATAATAATGAGAATAAAAACAGATGTGTCTGAGCAAGAATTTAGGGTGGTCTTTACAGTGTGTCTGAGACTGCCACAGAGAGACAATTTCTAAGAGAAGACTGATGATGTGCTTGCAAAAAGAAAAAGTAATACTTAAATGACAATGAAGGTGAGTGGCAGATCCTTGCAGGATCTGATGAACAGCAGCGGCAATGCAAGGGGGAGGATGGAAATAACCAGCCAGGGCTGGGTAAATGGTAAAGTGGCACCACTCATTTTAACAGGCTGGCTGTGTCACAAAATCACACCCCAGGAAAGTGCATGTCTGTAGCAGGGCACAAAGGTCACAAGAAGGTTTAGAAAAGTACATGGTGATCACTGTTTTACTGGAGCTTCAGCAAATTCTGTGATCTCCATGGAAACATCTGAATTTTGCTAAATCAAAACATTTAGAAGAAAAAAATGCTTTGTTGGTATTCTCAGACCATCTCAACAGGATAGTTAGCCTCATTAAGAATTCCCCTGTATTCCCTTCTCTTACATCTGATCTGAGTACTATGTGTGTACTGGTAAATAAAATATCCGCTGACTCTAACTGGCTTAAGTTTAGCTAAACTCTGTTATTCTTCCCAAAAGCACAGTGGCTTGTCCTTAAAGCCTTGTGGCCTCTGGCACTCCTCACACATTAGCTGACCTGGGTCAAGTAATACTTACTAACATTTCATTGGTATGGGAAACCAACTTCTATGTCTTGGGTTTATACTCCATCTTTTCCAGGTTTTCCATGCTGGAATAAAGCTTTAGCTAGCCCCTTGAAGGGGGATAAGCCATGAAGGGCTAAATAAGAATGGAGAGAAATACCAAGTGAAGACCATCACTCCCCATGGGGCATGCCACCCAGATAGCTGGGTCAGCCTGAGACTCAGTCATCTCCCAGTTGTGCTCTACTTTTTTTGTGCAAGCACAAAAGGGTCTTTCTTGGGGCAGATACAGGTGCCTCTGTAATCAACACGCATCTCCCAAGCCCATTTTCAGTTGCTGCAGTCAGTCAGGGTTCATGCTGCAAGTGGGTTTCCAGCACTATCATATTCCACTTGATCTATTTGCTGTCTCATCAGGGTGCAGGACATTCACTTTGCAGCTGTCCAGAGACACCCTTTTCATGCACTGGCCACAAAAGCTAGTCTGATTCCCCTACAACCACATTGATCCCATCTCCATGGTGCCTGCTGGTGTTAACTTGGATCCGAATCCCCATGGACCCTTTGGAATCCTGCCTCTCCATCTCAGGAGTTACCTCAATAAACCCAGATATGTGTCTCAGCTTCCCTGCATCTGAAAGGTCATTCACATTCACCTCCTGTACATTTAACTACTCCACAACAACCTCCAGAGATGCAATCTTTTGGCCTAGGATATTATTTCTGATTGACTTGCCATCATTCAGGAATAGGTCTCACCAGCACACTTTTGCTTGGCGTGCGTATGCTGATGATATACTAGTATCCATTGAAACTGCCTGTTTCTGAGGTGCCCTCGGGGGTGTCTGTCTCTCTCTCAGATATTCACAGTTGGATGAGCAACAATTTTCCAGAGGTGAGCATAACAAACTGAAGCCACTGATTCCAGGCAGCTACATATGTTGACTTTTCAACCAAAAGCTAAAATCTGAAGTACATTTATTTTATTTTTCCAAGGAAGCTATGCTTCAGTGCTGCCTCCAAAATGCAGAATGATATGTATCTTTCACACAGTCCCATTCCTTAGGCTTGCTTGCCAGTGTTTTATTAGAAGGTTCTGCCTTAGTATTGCTGGGTTTGCTGCCTGTGTTGCTAGACTGACACCACTCTGTACTGCATTAACTGCTGCCTTTGAAACAGCAAGAAGAAATTCATTCAGAGCAGGAAGAAAAGAAAAGGACAGTTGGGGCAGAAAAGATTCAGTAAGGTCTGGCTCACATTCACTTAGACATGACTCAACCTTTGTCTTCATGCCCAGTTAAGAGAATCTGCATTATGATTTATCCCACCCTAAAGCAGATGTCTAAGCAATCGCATACATCATCCTCTGAATAGCTCCTTTCTGTTAATTGACTGAAAAAGGAGATAAAGTAAGATAAAATGGTTCCTGTCTCTGAGAGGAAGAACTCAAGTACTCAGATTGATCCCATTCTACCTGTCTAATTTAACCAAGTTTCAAGGCTTCCTTCATATTCCGACATGATATATCTGTGGGTGGAATCAGTTCTCCATAGAAGATACCCACTGGGGGCTTAACCAGCCACTGTGCACTGGACACCCACTTGATATCTGGCAACAATGACACACAACCCTCCATTCATTTCCCTGTCTTTTCTCCCTATCTCTGTGTAACAGTGGGAGTATAAAATACTAGTGGAGATGTAGGTATGTATAACAATCTGTTATGGGGATATATTAATGTTATCTACAACAGATTGCCACCAGCAGCTGCTGTGATCTGCATAAGAGCCAATCATGATGCACAGATTTCCCCTGTTCAGAGTACAACCTTTCCAGCACACATTTATATTCAAGTCTGGTCCTTGTTATGTGTCCCAAGGACATATCAGCACCAGCGTTCAGCAGGAATAAGTTTTCTAATGTATTAGAAGTGTTTGATCAAGTGTTAGGCCAATCTTTCACATGCCTGTCACTACGTCCCTTCTAGTCCTTTCATCAGGATGGGCTTTTTTTCCTGTTATCTTCCAAGAATAAGCAAGTTTGCTTTTAACTTTTTGGGCTGGGTTTTATTTGGTAGAAATCAAATTAATATGAAACACAGGTTGTATGTGAGACCCACCATCTATTTCTAGTTACTTCTGCTCAGGTGACGGCTCAAGTTCACCATGTCTTGTGCTGTCAGCCAGCTCCATCCACATGACATCTGGAATTGCTTTTCTTATGCTTAAATATAACTGGAAGGTACTGTCATATTCCATCTCCCAAACTGATCTTTTCTTTATCTACAAGCAGCTTCTTACTCTTGGATGAAAAGTTGGAGGATTTCTTCAGAAGCTCTGATGTTTTTCTGCTTAAAATAACTAGACTCATAAATAAAGCAGAACTGTGCCCTGGGAATCAGATAGTGCTGCTCAGTATGTGATCACAGGAAATAGATGAAGGCCTCTGTGGCCTTGGTGACTCTCTATGTTGAGTAGTTGAAGTGTTTATGGGCAAATAAGGCTAAGGAAACACCAAGTTCTCCTGCCAGTGATTTTTCTTCCATAAGTTTAAGTGATTCATCTGACCTGTTCTGGGCATCTTCTTTATGATAAGGTGAACCATGTCTGGATCAGTGGTGTGATTCTTCTCAAGCTAAAGGTGACATCTAAAATAGGTCAGATCAGCCACTCCCTAAACACACCTGTTTCTCTCGCTTGATTTGAAAGGGTGACACCTAAATTTCAGTGGAATCAATCTTGGCAAAGAGGTAGACCCCAACACAAAGAAAGTAAAGTAGGGCGTTACACTGCAGTTCAGGGGCTGAATGAGGAATAAAAAGCAGCTTCTGCTTCTGTCCCTTGTGACATTTTTGTTCTGTTGAACCTATTCTCATAACCCGTAAGCAAAAACAGGTGTTCAAAACCTGATATTTCTATTGAAAGGCCAGTGGCGGAATAGACACTGAGACTGTCTTTATGCATCATAAAGAAGCAATAAAGGGCACAAACTTGTTTTTCTCATTTCAGCTTTGCAGTTCACTATAAAAAGGAAAAGCTCCCAATAGTGTACAAAGCATCCAGAGTTCGTAAGAGCACTTGTTGTAAGACCTGATGGAACAATGCCATCTTCTCTAACAAACTACGGCAACAAAAAAAGCACCTCATAAAATTGTCTAGGAGAAACAATCAAATCCTAATGAAATTACAAGAGGCTGCAAATAAGACCGCCAGCAACAGCCATGTTGTCCCAGTCCTACGCACTCTTAACAAGAGTCGCATTGCAATGGTCTTATTTCTCAAGGCTTTATTTCCAAATAAAGACCTTGACAGATGAAATATGTGCTTTACTGATTTATCAGTGATTAAATATTTGTCATCTAGCAGCCCAGGGAAATACATTGGGAATTCAATTGGGAATTCAAATTTACTTGTGTTTCACAGATCTATGCACTCCTTTATGCTCCACTGAGTGGCCAAGCCTACAATAGGGGCTGTCAGTGCTGAGATCTGGTCAGTGAGATAAATAATTAAGAATGCACAAGCCACTAGACAAACACATTCTGAAATTATAATGCGTCATTAGGTATATTCATGGGTTTCTGTTCACTTGAGTTCTTGCCAATAGTGTGATGCCATTGCTAAGCTCTGTCCAAAATCAGCATGAGTGTAACTCAGTGATGGGACTTGCCTTTTCTCAATCATAGTAAAAGGGAGACTTAAATACTTGTGATGCATCATTTTTGTGGCTGCTCTTGGTGCTTGGATTTTTCTTCTTTGTTTTCAAATAAAAAGTAATATTTTTCAGGAGAAGAATAAGGTATTCCTTCAGTTAGCATCTCTAACCTGCATACTTTCCTCTTGCTGTGAAGAGCATTTTGCCAGAATGGCATAGCCATGTCTTTAGTCCTTGATAAGTTTTCATCTCATCTAAAGATATTCACAATGCAAAAAATAAAAATGCCATAGGCTCAGCAGGCATCAGTCTACTTTCACCTCGGCTGTAGCTGAAGCTAGTTTCGTAGCAGTGTTTAATAGCACAGGGTAGGAGCCACTGTCTGTGGTGATTTGCTCACTGCATTCATGATTTAGAAACATGGTTTTCTCTCCTGCAAAAACTACTCCAGCCCTGTCCCGTAATCCTGCTCCTCTTACAAACACTAAAAAAATTAATCACAGACATCAGTGCATACAGAATAGGGAATAGAGACTTGTAAATGAAATTAGAATATCACCTTATTTCAGTGCAGAAAAAGGTAAATTTGATGTCAGCCAGTTCTTCATTCCAAAGCTTCTTCCTAATACCACTGACCCTGGGAAAAAAAAAAAAAAAAAAAAAAAAAAAGAAAAAAGAAAAAAAAAAAGTAGAATACATATCTGGGTTATTCTGGCATATGCTGAAGATTTCCTGGAGCTGTACCTAAGAAGTGTGAAATAACAGGAAGAAACAGCAGTTAGGTTGTCTGTGCAAAGCCTGCCCTGTCAGGTTTGTTTTTCAGAGCTGTGCAGTGCCATATGGTACAAACACACCGTCAAATGCTGTGGCTGGCTTACAGTTGGAGGGGATTTTCCTTCTGTGTCACTGTTAAGAACTCCTCC
Source organism: Athene cunicularia (assembly GCF_003259725.1). Classification (NCBI taxonomy): domain Eukaryota; kingdom Metazoa; phylum Chordata; class Aves; order Strigiformes; family Strigidae; genus Athene; species Athene cunicularia. The sequence goes on from NW_020799095.1 coordinate 45,450,262, forward strand.
TCTTCATTTCACAGCCACCCTGCAGGAACAGGATATCTGTACGAGACTGGCAAATAGACCAAAGGGGGTGAATTGGGGAGCAGTGTTACCACTACCAGCAAAGACCAAGTACTGGCTGTGACTGAACTGAGATGCGTGGAAAGAGAAATTATGTTCCAAAACTCAAGAATAGCTCCCATTCCTCAAGTTATTCTCCACCCCACTGATGAAAGTTGGCTGTAAATGGATTATTTCAGGAGCATGGTTTTGAATTTCATATGACTGCAACTCCCCTGAGTAGATCTTCTAAAACAGTGATTGTAATGACCTTAGTGAAACAGGAATTAGATCTTTAATGTATCAGGGATTTCAGTTGTCTGCAATAGTTCATTGGAGCAGATGGTGAGATGAAAAGCAACCCTTGCCTTGATACTGAGCAATGCACTGTATCTGATTCAAACTTGCACAGTGGAAGCCCTACATTTTAACAGTGACTAAAATACACTTATATTTAATATCCTTACAAAAGCAACAGTAAAGCTAAACTCCAATAGACAGGTTCAGTAAAAAATAAGGAAGCTTGTTAAAGTGGGCAGCTAAGGGAATTAAAACCTTTAGGCAGTATGAAGACTACTGAGGGATGTGAAACTGGAAGCACAGCACCAGAGAATGGCATCAATTAAGAAAGTCTTGAAAAAAAAATAAAAGGAAAACTTTTGTGATGATACAAAAAGAAAAAGGGGTTATTAGAATTAAGAAGACATCATTCAACAGACTGAAACTGTACCCAAATCTAATAATAATAATAGTGAAGTACCATAAATTCTGTTTAGTAAACACAAAAATAAAAACAGACACATGAAAAAACAGTTTGAGAATCAATCAGCTAAAAGATTAAAACAAATAGTAATTTCTTCCATTACACAGGAGCAAAAAGTCTGTCCAGAGAGTCTGTAGGGCCAGCTAGTGATCCCAATAGACAAGGAGCACTCAGGAAAGACAAGGCCATTGCCAGGAAGCTCATAAATCCTTTGTAGTGGTGTTTGCTATAAAAGAAACTAGTAAGAGTCTTGTATACCCTTTGGTAGCCTGCAGATATGTTTGAGACTGAAGTAATCACAAAATAGGTGACAATACAAATAAGCAAAGTGAACATTAGCAGCTGACCTGGGCATCCACTCCTAAGGCAGCCCGGCGATGAAATAACTGAATTACCAATGGCGACATTTAAACTTTCACTCAGATCTTCTTGGGAACTGTAGAGGGTGGAAAACACAAGGAGAACAGAGGGACCTGAATCACTAACAGCCCAAAACCTTGCTATCTGTACTAGGCAAGTTTGTAGAAGCTATAATAAGGAAAACAACCCCCAATGCTCAATTCAGTGTGATTTCGTTTAGACTTGGCTTCCCTCATGTTCAAGCATTGTTTGATTAGTCAGTCCAGAGGCTGCTGCTGTTGTAGCCATTTCACCAGCACTGGTGGCTGCAGTCTGTATGGCAGCAAAGGTCTGGAAAACACAACAGAACTGACTAAACCCCTCAAACTCAGTGGTCATGATACAGCCATGACAGGTTTTCTGGAGCCAGTCCCTCCACGTCAGGGTTTTGCAGTAACTGAGCACAGGGGCCTGGTGGGCAATAACAGGGTGCATTGCTGGGGTTAATGGACTTTTTATCTCAATTGGAATGGCCACTCATGTTCTTACAGTCTTGTGGCATCTTACACTGGCTGTTTTCAAAGGTTCAAGCCTTCATTTTAGTGTTTTTTTTAATTCATTAGGGCAAAACTGATGTTTCTTCAAACTAATACTGGGTATAAGCATTTCTTCAGGTAGAGCATCAAAGAAAGGATCTGAATTGTCAAAAAGGCTCAAGGGAAGCTAAAGTTTTAGGAAGAACTTAGTGCTAGTTTAATTCCTTTAAAACCAGGCAAGCTTCACTGCAGCTTTTTAGTTCTCAGCTGTGTAGTAGAGTTTAGTTGTGCTAAAAGCTTCAGCAGTGCTACAGGGCAGCTCTGCTTGAACATACAGATGTAGATAAATGACCTCTCCACTCACCCCTGTTATTCAGTACATCGCTGAAGTAGTTTACAGTTTGGGCATGTTTGTTATTCAGGCCTGGCCAGATTGTTTCTATAGATACTGATTTATCAGATCACAAGATGTGGGGTCACCATCTGAAAGTACAAACATAAAGGTCTTTTGTTTGGCTGTTGAAAAGACTGAACATCTCCTCATTGTTGTTCTCCTCAGACCTGTGTCTCCTCCAGCCCTCTGACTGTTTCTCACTCTGTCAGTGCAGGTCTTTCACAGCAAAAAAGCCAAGCTACAGCAAGGAAGACAACACCACCAGTCACGGAGTAGCCGAGTAAGTAATAAAAACTGTTGTTGTGCAGGGTTACAAACCTGCCCATAAAGCAGCAAACACTGCTGTCTGGGAGAAAAATGAATCCTTACAGTCTTATTTGTTCCCCCCTCTTAGAAGCCAATGAGCTGGTTTGTGGAAATGTATTACTCAATGCTGAAAAGCAGAAATCTCTAGAGCACTGGTCTCTACAATTTTATTTTTCCCCTTAAAATTCATGCTTGCCTCAGATCACCACTTTCAACAAAAATATGTAACAAAAAGAGTCAAAGCCAGAATCCTCTCCTTGTTTTGACTTTCCACATGCAAGCACAGAAAGGTTTGGAGCTTCTGAGAGTGACCCTGCATGCTGGTCACATTTATTTGGTAAGTCAATGTGACCAGAAACAGTATGTCCAGCCCTATATATCAAATACACAAAAACAGGCAACTACATGAGAGATTTACCCGTTATTTCACACAAAAAAGGCTCCTTTCATTCTCTTTCTAAGTCTGCTAGCCACATGGGGTTTGCAGCCTGATAGTGAAATGAATGATAATCTAATAGAGTCAGAAACTGCTACTGCCTGTGAATTTTGCCTGGTGAGTGCTAACGTATCATAACAATGGGCAGCAGCACGATTGCTGAGACTGATGGACAGACTGATCACCCTGATCTGAACGTAACATGAGGACATAGCTTGTTCATTTGTAATTCAGGACTAATACACCTCATCCTCCTCTGGAGCACAGGGACTGCACACATATCACCAACCCTCTGTCGTCATTGGGATGCGAGGTGCATCTGCCTTGGAGAAAAATCCTTGGGAAAAGCACTTTTCATGTAGTTTCTGCAGTTTCCTCCAGAACGACAATAGCTTCCTTGGTTTTGTTATGAAATAAAAATGGGTTTTTTTGTATCGGTCAGCTAGCAGAAGAGCTTCTTTTTTTTCCCCTGCTTACTGATAGAACTGATGTTATCTGTTTATTAAATCTAGATCTTTCTAGCCAATCTCTACCTAGGCAGAGACCTAAGAAACACATGAACTGACATATATCTAAGGTATAAAAATAGGAAACCATATCTAAGGTGGGTATAAAAAGAGGAAACTCTGATTGCCGTAATAAATCTAAACCAACTCCACTGATTCCAGTAGTGTAACTTCCCACACAGCTATCATCTCCTGTTGCAAGAAATGGTAATGCAGGAGATAGTAGGGGAGATCTGCAATTGGATTCTTCTGCTTCCTAAATTGGTGATCCACCAGTCTGCAAACTTCCTGCAGGATATTTCTGTCTGTCATTAACTGCTTCTGCTAAGTAATTTATTCCAATTCTATTCTAAACCACAGGACATGGACTGTTTCAAATAAGGATTTGCCTTTAGAACCACATAGCTGCACCATAAATTCAGATTCCAAGCTTCCATATATAGATGTATATTAGGAATCATCCACAATTTGAACATTTGGGGGAACTGGAGCCTTACTGGTGAGGAATGTATAGTTTAGGAAATGGATCTGGATTTCAAACACCAACTAGCCTTCATGTACAATAAAGCAACATGATGGTGTGACAAGAACATCTGGATGTGGTGGCTGGATTATCTTTTCCTCTCTGCAAGCAGACATGGGCATGTCACACAATTATTTCTTTGTACCAGTGTAAGGGGGAAAATAATATTATCTTTTTATAGCAGGACCAGATCTGGAGCTGAAAAGCTTACACCATTATTTTTTTAAAGCTGTATAGTAATTTATGACAAAAACAGACAATAAATATGATCTTTTCCTTCCTGGCATTTCCGTCCTCATATGTGCAACCCTCTGTACAACCAACCACTTTGAATCCAGACTCCTTAACAATTAATCAATATTTAACCCTGAATCCACTCAATTATTCATTTAAACAACAGCTGCACATTAGTGTCAATAAAAAGCCCCAGAAAAGATTGAGAAAGAAAGCAAGCTGCTTGAAATCCTCATAAGCAATGAAGAAGAAAATAATGTAAGGGATAAAGATGGTTCACCAATAAAGATCATCTTGCAGATCAAAAGCAGAAGTCACAGACATGTGTACACTACATTTTCAATTGTATAACTCCATTGTCTGCAAATTATGCCCTGAGCCCAGATACAGAAATCCTACAGTCCAGCTGAAGATTTGTAGAGGGGCAGCTTGACCCAAAGAGCTTTTTCTACTAGTGATGATGAATAGGAAGGAGTCTCCAGACTGACTTCCAGATTTGAGTCTGAATTTGGACTTGATATTGGCAGAAATAAATAAATGAATCCTCTACTTACAAGACAAATCAATTTCCTGAGAGGTCTATGAAACACCAAGCAATAGATTTCTATTTTGCAATCCACTTTCTCCAACTCTCCAGAGTGTTAATAATATGAATATTTTCCACAGCGCAGCAAGCAGTGCTCATAGGAACTTCTTGAAGTTATAGCCCTCCCCACTAAAGCATAGTCACATCAAAGAAAAATCAAGCATACATGATTATACATACACATCTTACTAGCTAACAACCATCTTTAAAATGCTCTGAGCAGTGGCACTCACAGTGCAAAACCCCTTAGGACACCTGCTTCACAATAAGCACTACAGCTTATACATACTGCAGGGCCTTTCAGCTGTGGACAGTTGCTGCTTTCCCCAAACCTGGGCACAAGTAATTGAATCCATGAGGCTTGGGTCCCTCTTTTATGGATTCAGAAGTGCTGCCTGTTTCTCTGAAGGGCGTTTCCATCTCCACCCTCCAGATGATGACAAAGTTTATGTCTTACAGCACCAGTGCAGTTTGTGACCACAAGGGAGAGCAGCTGGATTCTCACATCTGGCTCCAAATTGTTCCTTCTAATATCTGCAGCTCCCAACTGGATCTGACATTAGTGTACAGCAGAAACACATCCCTCCTTTAGCACTCTGTATATCAGATCATCAACAGGTGACAGCTGATGTTACACACACACACCACTCTGTGTGGTAACAGTACTACATATGGATCAGAGTCCAACTCCATAGCTCTTCTGGTGTCAACATTATCTCTTGATATAAGCCCCTGAGTTTTTATATGATGGAAATTAGTGATACAACATTGAAATCCACACCTCACAATAGACTGGATGAATTTATGCACCCCAATCTATTTCCATTCTTAAACATTCCTATGTCAGGTATGTAGTGAAAATGAGTTTGATAAGTGTGAGTACTGGTTTAGCTTCAGGGTTGCCTATTAAGGCTATCTCAGGAGATTGAGATAATATAGTTACAATATATATATTTTCCTACCAACAAAAATAGATTTACATTGTTTAACTAAAGGACACATTTTTGTGGGACACCAAGATAAATTCTTTCAATGATTTTGACTATTACACCACAGACAGCAAGACTGAATGCTCATTTTAAGTCAGTAGAAAATATCTTTGTTCTCTCCTTGTTGTTTTCTTTTGTGGTTCACTTGGTTGGTGGGTTGGTTTTTTATTTTAAGTATTTTAAAGGTTTTTCTTGTACCCTGTAAACACTTTTTTTCCCTGAAAATATTTCTACACTGTCTCTCCTGGAGCCTAGGTGTAGAAACGAGATTTACCACTGAGAGCTCCCCCTTAAAACAAACCAGGAATATATTGTTCCAGTCACCATTCACTGGAAGAATTAATTCTTTTTTGTGGGATCACACCTCCAGCAGTAGTTCTGGAAATGAAAATAATCCAAACGTTACCTGACTAAGCAAGATTTGCTATTACTCCAATATGTAACCTCTCTAGCTCTGATCTTTGCCACAAAATGTTTATGTCAGATGGTCTAAACGATATCTGAACGCACAAAATACAGATGCCCGTCAGAGGATGTTTGTGAATATGCTTGAGCAATAGTGAATTATGACCGATTTCTTCTAATACTTAAAAATTTTAAGATATAGTTTTTGTTCCACTTATGTGAAACTATTACCCTTCTCTGACTGCATTGACATTGTTCTGCTTTCTGCCTCTGCTGCCCAAACTGGTAGTCTCCCACGTTTATCAGCCACAGACAATTGTGTCAGAGCCACACTCTCAGTATCTCAGTCACTGCTGTGTAACATCAGCATTACATATGCCAGCTGGTGCTTGTGAGTGTCTTTTGAAAGCCCAGATCCCCACTAGGATTTAGTCTCAGACTTTGAAAGGCCAGATCCCCACTAACATTTCATCTCAGACCCCCAAAGGTAGCTCAGTAAGTAATTCCATCAAAATCAATGAGTGTTAGATGTCTAATTCTTATCTGGACAGTTGTGTGCCTTTGAGAACCTGGGTCTTGACCCACACACCAATGCCATTTGGAGTAAAGAATATGTCCCTTGATTTTATTTTTTTTTTTAATGAGACCAAAATTAAGGTTGTTTTATGATGTGAATTAAAAATTATTTGTCCCTTCACAAATCACTAGTCCAAATAAATCTGGTAAGAAGATGATCTCTTCTAAAGTCTGTAAGTTCCCAGGGGCAGAATAATTTAATTTTCAAAAATACTTATCATAATTATGTTTTGTTCAGAGATTAGTTGAGCTATCCTCTTGGGATCAATTATGACTCATCCTAAAGCCAGAAGCAGAAAAGTTTTTCAGTAAATCCTATTGGAATGACTACCAGCTGCTCCACACAATAAAGTAGCTTTTTCCCGTATTTTAACATGCTAGTGAAGTTATTAAAATGTTGCTCTTGGTCATTCTTCAGCGTTTTGCACAAAGCACTTGAAGGTCAGTGTGGCTGACAATTAGAGAATATAATATGCAGAGGAGCTCTCAAGGAGCGACAATCCAGGTGCAGGAGTCTGTTTAATAAGAACATGTGGTTTGTGTAAGACAAATTAATATTGTTCTGCATTTTCTGATTAAAAGAAGCAGCAGGTTAAACAGTTAGAACAGAGCAGCAGAAAATAATCAAAGGGCTCAATTCAGATTATCTCATCATTTCCTACCTTCAGTAACTCCTGTGGAAGCATCTTTCTTGTGTCCCTCTCCTGCTCCTGCAAAGAAGGTGGCAGAAATTACTATTAAGTTCAGCATGAGCATGGTTTGGGGTCCTGATTCTCAAGCTGTGTTTTTATGGACAGCATAACTCTCCTGATTTCCAAAAACTCCCTTAAAATCACACGTAAATGCTACCTGAAACTTAGCAACTCAATTCTCGTTCCCTGTGATGCTCTACAGATGGGAAAACTGCCAACAGTTTGAGTACTGAGCACAAATACGTTTTGTCCTTGTTTAGAGGTGGTAGAAATCACCAACATCTTACCCAAGCCTGCTACTTTGAAGCAATGGTTAAAAATGCTCACAAGCTAACAGTCTCCAAACTCTTTCTGTCCCCCAGCACAGGATTGGTACAGGACCGTGGGTCCAAGCACATTTCACAACTGAATCCATGTTGCACAGTAATACTCCAGGCTTTAATTTTTTTTTGAGGCTTTTACTTTCAGAAAAATTTCTTACATATCTGTACGCATTTGAAATCTTCTACATTTAAAAAGATGATCCTGAAGATTATTAGAGAGGAAAATGAAAGAGCAAGTGGTTCTCCAACTTCCTAATGTAGCTCTGTCTTGATTCTCCATGTTGGTAGATTCCTTTCAGTGGGGGTAAGAATTGATTTAGAAATTTCATATGCACTGATGGACACACAGCATAGGTAAACTCACTCGTTGCCACAATTGACAGACCTTTTGGAAGGCAATTCATGGGTATCGACCATGGCTCATATGAGTAATTCCTATGACTCAGTGGCATACTGACTAAAAGCCACCAACATATGTCTGTGTAGGCCTAGCATCCACTCTCTTCTTCAAGCTGCTGCAAGATAACAACTGGAGCTAAATATCAGTCGACTAGATTCCAAAGCCTCTTTTAATTGTGATGCACTACAAAGGAATATAGTGCTATAGTAGGTAGCAGACTGATAGAATCACACTCTCACACATGCCATATTTAGGGCAAAGAAGACCTGCCTTTATGCACCCTGGGTGATTAACTCAGTCCTCATCCCATTTACTTTACCAACATGTCTTGGAAAACACTGACTAAGGGCAAGAGAGCAGTCAAAGGGCTTCACCTTCCAATTGTGTCTTTCAACAATAATGTAATTTGCAACCAGCTATTAATTTGGATACCCTCAGCAAGTGGCATTACACAATGTAATTTCACAGAAAGTTTAAAAGCTTCACATCCTGTTATCATTCTGCATTCATTGTCCATCACTCATTCTTCACAACTGATTTAGTGAACTTGATGATTAGTTAAATTTACAAGACAATGGTATTTTAGGGAGAACAGTATTTTCATAAGGAATAGTCTACTCATGACCAGAGAAAGCAGATTCAGTTCTCAGGAATTATATCTCCCCATTGCAAAAATTACCTTTGCTTTTTATTCATTGTGACAAATCTCCTTTCTGTATCAGTTATCTATTTCAAAGAAGGATTTTGATAGGCAATTTCTTTTGTGAACTTTGCACAAGAAAAGGATTTATCTGTCAGTTTGTATTGTAAATATCATCAGCCAATCGATAATAAAAGGTAAATCAACTGCATGAACCAAACAGATCGATAAAAGATGGAACAATTAATTTTGCTTAAGACCCTTTACAGGATATCATTTGCCTAACAAGGAGCTAACACAACTACATCAATAACATCTTAGGGTTAGAAAGACCTGCTCTAAGAAATAATTGGAAGCAATTATAAACTTCAGATTTCTGAATTTACGAAGATTAAAACATTGTAAAGTGTGATATCTCCTGTGAAAAGTTATTTCTTCAATAACTGAAGAGTACTGTAAGCAGGAAGGAGGAAAAAAATGTAATTTCCATTACCCAAAATTCAAGCCAGATAGCTTGAGAGACAGTGTTTAGAATACATATGATGTATTAATCTCATCAACAAGAGAGAAACATCGTTCAGGTTTTACTGAAAGTAAGTCTGTTATCAAAGTAATTTATATCCCTATAGAGCACAGACCACCATGTTACAAATATTGTCACCGGCCTGCAGATGGCCCTGTCCAGACTGGGAACTCTTTATGTAAGAGAGTTTCCTCATGGGAAAATACTTCTGCTCACATAATCAGCAACAGAATCAAGGTCTGGTGGAGATGGATGCTGTTATCACACCATGTGTCTGCTGTAGGCTTGTCTCTGAAAGACACCACTCACTCTCAAACTCCCCAAAGCTACACAGCTGCAGCAGCTCATTGACAGAACATCTGTATAAATTTATTCAGTCTGATTTTTCAAGCAAAGCAACATACCAAACTGACAGCCCCTTCCCCCAGAGCAGTACCTGGTTGTTCTTCCCATGCATTGCACAAGCACATAAGCATTTGGTCAATTCACAAAACTACCTGCACTGGCTCTGCACAGGATTGCATACAAGCAGGGCTGCGTCCCACTGGATATAAAAATACAACATGAGTTACTAAAGAGGGGTAAATCAAGCTAAAAGGATGTTGCTATGAGACCCATAATTCCCTCACCTATTTGAGACAAAGCTGGAATAGAGCATACCTCCCCTCTTCACTCTTTTCTTGACCAGCACCATGCCCTTAGAGATCTTTTGAGGCTTCCTCTATCCAAGCAAAGGCTAAAGGAATGCTGGAAAGGCCTGAAAAAAAGGTGAAGTTCAGTAAAAGTAGTTATGCAACTCAAGGGAAGGAAAGCTTGAGAGTGTGACTAATAACCAATTAAATACAGGACTAATGAGCAGGCTGCCTGTCGTCCATCAGAGGACTAATGAAGGTCTGCACAAGACATGTGGTATTTGTATGGGGAAGGATGAGTAGACTGAGAAAACTGGGAAAATGTTCAAACACAGCATTTAAAGATACATAGCATGAATTGAATACTTGGTGTTGTTAAAAACTGATGCTAGTTTGTATGTTAGGAGTATGGATAAAGTAATTAAGCAATAAAAATAGGCACAACAGATGCTTGATGAGAACCATTGGGGTGCTTTTCCCATCGCTACATGAAGTATAACCAACTGTTCAAATATACACAAAGAGGAACTTATCTTTAATACTTGGAGCTTGGAGCTTTGGGGACTTGAACCCATCCATGCACCCTCTCAGCAGCAGTAAAACTGTGTACCAGGAGACTCTGAATAATGCAGTGTGCTAAATCTAGTGCTGCACTGAGCTGCATGACCAGGCAAAGCTGTATGAGTTGGTCTGAAGAAGAGGCAGTGCAGTCACCAGGTGTTGCTGTCAGTACATGGCCAGTATACTTTGGAAAATGTAGTCAAACTCTCAGGATTTCCAAGACCCTAAGCAAGGGTGCATATCATAACTATATCTCAAACTCAGTGTAGGATCTCAGGACAAGTCCTGAGTTTGCAACATGCACCTGATTCTGCCTCTTTGAGAGAAAAAAAGCCTCCATGAGCAGCTGCAGGCAAGACCCAGCACTGGAGCTAGGGCACTGACGTGGGAACCAGGGAGGCAGGACCTCAGGGCACAGGGCAGGATGCAGGTGGTGCTCAGTTCAGATGCTGCCACTAGTGGCCTAGTGCTAAATGTTTCTTAGTGCAGAACTACTCCAGAAATTAAATACTAGAAAAATAAAGGTCCACCTTGAAATCAATCCAAAACTCCTAAGAAATGCAAGCTGAAAGATTTCTCCAGAACCAACTCTGTCTTAGAGCAATAACTTAGCACTGTGGCATGTGTGCAGGATCTCTTTACTGAGGCCTTGCTCCTGATTTTGTCATTTTGGTGGAAGTGCTTCTGATCTGGGCAGGGTAAATGGGAAAAGAAGCAGTGTCGGTGCAGAACAACAGGTATTTCTAGGTGTGGTATCGTGGCTGTGCAGGTAGCCATAGTGGAACAGAAAGGAGAAACAGGATAATAAAGAGTAGTAGTAGGTTCTCGTGTGCGCTGGAGCATTCCCACCAGGCTAAAAAGGACTGTTGTGTCTCCTGGTGTATGTCAGAGACTTAGTTAAGAAATGGCTACACAGACAAACATGCAAACAGAAAATATGTCGGGAGACTGTCAGGGCAAGAGTGCATACAGCTGGAAGTGACAAATCCAAGGAAAACACACACACAAAGAAAAAGCCCATTAAAGCAGCACAAGAAGATGAGAAAGAAAATTAGCCAGGCACCAAAGAGCACCCCATTAGAGTGAAATTCGGTGTTAACGACCGCTACTTATAGTCATCATATTGCCTTAATGAACAATTTGTCTTTGCCAAAGCCTGCTGTCCCTACTACAAGCCACCATGTTTGATGTCCTTTTAATGGTCCATGTGTTTCATTTGTAACAATCCAATTAGCAATCGGGCTCCAATAGCCCTAATCATCATCTACTGTTAATATTGTTTCTGTACTGTAGGGATTTTCGCAGTTTGTTAAACTGCATTTTTCACAACTGAGATTTTCAAACTCAAAGACCTGCTCAGCCTGTTAAGCTTCTGAAGGGGAACAAAATGGTAAGGACAAAAAAAAATAAAATAGAGTTACAGAAGCAGCAATGCCACTGATCTCATCCAGTAATTCCTCCTTTTAGACCCCATTCTTAGCTGCAAAGCACATATTATGTGTACAAACTATATGATACTAGGGCTGCAAGAGCCTATTGGCTGATGATCAGCATTTAGAGATATTCTGAAAGGGAGAGAGAGTATGTTCTGATTTATTTGCCAGTATGCTGACAAAGGAGCACATACTGATGGGTCGTTTCAGCTGAGCATCACTTCTTCCAGGTAAGAATGCCAGGAGGCCTACATGAATGAACAAGGAGCTCCTGGACCAGCTCAAACACAAAAAGGAAGCCTACAGAGAATGGAAGCAAGAACAGATAGCCTGGGAGGAATACAGAGAACCTGTCCAAGCATCCAGGGATCAGGTTAGGAAGATCAAAGCCCTGATAGAATTAAATCTTGCCAGGGACATCAGAGGCAACAAGGAAAGCTTGTACATCAGTGATAAAAGGAAGACTATGGAAAATGAGGGCCCTCTCTGGAAGGAAAATGGATATCTGGTTATCCGGGAAATGGAGAAGGCTGAGGTACTCAATGAATTTTTTGCCTCAGTCTTCACTGAGAAGTGCTCCAACCAGACTGCCCAAGACACAGAAAGCAAGAGGGGACTGGGAGACTGAAGAACATTCCACCATAGGAGAACATCAGGTTCAAGACCATCTAAGGAACCTGATGGTGCACAAATCCATGAGACCTGATGACATGCATCCACGGATGGATTGGCAGATGAAGTGCCTAAGCCACTCTCTGTTATATTTGAAAAGTTGTAGCAGTCCAGTGAAGTTCCTGCTGCCTGGAAAAGGGGAAACATAACCCCCATTTTTAAAAAGGGAGAAAAAAGATGACCCAGGGAACAGACCAGTCTCACCTTTGTGCCCATCAAGATTATAGAGCAGACCCTCCTGGAAACTATGCTGGTGTACATGGAAAATAAAGAGGTGACTGGTAACAACCAGCATGGGCAAATCATGCCTGACAAATTTGGTGGTCTTCTATGATGGGATTACGGCATTGGTGGATAATGGAAGAGCAACTTCCATGATGTCATCTACCTGGACTTGTGCAAAGTATTTAACACTGTCCCACATGACATCCTTGTCTCTAAATTGGAAAGACATGGATTTGATGGATGGACCACTCAGTGAATAAGGAATTAGTTGAGTGGTCACACTTAAAGAGTTGTGGCTCGTTGTCCAAGTGGAGAGCAGTGACGAGTGACGTTCCTCAGGGACCAGTGTTGGGACCAGCGCTGTTTAACATCTTTGTGGGTGACACAGACAGTGGGACTGAGTGCACCCTCGGCAAGTTTGCCCATGAAACCAAGCTGTGTGGTGCGGTCAACACACTGGAGGGAAGGGATGTGCCTTCCAGGGGGACCTGGACAGGCTTGAGAGGTGGGCCTGTGCAAACCCCGTGAAGTTCAACAAGGCCAAGTGCAAGGTCCTGCACATGGGTGAGGGAAATCCCCAGCACAAATACAGGCTGGGCGATGAATGGATTGAGAGCAGCCCTGTGGAGAAAGATGTGGAGGTATTAGTGGATGGACATTTGACTATGAGCCAGCAACGTGCGCTCACAGCCCAGGAATCTAACCGTATCCTGCGCTGCATTAAGAGCAGTGTGGCCAGCAGGTCAAGGGAGGTGATTCTCCCCCTCTGCTCCACTCTCGTAAGACCCCACCTGGAGGACTGCATCCAGCTCTGGGGCCCCCAACATATAAAGGACATGGACCTGCTTGAGTGAGTTTAGAGAAAGCCACAAAGATGATCAGGGGGCTGGAGCACCTCCCCTGTGAGGACAGGCTGAGAGAGCTGGGGTTGTTCAGCCTGGAGAAGAGAAGGCTCAGGGGAGACCTTTTAGTGGCCTTCCAGTACTTAAAGGGGGCTACAGGAGAGATGGGGAGGGACTCTTTATCAGGGAGTGTGGTGATAGGATGAGGGTAGATTAAGATTAGATATAAGGCAGAAATTCTTTACTGTGATGGTGGTGAGACACTGGCACAGGTTTCCCAGAGAAGCTGTGGCTGCCCCCTCCCTGGCAGTGTTCAAGGCTTTGAGCAACCTGGGCTAGTGGAAGGTGTCCCTGCCCATGGCAGGGGGGTTGGCATTAGATGATCTTTTAGGTCCCTTCCAACCCAAACCATTCTATGATTCCATCCTACAAGTCAACATGCTTCGAACAACCAAAATCAGGGAAAAATTGCTGCCCCAGACATGCAGTAGATGCAAGTGTGCACAGCTCTAAGACGACCAAATTAAGAGGATCAGTCTTTTGTGCGTCCAGTGCTTCATCAGAGTTATTGTGCATTGAGCTGTTCAGAGTCTGTCCTTTCACCCTGCTCCATGCAGGAGCAGTATGCTGCTCTTCACCTAGGGGGGGAATTACAGGATGGTCCTAGAGAAGGGAGATGATTTCCTGAGGTTATTTCTTCTCCAGTGCCTCAGTTATCCTGTTTATGTTAGCATCATAAAAGTGGTTAAAGTGTGGTCTGTAATGTGATATTCATAGTTTTGATCTTTTTGAAGTGCACTAATCCATGCCACTTGACTTAAACAACAAAATCCTCCATGAATAGTGGATGAAAATGCCCAAATATACAAAGAGAATTTCAGTACCATACATAGGCCAACACAGAGGTGGTAGGGAAAAAATATTGATTCATTTTGGGGCAATCTAGAAAGCCTGGGTATTTATATCTTTTCTGCTGAAATTATATCATATTTTAAAAAAAAAAACAAAAACAAAACAAAAAAAAACCTAAACACCCAACTCAACCAAAACCAACCAACCTCCAAACAACAAAACCCACAAAAAAACAAGCAAAACCCCAAACTCCAGCAGCTCATGAACCCTTTATATCGTCCCAATCACTTATGATGTTCACTGACACAAAGGACAAAATTATGACGATGTTGGTGTGGATAGGCTGCCTATTCAACAACACCACCTTTTGGGTGTATTTAAAGGTCTACAATAAATAGGAAATGAACAATTTTAGAGCACGCTTCATGTCATCTCATTATCTCCTTTGAATCTAATCCAATTCAGAATAGCAGAATCTCAACTGTACCTTTCAATTCTTCTGTGTATGTTGAACATTGCTGTTTTCTTAGAAACTATACATACACATAGTGTATTACAGAGACGTGCAACAGCTAACTTAACTCTATGTTTAGCTTTGTTAAATCCTGGGTGGTGTAAAAATATATTAGAATTTCTGTAATGTCCAATTATAGATGCTGGAAGGACAGATCAGTCCAGCATCAGTCTTCTTTTCATCCTCCTTGTTGATTTATGTTACTTGATTTTTTGCATAAATTGGTAATATATTTCTATACTGTGTAGCAGCAGATAGCTAGCAACCTGAAAAACAAGAAACGAACTTTCTATTTATAAAGAATAAATACCTTGATTTTTTTGGAAGCAGGTTATTTTTATTTTTGCATAAACAAAGACAGAAAAAACATTTAGAAAATCTTTGAGATTCAGAAAGATTGAGAGCAGGCTAAACACAGAAAAAAAATCTGTATAAGAACAGAAACACAAAATGGAAGTCATCTCACAACTGTCCCTGTTGACAGCACTCATTTACATTTAAGTGTAATGTACAAAAAAATCATGACAGCCTGATATTTGTTATATACAATTGAAACAGCAAAGTCTAAATCCTCAGTAACCCTGTGCAAATCATATGTGGGGCTCATGGCCAGTGAATCTAAACAATGCACAGAGGCAAGTGTAACAGGGTTGACCAAGACCTTCCTTCAGCTACATGTTAGATGTGAGTCCTATGGAAAGCATCTGGGTTTCTGGGAAGTATGTAAAGTTTTACTATGATAAAAATCAGCACGATGATTTTTACTAACACTAGCAGAGTTTGGCCTTAATGACAGAAATAATATTCCAGAAAAGACAGAGGAAGAAATGAGGATGTAGAAAGGGATTGATTTAACAGCTGCACTTAGACAAGATCAAACAACCCGATAAAATTAAGTATCCCTGCAAGACCAGGTCCAGAAAATCAGATCCTATTTGATTCAAGTAATAAAGATGTTGCAGCCAGTAAAAATTTATGTAGAAACATAATACTTTAAACTGATAAAAACTCATTTCACCCAGAAGAGTTAAGAGGTTACCAAATTACCCTTCTTTATTTTAACTTTCTTTTAATGTCAGTTGTATTGTATAGCTTTCGTGACAGATCTCTGTGTACAGGTTGAGCTTCTATACTATAAAATACTGAGCATCCACATCACACCAGAAATCAGATATCAGCCCAAAGAGAATAAGATACATAAATGATTATTATTTTTCTTCTGGTATTACTGAGAGCCTTCACTGCTATTCCAAGACCTGCACCAACATGTCAGGAAGATATTTCCTGACCAAAAGATTTAATCAAGTAGATAATCGGCTTCTTGTATACCTGGTGGAGGGACAGGTTGAAAGTGCTTTTCTGCACTGAGGGTAGTGTCTTTACAGGGGGCTTCACACCACTCATCTTTATATATCTGTAATAAGAGCACTTATATCTGACCCATATGATCAATAGAAAGAAATAGGCACTTCTGGGGGCTCCATCTGATTCAGATGTCTGCTTTCAGGAGATAAGTCATGCCTTAGCAGTGTCTACTTGTCTCCACTGATATCAAGGCAGACTTGAGGTCATTAGGTCAAATGTGAATTTGATCAGACAGCCTGCCCACCCCTGCTAAGTGCACCAAAATGGTAATGTCAAAAAAAATTACTGTTGCCCTAAATTTTATTTCCTTCCTTTTTATCCTTATCTCTTATCTAAACCAGCTCCCTAGAGATGTCACATCCTATCTAAACCAGCTCCCTAGGGATGTCACGTTGTTACTGGAGAAAGTTTAATTAATAGGCAGGTTCTCTGCAGCAGAAACTTAATGCTGTTCTCAAAAGACCAATGTTCATCTTCAGATTTGGTGTTAGTGATGTCACAATCCAAGCTATTCTAGCTGCATACAGGGCAAGCAGAAGATGCTACAAAAAACAATAAACATATCCTATAGGTCAGGGGGCCAAAACAGCACACAGTTTATGCCATGCAAACATGGCCTCGACTTCCAGACAATCCATCTTCCAACCTCCTCTCGCTACCTTCTGCACCTCTACTTCTCTGGACCAAATGATGGCAAGGGACCCACATCAAGTCATGTGATAGGAGAAAGGTGGGAAAGAAGGAAGTTGAAGGATGGAGCCACATCCTCAGACATGTATCATCTGGCAGGGCCCATGGAAACAAGGGGACCCTCAAGGAGGTGGTTTCTGGGTTTGTGCCATGGCGACTCCCTTACTCTGGTAGGAGAAAATAGAGGAGATGCAAACCAGTGTTTCCCATTCTGCACCTGCCTTCTTGCTATATAACACATGATTTGGCCTCTGTTTTAAGTTTCCAGGCTCAGTTGATCAAAGTATGATTTAGAGACCAATAATACAGTATGAAATGCATTCTCATTTCCCACAGTATGTACAGTAATTGATGCTAATGCCAGCTGACTGGAGGATGCAAAGGAAGATAGGAAAATTCAGAAAGCCTGGCCCCAAATCCTTGAAAGTTATTTCTACTCTCTGCAGATGGTTTTGGATGCAAGCCTCTGTGAGTCCTTCAGAGAGCCTGAAGTTGTCATCACTGTGTTATAACTAAGATGCATTTTTTTTATTTAAAAGGTGAGTGTCTAATTTCTGATAGTTTTCCTTTATTTACAGAAAGCATAATGCTGGCCAGGTGATTTCTCTATTGTTATGACAAACTATGGAAGATTTTAGCTGTGCCAGTATTTCTACGAGTTTGATGCAAAGGAGAATCTGATACCAGCAGTATGTAACCTATAGCCATATGTCATGTGATGTTCTCTTGGTATATTCTGTTGCCTTTTATATACGCATCAAATATATGTTGATCTCCACTACAGTAAATAATTGTGGCTGAAATATTGTACTATAGTCTACTGAGAATGCTTACTGATTTATAGTCTATACTTGTCTATACTACACATTTAAACCGATCTATCTACTGCTGTAGCTGCACAACTGCAGTTCCATTTGGATGGACTCTTTATGACATTTGACCACAATTTGCAGGATAATATCTTCACCTGTTTTCCAACAGGGTTAATTTCCACTAGTGGAATAAGAAGTTTTGGCTGCCACAATAAAGATTTGTAATTGTGCAGTTATACCAGCGGGTGGAAGTGGGGAGACCTGAGGTGTAGGCAAAACTGTAACATGTACACTTCCTTTTAGTCTAACTTAGTTGCTCATCAATGAATTGCCATGAGAATATATGCAAATGAACTGGAGTTGTCAGGAAAGAAATACATTAGAAAATCCCCTGCTCTTCTGGAATATTTAAATAGGACACCAGAGCAGAGGACTGAGACTGGCTGTTAAAATTAACAGTACTTAGGGAACCTACAGCTCTGAAGTTTCCTAAATGTTGACTAACAGAAGCTAAGGCATACATACAGTAGGACAGTTCTATATACAATTTACATTGTCTCAACTGTTTCCTGAGTATCAGTGTCTATCGAATGTCAGCCATAGGATGAAGTGCTAGACAAACCTTTGGTTTGACTGGTGTGGCAATTCTTGTACACGGTAGTTGTCCTGGTTTAGCTAGGATAGGGTCAAGTTTCCCCAGCAGGGGCAAGGGATCTCCAGCCGGGTTATTCATACCATGCTGACGTCAGGTTCTGCGCGACAGCACGGGAAGCTTTCCTTTGTGGCTTTGGTCGCGGGGAGCATGCGCAGCAGGCTGGTGTGTCCATTGCAGTATTTCTCTGTATATCTTTTGTTTTGTTTACTGTTATTGCTGTTTATTGTTGTTACTATCGCTATTGTTGTTCAGATTGTTTATCACACTGTTGTATTAAATTTCTTATTTTAACCTGGGGTTTGTGCCCTACTTGTGTCCGAGGGTGGTGGAGGGACAACGGCAATGTGGTCTCTGGTCCCGGCAGGGCTTAAAACTATCACAGTAGTATAAGTAGACCTAACAGATTCAGGTCAAGTACTTGAAGGTGACGGACAGCCCTTTTCCTGATATACAAAACTTTTCTAAAACCCCAGTCTTGTCTTTATAAGAGCATTGACCTCTGGCAACAACTTCAAATAAATATTCAGAATTTGGGGTCTATTTCACATCATCTGGGATTAGAAAGATGGGAAAATTTTCAATATTGTTTGAACAGCCTCAAAGTGCTGATTCATTGTCGACGGATTTTGGATTAGAGCCAGGCTACCTTCAGAGAACTAGCCTTCAATGAAAACTGTCACACCCACTGTTGTATGTGTTTAAGGCACTCATAATTAAGCTCAGTGAGTGATAAAGCAGCAGATGCAAACCACTCCACTGATGGAGCTGCTCAGGAAGCCTCATAGGCAGGAGCTGTTCAATTAGATATGAATTAAATAGATAAAGGAAAGACCTAGAGACTCACAGGTATAGAAGCAGAGAACCAATACGTGACCTCTCACAGATATAAGTGGCCCATGAACCTTCTACAAGCAGATGGGCATCTTTCAAAAAAGTGTTTCATCTTCTCTTAAGTGTCTAAGATGTGTGGTTTACATTTTTCTGTGGAGCTGATATCACTTTCCATTGATTAAAGGGTGAATTTAATATCTTATCTAGAATAGATGACTGACTTTATAAGGCTAAAGTCAGTTGAGATGAGTTCCCCTCTCCAATGCTCTATTTAGAACTGTGATAAAATCTGTGGCCAAAATATCTGAGGAAGATACTCAGAGAGAGAAAAAAACCTATATATTCATTGCAGTAACAGAAAAAGAAAAAGCAGAAAATAAACCTCAAACAAATATATGCTGATTCTAAGAAACTGCTATAGGAGATGTGTTTATCAGAACTAGGATGGTCAAGTTGTTCAGAGCAACATAAGGAAAACTACACACCAAGAAACTGTCTCGGTTTTCCTTCTTTGGGAAGGTTACTTTTGAGAACTTCTGTCTCTTCATTTCCTTTTACGCAGAAATCTCTCTACTGGTTTTACCCAAATTGCCCTTTATAACCCCCTGATTAAATTTAGCCTGGATTCCTTCACACATTTTGTATCAACTTCAGATAGTGACTCTGTTATGCTGAAAACAGTGTTTACATGGAAAATAGATGTATATATAGAAGTAGATATAGAGATACATATATAGATATTTTAAAATCACTTCTTCATATTTCTTATACCCTGTTTGATTCTAGCTGGTATGAACAGGCTTACACATTTAGATCATGATTCAGATCCAATTAAACTCAAAGAAAAGCTCACACTGACTTCAACAGACATTAGATCATGCTCACAGAGAGGATAATAGACCTTTCAGTAGAGGAAATGAAAGTGTAATAATATGCTGGCTAGTGTATAATCATGTCTTCATCTAATAGTGAGTCCTACTGTCCGCAATAGTCCACTGGTTTCTTACAGATAAAAGGCTTGCTTTTCGGCTCAGATCTTAATTTTTTGGCATTGACTTTTTGGTCATGGATTGATTTATTGGTCATGGATTCAATTTCCACTAATTTTTAGATCTTTGACTTTAGTAAGGCCTTTGACACCATTTCCCACAGCATTCTCCTGGCAAAACTGGCTGCTCGTGGCTTGGATGGGCACACGCTTTGCTGGGTAAAAAACTGTCTGGATGGCCGGGACCAGAGAGTTGTAGCGAATGGAGTTAAATCTGGTTGGCGGCCGGTCATGACTGGTGTCCCCCAGGGCTCAGTTTTGGGGCCACTCCTGTTTAACATCTTTATTGATGATCTAGACGAGGGGATCGAGTGCACCCTCAGTCAGTTTGCAGATGACATCACGTTGGGTGGGAGTGTTGATCTGCTCGAGGGTAGGGAGGCTCTGCAGAAAGACCTGGACAGGCTGGAGCCATGGGCTGAGCCCAACTGGAGGAGTTTCCATAAGGCCAAATGCCGGGGGCTGCCCTTGGGCCACAACAACCCCCAGCAGCGCTACAGGCTTGGGGAGGAGTGGCTGGAGAGCTGCCAGTCAGAGAGGGACCTGGGGGTGCTGATTGACAGCCGGCTGAACAGGAGCCAGCAGTGTGCCCAGGGGGCCAAGAAGGCCAATGGCATCCTGGCTTGTGTCAGCAATAGCGTGGCCAGCAGGGACAGGGAAGGGATCTGACCCCTGGACTCGGCACTGCTGAGGCCGCACCTCAATTCCTGTGTTCAGTTTTGGGCCCCTCACTACAAATAGGACATTGAATGACTCGAGCGTGTCCAGAGAAGGGCAACGAAGCTGGTCAAGGGTCTGGAGCACAGGTCGTACGGGGAGCGGCTGAGGGAACTGGGGGTGTTTAGTCTGGAGAAGAGGAGGCTGAGGGGAGACCTCATCGCCCTCTACAGCTCCCTGAAAGGAGGTTGCAGAGAGCTGGGGATGAGTCTCTTTAACCAAGTAACAAGTGATAGGACAAGAGGGAATGGCCTCAAGTTGTGCCAGGGAAGGTTTAGACTGGCTATTAGGAAGCATTTCTTTCCAGAAGGGGTTGTTAGGGGTTGGAACGGGCTGCCCAGGGAGGTGGTGGAGTCCCCATCCCTGGAGGCGTTTAAGAGTAGGGTCAACACAGCGCTGAGGGATCTGGTGTAGTTGGGAACTGTCAATGTTTGGTTGATGGTTGGACTGGATGATCTTCAAGGTCTTTTCCAACCTAGATGATTCTGTGATTCTGTGGTATTGAAAGTCATGGATTTAATTCCCACCAATAACCACAATGCAGCTGTATTGGTGTATGGAGGCAGCTGAGGATAGGTGACTCTTGGAGGCATTTGTCTAAAAGAGGTAATATCTAACAGAATTTAGTTCCTGAATTCCTGAAACACGTATCCTTCCTCTAAACCTCAGATACTATAAAACCTAGGGATTTGTACTGGCAGCATATGTAACTGGCACATAACTCTTCAAGCTTTGCTGATAGTGGTAGATTTTTGAGTACTGGCATTTGTAATATCAAAACATATGTAACTGCAAAATCTACTACTAAGCTTAAAAAAAATCCAGACAATGTTCCCAGACTTTGAAATGCTGTCCATCCTGATACACTGTCAGAATGCTTACAAGGGCAGATTTGACCAATGTCTTCCAGAACCTCACAAGATTCCTGGGCACAGTTGGCCATTCCCAGTAGATTACTTTGGAGGCTAAGACAACCTAGCAATATGAACATGGGCTGTTTGATGCCACTTGAACATTGTGCCAGTCCCCGGTAAAGTTAATTCTTTGGAACAGTTGAACATAAAGGGTCTAAATCTGTCTCCTGGTATCTTAATCCAGCAACAGTTCCAGAAGAAGAGTCCTGTTGTAGAAGACACTTGCAACTGATATCACTGCATTTTGAAGAGTGACCAGCTACAATGGAGCGAAGAGTATTGTAATTACTGGTCTATGTTTTTGTATTACAAAAACTACACTGAGGAGTTTATGACCAAAGAATAATACAGGGGAAAAAAACAACAAAACCCCACATAGTAAAGATTTATATAAGAACATCTCCACTGAGTGGTCATGTTTTCAACTGACATGTATCTTTGGTCTGTAGTGTATGTAGGGTGTGAAAAGAAAAACCACTATACTACTGATTCAGCTGTTGATAATGTCTTAGCATCAGTGTCATAGAACAATGACTCATACAGTCATTGTGTAAAGCTTTTCCAGCTCATATCTGGATGAAGTATTATTGACTTCAAAAATAAACTATCCAGAAAGAAGGAAGAAAAGGAAAAGTATACATACCTTACATTTGTGAAAATCCCCTCTCTTGTATTGTCTGTCACTGGAAGAAACAGAAATAATACCAAAAGACATAGAATTAATTTCAGGACTACAATAAAACTATATCGAGAAGGCTAACTCCAGCTAATCAATTTTGGCAATCTATCATCTGCTACAATATACCATGAACACTGTCTTGCAGGTTCCTTACAGGAAAGATAAATGGGAGTTTGAGACAAGAAATGCTCGCTAATGATGGATTCCAACATGTACAGGTTGCTAGGATCAGTGGGAATATTCCCAATCCATCATCTCCTTCACCTTGCCTTCTTCAGAGTTTCACTTTTAACAGTTTCCAAGGCTGTAATATGTCATTCCTTTCACAGATTCCTGCATTCATACTTTCATTTCTATGTAGGCAGTTGTAGGAATGCAGATGTTACCTAGATTTAGCAGTAACCTAATTTTCAAGAAGTCTTCTGCCAAAGTTGCCAAGAACCATGATTGTCATCCTCATTTTCTGGTATTGTCTCCACTCCATTCCATTACCCATTAGTGAGACAGGTCTTCATGTGCACTGAAAAAACTTCCCTTCAAGGTACTACATCCATTTACTCTAGTGTATAACTAACATACAGTAGGTTCAGCCACAACTATTATCAGGCCAGAGCTTCTCCAGTTCTCAGGTAGGGTATCACATTAGCACTTTATAACAAGTATATGAAACACCTGGGATCCCCGATAGGACTCTGAGCAAAAATTCGGAAGTGCCCATTTTAAATTATAAATACTATGTTTAAACCTGATCCATAAAAAAGCACATAGTCTTTTAAGTCAATAATTACTTCAGTTCAATCTTCTAGAGATAGCTTCTCCTCCTTTTTCTGACCTAGAAAATACATTATAGCATAATAACTCAATATTACTATTGTAACTAGGACATAATATTATAGCTAATCACAATATTTTAATGATCAATATGCAAAAAGTATGATACTCTAATCATGGTGTTGATTTAGCTATTCCACAAACCTCAACAATAGCATCACTGACTCATACAATGAATCTAGCTTTACACCATTTAAGTTCTTCTGATGCCATATTATACATAAGACTATGTGTGTGGGATTTCATCTCCCTTTAAACATCTACAGAAAGGATGTCAGCTTCCAGACTAATACCTCAGTGTCTCTTTATGGTCAGCAGGAAGGATTAGATGCTTCAAGGATGTGATTCATTTAAATTATTTTAGGATGAGAAGAATAACACCCTGCAAGTTCTGTGTTTTGACTCTGGTGTCTGTAAAGGAAGGCAAGGATGATGACTTCAGACGTAGACATCTCTGCAAGTAAGTCCTGTGCACAGGGTCTTGCTGTTTGAGCTTTTCCAAAAGAATACTGACTTCATTCAGGTTGCCAGACAGAATCTGAAGTATGATTCAAGAGACTGAGAATGTCCAGAAGGCTTAACAAGCTGTGCACTTCTCGTAATTTCTTAACTGCCATTTCCCTGCTGCTTAAACTTTTAAATACTCAGAATGATTCAGTCAATAAAGCTAATAATATATGTCATTTCCACCTAAGATAATAATTCACTGAATGGCAAATCCTCGTGGGTTAATTTTTGAAGAATAATATCAAAAGGCCTGATTAAAAAAGAGCACTTGATTTTTATAGTGTTTGTGATAACTATGAAAACCACATTCTTTGCAGAGATAAGGCATTGTTGGACCCACTGTTTAGGGACAAAAATAACTAACCAAGATGAATTGGGAAATGCAAAGGAGAAGAGTGAACAAACACTACCTCAATCAAATTATTTCATCTCATTAGTGTAAGTACTGCAGCTTAGAGAAAATCAGCAATTCCAGGCTCTGCTGTGCCTGTTCCAGCAAGGAGCCATTAGACTCTTCTGTTAATGCTTCCAGAACTTATGCCCACACCTGAGAGACACTTAATGCCCTTGACTCCCTCAAAGCCTATCAAAGCTACGAATGCTCACATCACCACCAGAATAGGAATTTACCATTCTTGTTGTTCAGCTTACATACTCCAGAATTCTGTATCTCATAATATATTTTCTCCTTCCTTCTCTGACTATAATAAAATGGATTTGTTGATACATGTATGGTACTAATTCATATTTACCCTTTGAAACAGAGAAAGTGTAAAAGCGTTCTTGATTGTGCTGAATTCTCATTAATTTAAACATTAAAAAGTCTTGGTTTATTATGATTACCCACCATAACCAACAATAAAGTAGGAAGCACTGTGAAGACTTCTCTTTTGCACCTTGAAAATTTGTTTATTCTTATTCTTAGGACAATGAGGTAAGAAAAGTAATAAAAGCAGAAAAAAATTTTTAAAAAATATTGAGAGGAATCTCTTTTCAGCCACTTACTCTGACTGTGACCAGATATACTTGGAAAGTTCCTAAGATGACAATAACTTATGAGAGACTATTGTAATAAAATAAAAATTAATAAACAAGAAGATATGGAACCCAGTAATTGCTGAACAAGAATTTTTAATTAATACTGACTGAATTATTTATGACAAAAGATTCACTCATATAATTACAAAGCCTTTCAAAAGACCACAAGCAGCAAATTCATTTATCTATTACATTAGAGCAGGTTGCCCAGAGAAGCTGTGGCTGCCCCCTCCCTGGCAGTGTTCAAGGCCAGGTTGGACGGGGCTTTGAGCAACCTGGGCTAGTGGAAGGTGTCCCTGCCCATGGCAGGGGGGTTGGGACTGGGTGATCTTTTAAGGTGCCTCTCAACCCACACTATTCTATGATTCTTGGATTTTACAAGTACTTCAGTGTATATCCTTCTCATAGGAAACATAAGATCAAACACAAGAAAATCAACACCACCACAAAAACAAGCTGAAGAGTGAGAATGCTGTTTTAATAAAGAATAAATTGCTGATTATTTAAAACTACAAAAGTAGATGAACTATTATTTTCCTTACCAAGCAGCATGTCTTTGTTCCAATTAGGTTTATTACTGACAGCAAGAGGCTGTCACTGCCTGAAAGCCACTCTGTGCTTCAAATGACTCTTACAAGAAGGATCAGACTAGCCTCAGAAAAAAATCTGAAGGAGAACTCAGTCTTCTTTAAACCAATCAAGTAAAACAGGACTTGCAAAGCAGAGAGGGGAGACGGTCAGCCCAGTGTTGTCAACGGGCCAAGATATCTGCAGTGTTGCTTCCCAGTCTCTCAGGTACATCAGTCTGTCATGTCTATCAGAGGCTGGTTTGATCTGATCTGGTCATGGACTAGCACTCAGGCAAAATACCTGGAGAGATGCTGGATGTTTGCCCACACAACAGCTCTGGGATGCCTAATCCCCAAGGGTGGGCTAAAACAGTCCTTTTTGAACATGCAGCACGTGGGTATCCTCATGACAGTACACACACTGCAGCATGCAGGAACATCCTGGTCTCATCCTCAGGATGACCAGGGACAGAGGACACTGACCAGGCACATGCTGACGGCGATTCTCTCTGTGAAGGCTGTGGGATTTTATAGCACCTGAAAATTGAAGCAGTAGTTTAAAGCACAAGAAATATCCTAGAAATTCATTAATTTCCCTTAAATGTATTCAAGGTGCAGGATGAGCCTTAGCTTGTGATTGAGAAACGATTAAATACTTAGAGCTTGCTTGGGGTGTTTTTTGTCTGCTTTACGTTTGCTGAGGTGGGGAGTGTTTCAAACAGTACCTATAATTTAGTCCATCCCAAAAGAAAAGTGATAGCCGTTGAGGAGGATTTTTTTAAGCTTGGTTGCAAGTTGTGCAGAACAGACTTTCTGTAGTTCAGGAAAAATATGCTGTTGACTGTTGAGCCACCAGAAAGAGAATGAGTCTATCAGACATTGGATGAACAACTCAAACCAGAACTGGGATCTCCTGCTCACTGTTTCTGATCATCAGTTCTGAACTACAGAAAAGAGGTGATGCCAATGTTTTATCACAGTTCTGCTGCAAGCATCAGATACATAAAGGCATTTAAACAAGCAGATGTGGGCTCCAGTACGAACACACAATGTATATGCCACAGTCTCAAGGAAATTTGTTTTAT
Source organism: Athene cunicularia (assembly GCF_003259725.1). Classification (NCBI taxonomy): domain Eukaryota; kingdom Metazoa; phylum Chordata; class Aves; order Strigiformes; family Strigidae; genus Athene; species Athene cunicularia. The sequence continues at coordinate 45,476,941 of NW_020799095.1, forward strand.
TCACTACAGTTCCAAATCATCAGATAAAATTTAATTAATGCTTGAACTGATTCACTCTGAACATTGACGAAATGCCGTACACGGTACATTTTTTTTTACTAATGCCCAAGACAAGGAGTCTATGCAAAAACTGGCCGTGGTTGATTTAGTTACCATTGAGTACAATTAGAACTCAAACCTGTTGCAATAAGGATGAGGGTATTTGATTTACTTTATGTTATAGGAAGCACTGCTGGGGTTTTTTAGAAAAGCACTCAAAAGCACAGTAATGATTTTATCCTTAATGCTTTATTTTTTTAAAAAAAAGTTGTCATTTGCAATCTATTTTTTATTTTGCAGCTATTAATCTGTAATCTTTGCAGCTCATCTGCCACCTTGTGGCCCTGTTGCAGACTTTTCTTGGAGCTAAAAAGGAAGAATGGATTCTTTAGCAAAACCTCTGCATCTTTTCTATTCTTGCCAACCTGGCAAATACAGTAGCCTTCATTATTAGCCTGATTAGCCTTTCATTCCACAGTGTGAAAAATTAGAAATCCAAATATGAAACTACTCATCCAGCAGGCCACATCTGTAAGCTATTAATATAAATTGGTCTGTGAGCCTCATATATGTGGGAATAGAATAATTTACATCTGTTAAATCCTATACAGGATGTTCAGAAAATATACATCATATAGCAAGATATATACATCTACAGAGTTATAGAAAACAAAGCTGGAAAAGACTGTGTGATGTCACCTAGTTAATCTTCTGCAAAGCTGGTCAGGTCTTACAGAATATTCCTGGCAGATATCTAAGCTTTTCACAAAAACCTCAAACAACAGAAATTGCCCAGCCTCCCAATAAACTATTCAAGTGCTAACCATCTTACTACTAGAAAACTGTGTTCTTCGTGTTTAAGATAAACTGTTGGGTTTAATCCCACCTGTTTCTGTCCTGTCCAACAGGGACATGATGAATAGTTTATCCCTTCCTCTCGCATACACATAAAACATTAATGAACTTATATCAGTTTAAACTGTTTCTCTGATATTAACTGATTCTGATATGGATAAATGATGGATGTTTACATTAGAATTATCTGGGCCTGAATTATTCACAAATAACTAGGGATTTTGTGTGTCCAATTTAAATCTCATTGAAGAGGCTTGATTTCTGAAGTGTCTCTTCGCAAAAATAGGTCTCTGTATAGTGGAAAAAAACTAGAAAATGAGAAACTGGGGCACCAGAAATAACTGGTTGGTTTTGAAATTCTAAATGATGATATTGTGAAGAATAAATCAACATTTTTTATCTTATGGTGATAAAGGAGTTAGCTAAAGAGGGTCCAGGTGCTTGATCTTGCTATCTTGAGAACTTCCAGGCATTAGCATCGCTCCCCCCAAGAAAAAATTGCCTGTAGTTTTTTAGATTTTAGCTCAATTTCAAAAACAATTTGCTACTCCATCTGCTGCAGCAGAATGCATTTAAACAGTTGAACTGCATGGTCTACATGCTAATACCGCTGTGTGAACTGCACAATTACTGTTCAAAGACAGATTATATCTACACATCAAAAGGACCCTACAGAATATGCCAATTTGAGGTGTTGATAAAGAGCAGCCACTTTTACAGCTAGTGCCATGCCTATTAAAGGTACTTATGTACATCACTGATATTACAGACATCCCTCAACATTATCTGGTTATTTACTGAGGTATGTTTTTACATAAAATGTCACCTGACATACAGTTTATTTGGCTGAAAAATGGTTTAAGAAAAATGTACAGCAAAACACATCAGGGAGATGAAGTAATTTAACAACCTTTATAGTCTTTGCTTTGAAATGTCCCTCCCATCACCAGTTCTCTCATGGGCAGAAATTAAATATACTCTCTGCCTTCTGTGTTGTGGCCTACTGAGTTTTTCTCTAGTATTTGAGTCCACATTGTCTCTTACTCACACACCAAAAGATCAAAGACAAGATGACTGACAAGATTCTCAGTCATCTACAAATATGGCAATATTGACCTTGGAGACAGAGACTCCTCCTTGCTTATAAGGTTTGCAGTTCCTTGCAACAGCTATCTTTTAGGCACTTTTGTTAACCCCTCATTCACACTAGCCCAGAACGAGTTAAGCCTCATCCCATGTCAGTACATAGAAATAGGTGTGAATCATGCCTAGAGCATGCTCCATACATTTTCTGGCAAAAGCACTGGCCTTATACTTTTGGCATCAAAACTGATTGTAATGGCAAGTGGATTCATTTATTCCTGAGCATCTCAAGTGATCAAAAAGCTTTGGCTGCTGTTTGTTGACAGGCAATGAAAAAGTTAAAACTCAAGCCATCACAGAGGGCAATGTCTGACCTTCCCTTGGAGGGTCACTATAATTTTTGCCTGGGGCACAGTGTTGGCACTTGCTGAAGGCTATCCTCCTGCTGATTGATTCATGAATGAATCAATACGTTGGCTGGGGGTAGAGAAAGGCTGTAGAGTTTGAGATAATTTTGCCTATCTACAGCTGCCAGACTTGAAGAAGGTTGGAAAAATACCTGACAGAACTGTGGCAGATGCCTCCCATCTCTCCCAGAGCAAGTCTGAGTACAAAACTGCAGCTTTTTTTGATTGCAGCATCGCCAGTTGGCCTCAGCCTGTCTCCATGGAGGTGCTTGATGCCCAGGGTTGAGGCGGCCCCCAGCTCCTCCCAGATCTGCCCTGCTTCATAAATCCCAGCTCCTTTCTCAATACTATGTATGTGCTGGGAATGGAAAGGGAAATGTGCTTGGTGATGGGTGTTAGGTAAGGTGGTTCAGCTGTTGCTGGCTCAAGGGCAGTCATACGGAGGAAGAGGCAGACTGCAGTCACCATCATGCTTCAGTCTCTCTGCCAGCCCTGAACCCCAGTGCTGCCATTTCCACTGCCATTTCCACTGGCAGCAAGTAATACCAGAAAGCCTCTCAGGCATCATATTGCCCTCAAGCAGGATAGCACTGCAGAGTCCAGCAGGCAGACTCTTTGTTTTCCAACCATACAATGTTTATCACAATGCAGTCCTTGTCAACAACTAGCACACATTTTCCATGAGCTAGGAGCTAAAGATTTACTATACGTGGGCGCTAAGTACAAAGTAGGCTTTGTTGCTTTCTATCTGAAGTGTTTGTGCTGCAAAATAAAATGCTAGTGATCCCTGGTTTAAAAATAACTGGATGTAACAGGTTCAATTGCTTTTAGGGTAGAAATATAATGTGTCATTGTTGAGTTTCCACTTATGAGGCATGTTGCAACAATCAGAGTGATCTCTGCAATTGTGTATGTCAGCACTGCTTTCTGGAAATGGAGAACATCCACCTACTCCACCTGTTTGATGGACAGGACTGTTTGATGCTCAAGGTTGTTCAAACTTCTTGATGATAGGACTTCATGGAGAGGCTGCAGGAAGAGTTTTTGTGTAAGAAACAATGATGTCCACCATATTAGAAGTACAAGTATGTATTACAAGCCAGTACACTGGCTCCTTGCAGATCAATCAATAGCATGAGTGTGTTGCAGAGGCCTCAGAGCAGCCTCTGCCCAAATACCTTCCAAGCAGACCAAAAAACACTCTAACAAGGCTTAGAGATGATCAGAGTAGGGAACAGTGAAGATATTTTCCTTGTGGTCACTGAAAACAGACTGCAAATGAAGAGCTCAAAAGCAGTGACAGAGTACAAGGGAAACAAAAGTATAAGCAAGCTGACCAATGATCATATTTTTATCAAGGATGTCTAAGAAGAGGCAAGGGAAGATTAAATAAGGTGGGTAGAGAAGAAGATGAAAAATATTTACCAGGGCCTTTGCAATTGGAAGAGAAAGAAGGAAAAATAAACTTTACAAGTTAGATAGCATCCCTGTAGAGCATCTGATGAGATCACAGCTGGGTCCAGTGTGCTACTGCTTCTTCAAATTTCTCACATATGTATATAAGACCATCTGCATATATTATTTTCTATTTCAGAACTAGCCCAAAGAGCTCCCTTGAATAATACATTTTTTATCTATACCAATATTTTAAAACAAAGCAGTTCTGCATTATCTGTTCCAATCTGTCTGCAGTTTAAATTATGCTGCAGCAGAATGTTTCAGCATGAGTTGCATTCGAAATATAAAAGTGTTTGTGCCACTTTTTCCCTCTTTCCAATTTAAAACAACCCAATGTACCAGTTGTAATGGATTTTTAAACACATTTATCATCTAAGAATCTTTCCAAGGAGGAAAAGCCAATAAGTGAAACACAAACGGACCTTCCTTACAACATTTCCCTGTGGTATGGCTGTGTACTGTATGAAATATGATACCAGAAGCTTACACCCTCTAATTATATTTTCTTTATATTTGTGATGAATCAAATTCTCAGTCTAAAAAAAGTAACAAATTCTTTAAATACCATAATTAAGCAGAACATTATTTTCTTCTTTCCTTTCTCAACATGGCATTACTCCATTATGTAGGAAAACCCAAACAAAACTCTTGAGTTCGTGGAGCGCTCCCATCAAAGAACTTGTCTTTCCTCATTAAAAAGCTCAAAGATAGTTATTTCTCAAATGAATAGACCCAGAAATAGCTAAGAACACCTCCAAAACCCCAAGTTCAACTCATTCTAATTTTCATAAAGTGTCAAATGATGATTAAATATTTGCCTACCCACCTAGCATAAACAGCCTTCTTCTGTTCTTACTGTGAGATGCACTAAAAGTCTCTGTTACATCTGTATTTGTAACTTCTCTGGATGCAAGAGTGTTGAAGAAAGGCCATATTGTTATAGTGGTGATGGCTTGCTCTGGGGATGCTCCAACAAGCAGGGAGTTTATTTTACGATTTAATTTGTCCAGGTCGACTGAATTGTGAATGGTTTTGTGGTTGTCTAGAGTGAGTGTTTGATTTGTTTTTTCTGAACATCTCCCTACACAATTAATGCATTATATAAATTTTATTCAGAACTCACGTTAAGAAAATATTTAGACTCCATGCCATAGATATTTATTTTAGAAGGAATTTACTTCCAAGGCTCCAAGATTTCCATTGTTTATGGATCATAAAAAGTATGCCCTTGACTTCCCCATTGGCTGCCTCAAAAGAAAAGTTTCTTGAATCTGTACTGTCACTAAATACCGAATCCATTAGTAAAACAGACAGAGATGTATGGGTTTTCAGCTCTAAATTAACCATCCAAGGGCACTGTTACAAAAATGTGAATAGTTAAGTAGAAATCTTCATTTCAACTTCAGAAATAGCAACAAAGTGTAAATTGCACACCACATGCTAACAAACAGTATTGATAATTATGGAGAATATAGGTAAGTAGCATCAGACTTATTAGTTATAAAAAAGGGGGTTGAGCAGGGTTTTAGTCATGTCTAAGAAGCAGCTGAAGATGCAGGCAATGGCAAAACTGAACATATAAGTTGACCCCAAGATGTAAGAGTGGCTGGACTTTTTCACAGCGTTGCATCGCTTGTAGTAATGGCTGTTGTAATAGTTCTGTGGACCAGAGGAGAGAAGTAATTTATCCAGCAAGTCCAGGCTGTAAGCTAAACTTACAGTCCTTGCAACTGTGAACTGAAAACTTGTGTTTCATGTGCTGAAGCTCTGTGCATCTTACCACACACACCACTTTCACTCTTGGCTCTGTGCAGAACATAGCAAAGGTCTAATTTTACCCTCAGACAGGTACATCTACCCCTCGAAGACTTCAGACAGTCTTACCTGGCCATATCTGGAAATGTACGGCAGCTTAAAGCTCCAGCAGCACCCACCACCTTGCTATATATTTCAGACACAATACATCCCTGTCAGGAGTCCTGCTACAATGTCAACTGACAGCTCTGCTTCTGAGGAGGGCTTTCTCAGGATGGAGGACCAGTAAGCCTGAGAGGTTAGCAGATGGGTAAGGTGAGTATTACTCCAAATCTTTTTTTTTTTTTTTTTTTTTTTTTTTTTTTTTTTTTTAATAAGAACTACAAGACTTTGGTATTTTGATTATTCACTGTAATAGACTTGTCAGCAGGAAGGACTGTGTTGATCAGGTGTTTGACTGGCAGGTATGAAGATATTATCTCTCCAGTCTACTCCACCAGGGATCAAGGAGAAATCCTGAATTCTTGCATACTTCTGATAGGTTTTGGGGTCTTTATAGATCTGGTATTTGTATTCAGACATTGCAATGTATTACAACAAGAGCACAATGAATTTGGACTCAGTTCACATGGAAGACACTGTGGAGCATGATCAATAGGTTGTTCTTATCCAGATCTTTTTCTGAACAGAGGCTCACTTGAATCAGGTTGTCAGGGCTCAGCCCTTTAAGCTTTCTTAACTTTCAGAATTTCATAGTTTACACAAGTGTGAAAGAACACAGTACATCTCTGATACTTCATTGCCCGTTTCCTTTCACTCCCAGAACACTAGTCCAGGAATATCTTTGATGAGGTTATGTTTTACTATGGAATCACAGAAAATAGACTGGGAGAGACCCTTAGATACAGATCAGAGGGGCCTTTGCCATTTCTGACACAAGCTTGTCCATCTTGTCTTTTGTTAAAACAACCAGCTGTGGTGATTCTTTAATCTTCCCATAAAGATAGCCATTTTGATCTGAGAGCATCGGGAGAAGATTCAATGTTAAGAGAGAAAACAAATGATTAAAAGATACCTAAAACTGGGGTAAGTGACCCTGTGTAAAAAGATTTACTTTCTTATGACATATTTGTTTTGTTTAAAAAAATAAACATTAATTGAAATAAAACAAAACCAACAAAATGTCTCTGCAGTTGTAATGAAACAAAGAAATGGAAATGAATGTATTTATAACAAGGATGCAATCAGATGAGGCCAGTTTCCTAAAACCTCTTTTTGTATAATCACAGCTGCATGAAATATGTAGGCAAAAGCCTAGTGTTTTTCTCAGAAAACAATTTATATCTTGCTAGGACAGTAAATCTTGCTCACTGCTACTTTTGAAAAAAGCCTTAAAGGGAAAGGGAAGAAATCACATATTCCAGAGACCTCAGCCCGTCGGTTCTGACTGCACCAGGTGTTGTGCTCATTGATGGCTTTCCATCTTTATTGCACCTTTAATACACATCGAGTTAATGTGGCAGACAAAGCTTAACTTCTTCCTGAATTTGCTCTAAAATATCTTTGAAAGCAATGGTGCAAAAAAATCCTCTCCCTCTCTCTCCTCTCGTGTATGTGGGGGTATGTGTGTGCACATGCCAGTGTGGACATACACATGCATGTCACTCATGCATGTATGTAAGCAGTATTTTTTATGCTGGGGTGCTGAAACAGCTAGCTAACATCAATATCTCTGTGATTTGTTTAGGTATTCAAGTAGCAACAAAAACCATATTCTTACACTCTGATGTCTTTCCTTTCAGGAGCGCCCCCAGGAACTTCATTTGGACCTGATGTTAGCATAGACTGAATGCTCAAGAGTCTGCTTTTCATAAGGATTTGTTCCTGAGACATATTTGAAAATCTCAGTAGCAGTGGTGTGCCACCATTTTCACATCTCATGGCCAACCTGCTGTAAAGGACTCGGTGAGATTTCCCTGTACTCTGGATAGTATGGGGTCTGCCAATTCTTGGTCAACATGTACCTGTAATAAATGAAAAGGCTGTTTTAAAATCTTTAGATTTTGAGTTTACTACATGGTGAGTATACATAAAAAAATTATTCTTGCTTCCACTCTTTTTTATTGATATTCTGCCACATCGTACTATAACGGAGCTACTTATGCTTTGCAAAGTGCTGCACAGTTCTGACCTCAGAAATTTGTGATAAAAATAATTAGATGCTGAATTGGGTGGTGGTACTTCTGATGGTAAGGGTGGAGTAAGGTAAAAGGCAATAGCTAGAGCAGGTCTCTGCTACTTCTTTTCTCACATCATACACTAAAAGAACAGAACTGCCATCAATATTATTATATCATTGCTATAGACACATAATTAGAAACCTCTGCAGTTTGCAGGTTTTACACCTCTAATTTGCCTCCAGTTATTATTTTGCCATGCAAATATAAACATTATAGGTGATTATTATTGCAAAACATGTCCATACCATTTAAACCGCCCAATGCTTCATCAGTGCTGGAATGACAATTCCCCTGCACAGTTAAGTTTCACTCTTAAGACCACAAAATAATACAAGACAAAATGCAGGATAACAGATCAATAGATGGAAAGTCTGAGGGTTGCTGACAGAGAAGAAAAGGGTCAGGGGAGGATTTTAAGTGATTTTAGAAAGTAGGAAGAGGAAATAAATTAAAAGAGGCAGGATAACAGATGTGTAGCACAGGAAAAAGAAGCACAGAGAAAGGAAATGTTGGAGGAGTAGATGAAGTTCAGCATGTAAAAGAAAATGCGAGCAAGCAAGAATGTAGGCAAGAAACTTTGCCTAACAAATAGTTATAAAAGAAATGGTTATAAAAGAAATGGTTCTACCCCTAGTCTTCACAATCCTAAGAGAAAATGCCCAAGAACAGTGATGTTTCCGTCCCAATCTGTAACACTGGCTTACCTCCTTTTTTCACCCCTCCACAATGAAGCCCATCCAGCCACCTCCTATCTTCATCCCAGACACATTCAATCTGATGAGAAAACTGTCCTCTGGTGAGAAATTACCCCAAAATCTGTAGCTTACTAATGCAGGTCACTGGTGATGTTTTGCAACTTCTTTTTCTCCAGCTCCATCATGATGTCCTAAAATAGGGACAACCTCCCCTGTTGTCTATGGAGAACATAACCATAGTATGGGTAAAACACGAATTTAGCATCATAAGCAAAAATAATAGCTTCACATCCATTCATTCCAATATGGTGCTAGGGAAGCCTTACAACACAACAACTGGCAGAAAAGTGGAATGGCTGTCAGGGGATGCTTTGTTTTCTTATGTTTTGCTGTTATGTTATTGCACATAGTAAGTAGTCTCAAACCAACAAAACAAGACAGTCAAATCCTATGTTAAACACTTCCTAGTTTTCTGAAAACACCATTTAATATGATTCAGATCGTGATCAGCCACATTATCTACCATTCAGTTCAGATGCACTTTCTTACTTCAGACCACGCTGATTGTTAGAATCAAATATTCAGAAATCATTAAAAAGACAAATCAGAATAAACCCATTCCTGTATGGGAAGGATCACAGGAGAGCAGCAAAATACAGCAGAGTTATCTGACAAGAGAGAAGGGCAGAAAGGTCAGAAAAAAACTAAAGAAAGCTGCTGCAAGAGGAAAACATGTGAATTGGAAGATGATGGCTTTTAATTTCTAGGTTTGACATTTTCTTGGTTTTTCAGTGTTTTTTTCCCACATACAGGGTAGTCTTACCTATCTTTTGGCACAGCAAACCAAACCTAGATGAGGGTTATAATTCTTTTTCCTAAGAGACCACTTCCCTTCACCCTCATGCCTGACTCCCCTCAATGCATGAAGAGGCAATAGTCCTCATAGACCTCTGTAGCCCTTTGCACTATGGACTGAGGGAATGGATCTGTGACGGTTCAGGTCTTTCTTGTTAGACCCCAGTTGATCACACATAACTGTTCCTTTAGGCTTTCCCCTAGTGGCGATATACAGTCCCTGTTCTCTTTCTGCCATCTCCCCATCCTGCTTAGTGTTCCCCTGAAGGCATTGGAATAGTATGACATATACTAAAGTGTTAAATAATTCATAATGAACAACTCTGCAACTTCAACCATGAATAAACAAAAGAAAGGTTTTTGATTATTTTTAAAGATTAACTGCTGTGTCCCAGACAGGGCAAAGAAAGTCTGGAGTGATGCAGTCTAAGGGGGAGAAACTCCCAGGTGACTCATCCCAGCCATGTCTGACATGTACCCTCAGAGTGAGATAGGTTAACAGCCATGCTTCAGAACTCAAAACTGTCCCTGGACATTCCTGTAGTGATAAAGTCAACTCATTTCTACAGCACTTCACGCTTTCCTAGCAAATGTGAACCTGGACCAAACAAACTGTGATTTTGTGCCCTGAGAACAGGTTATGGCAGTTCATTCTTTTTCTTAGGGACAGAACCTAGACCCTGCAGAAGGCCAGAGATAGAAATTGCTGGGGACAGACCAAATGACAACTCTAGACTTCTAATCTGCTTTGCAAGTTGGAGAATGAATGCCCACATAAAAAATTCTGACTGTCTTTCCCATCAACAGCTGCACTGTAGTTTCTAGAACTATAAAACTTTTGTTTGCTATTGCCAACTTAGACCTAACAAAAGGAAAGATCATAACTGGGCATAACCCAGTAAACTCTTATCACATGGGGCCTGTCAGTGGGATATAGGGGGTGAGGGGTGTTATTGTAGCCAACTACAACAGACATCTGTAGTATAGATACTGTACAGGTGAACTACTGTCTCTTAGCTCCCTTCCTAGTAGATGGAGAGAAAAAGACACGATGTATCTGATTTAGTTTAAATATCTACTTCAGAAGGACACAAATCTTATCCTGTACTGTATTGACACCATGTCATGATTCAATGCCAGCCAGCAACTGACCACCACCCAGCTGCTCACTCACTCTGCCCAAGTGAAATTGGGGAGAGAATTGGAAGAATAAAAGTGAGAAAACTGGTGTGTTGAGATAGGAACAGTTTAATAAGTAAAGCAAGAGCTACACATGCAAGCAAAGAAAAACAAGGAATTCAGTCACGACTTCCCGTCAGCAGGCAGGTGTTCATCCATCTCCAGGAAAGCAGGGCTCCATCACACGTAACAGTGACTTGGGAAAACACACGCCATTGCTCCGAATATACCCTGCTTCCTCCTTCTTCCCCCAGGTTTATAAGCTGAGCATGATGTCGTAGAGTGTGGAATATCCCTTTGGTCAGTTGGGATCAGCTGTCCTGACAGTGTCCCCTCCCAAATCCTTTTGCACTCTGAGCATACTCGCTGGTGGATTGGTATGAGAAGCAGAAAGGGCCGTGACTCTTGTGTAAGCACTGCTCAGCAGTAACTAAAGCATCCCTATATTATCAACGTTGTTTTCAGCACGAATCCAAAACATAACCCCATACTAGCTACTGTGAAGAAAAACAACTCTATCTTAGATGAAACCAGCACACACCATTACCTTGGGCAGCTTCAGCCAACTGGTTCATCTGCATTGCAGTGTCTACACTGCGTCAGACATCCTACTGCTCATGGCTAAATTACATATGGACATGGTAATCGCTAGTCTATGCCTCAAAGATGCCTTCTCCCCTCTTATCAGCTTGGAAATGGCAGGAGAAACAAATAAAATAAAAAAATGCACATCACTGTAGGCAGTATGTTTCTTGAAGGAGAATTAAAAATACAGATGAATTATAGAACATAGGAATGAGCTACTATAAATTCATCTGAGGTACCATTCAAGCCTTAGCAGGTAACAAGATTGATTCACCCCAAATTCTCATCATAATTTAACAAGTCTTAATGCAAACACCACCTTGTGTAATCACTTTCTTGCAAAGTTGTCTTCTGGCTTTAGGGATCAAGTCTCATTTACACCAGGAGGGAAGGCTGGGAAAATGAGATCAACAAGGACATATGGAAGGAGGTAAGCCCTACACTTTAAAAGCTCCCTGCTGGAAGGGACTCAACACTCTCAGTGCTTATGGGAGACCACTGAAGCTAGGTATACTTGCTGTGGCTCCCACAAAGCACTCAGGATCCTGTGGGGCAAAGCCTCTGGTAGATGTATTTCATTTGGAGGAGATCTGAGATGTAAAACTGCAGCAGCCAACTACCCTCAGCAGACAAGTAACAATGAGAAGAAAAGACTTCTCCTGAGCACACTATGCATTGGACTACATGTGCTCAGGACTGAAAAGCATTTTAATCTCCAGATTAAGACATAATAGCTGGCTGACACTTGAAGACAGAGAATCAGGCACCCATATACACCAGCTAAAAACAGGTCCCTAAAGTCCAAATTAAGCTCACAGTTTCCCCACCAGGAATCAGAAGTTAAAAACACCTATTTTTGGTGTAAAATGGTAGCATGAGCTGGAATGCCCTGAAATAATTTTAAGGGAATATCATTCATGTGTTTTTAAGTTGTATTAAAATATATTATTGTGTTCTATTAATATACTTAAGCTTCTAAGTACAGTCACTGAAACTTAAAAAATAAACTATACATAAAGACTGTCACTAAGGAATAGGTGGCCAAATACGGCTCACCAAGCTGGACTTGTTCTCACTACTCTGGCTATCTGAAAGTCCACTCTTGGGCTCCTTGAATAGCTGTTGGGGAGACGGGTGTCTCAACAGAGCCGTTCAGCCCAACTTAAGGTAGATGTCAGAAGAATCAACATTAATTTCCTTCATAGAATAAATGGTGTTTTCTACATGGAGTATTTTCCAACACATGAATCACACTGTGATTATATAGACAACATGACGGGAATTCATTTCAGCTAATAGTTACTGTTTAGCTTGGTTAGTTGTCTAGCTTTCCACTATAATTAAAGGAAAGAGAGGCACCTCTTGAAAGTAATACATGCCCCTTGCTCAGACATCGCTGTTAAAATAGGATGAATTACCTTCTGGGGATGCTGTTCACTCCCTGTCAGCTTCAGTAGGACCATGATTTTGGTGAGAGCCTCTGGATATTAATACATGACAAACAATATATCTGTGCTTAAATGTGGAGTACAACAATAGTTCCATCTTTCCTATTACTAGTGGGTGTGGATTCTCCCGTATTTCACTGGTAATACACAGTCCCTTATCAGAGAAACAGTGAACCACTCAAAAGCTGAACTGGACTCTGTCTGAAAAACTCACAAATCAAATGGTTGTGCTGTTTGCCAGGTCTGGGGAGAAGCAAGTCAAACATTGTTCCATTAAATCTAATTACACTTGAACAAGTACACAGAGGCATGCAGTATTCAAGTACTCACTTCTCACAAACTGATGAACATTATCCCACATTATTTTCTCCCCTCAGAAGAAAAGGTTAAGCGTGCATTTGATTGACAGACATCCTAGCCAGAACCCCAGAGTAATATAGAAATATGAGCAGATAGCATTCAGCAATATATTTTAAAGTCATGCCTAAAAATGTAGGCATAGAAGTGCACTTGAAAGACAGCAAGGTGACTCAGACACCCAGCAATTACATTGTACTTAAAATGAGTGAAAAGGTTGCTGTTGGGAGATTGTAGAGATCACTTTGTCAAGCAGTGTTAAATGAAGCAGTTGTCTTGTGTCTTTCTTCAGGGCTGCTCTGTGAAACACAGCATCTAGTAATTTAAAGGTGACATGAAGAGTAAGACAGAGAGTTTTCAGAAGAAAACCTGGCCATGTCCATTTGCTTCCATTTACAAAAAAACAGACAAGAAAAGCTGAAAGATGACTTCGCATATAAGTCCATTCACTCTGCATGCTCCAGCTCTCCGCTGAAGGGTGAAGAGGGACTCTAAGGGTCCTGTGTAGGATCTTTGTACAGCAGTGGGGCTTGATATCATGCACTGAGGTTTAATTCTGGCATCCACTGATGGGCAGAGTAGTCTGGATGTTGAAGATGTCCCAGTTCCTCCACTGGAGTTGTGATGCTGTTATCAAAATCATGATGCAGCTTATATTATAGATATTACTGTATACAGAGTGATATATTCAAGACATACAGGGACTGCCCTCGTGTTTCCATCCCCAAAATGTCTTTTCTTCAACATTTTCATCTAAGCTCAACATTCTTTTTGTCTTCCTTTAGTTTTACTGTTTCTAGCATGCAATAGGAGAGCAACAGATAGAGCTCTCCCTTTTACACCTATGCCCTGCAACCCTGATGTGAAGTTCCAGCTGCAGTTCCTGTGAGGTGTCTTCTGTTTTGTCTGGTTCCCTGATCTAGCTACAGATTTGTTGACCCTCTGTCCATTATTCTGGGGCTTCCAAAATTCTTGGGTTCCCCAAGGGTCTTCTTCTGCATGCACTGTAGTTATATTTCATTTTCCCTCATCAAACAGCAGCACACAAGGGCCTCGCACAGTTTTCCTTGGAATGGCACATATACATAGCATAGTGATAGCCATAGTCCCAAGAGACAAGAGTCTGAGTGCTACTGATTTCGGTGAGAAAAGGATGTCCAGTGTGAGAGTTACACTGCAGCACATCTTAGCATATTTAAACATCACTAACTTTATGCTGAATACTCACAGAGTTTAAAGAGCCCGAAAAGTTCTGAGCTGACCCCCTAGTTTGTGACTGCAGTGGAAGCACACGATAGCATTTGCCCTTTAATGGGATATCAAAAGCTTTTAGAATCCTTTAATAAAAATTAAAAAAATACAATCAACAGAAAATAAAGCTGCACTTTCAATTAACGAGGACAATTACTTCTAATTGTAAGGCTTATACATTTTTCAAAAGAAGAGATATCTTTTTGCCTTAATTGCTAGGTGCGGTGAATAGGCAATTAAAAACGCATTAAATTTGGACTCACAGATAACAAGGAGCAAATTTCTGTCCTGAGCAGATTACAGTTGTGAATGTGCCTCTGTTTTCACTTTAAAACCAATAAAGAGGCTCCCGGGGCATATTTCATGGTTCCTCCATTATTGTCACTGCAGATAAGATATCAGCATTTCCATTACAAACAGCTGATTTTCAGGGGGAGTCAACTAAATGTTCCTGCAGACAGAAGTGTGCCATCACTCAGCCCAGGAGGGCTGGGTCTGTATTTTAAAAGCACTGGGTGCAGCGGCTGCCCTCTGCGCCCTGGGGGCTGAACCTCAGCAATTAAACGGCGAGGGGGACTGTGCTAGTTCTGAAGTGCAGATGCTCTGAAGGAAATCGGCTCCCTAACAGAAATATGTCCCCTTACCCCCACACACACTCTTGTATGCTGTTAACCTGCTGGAGGGACTAGCTCTCAATTGCACAAAATCGGTCGAAAAGAAGAATTCATGTGATTTCTCACTCTTGCCTCTGGTCTCACTCCTGCAAACACTGAGCACATCAGCCAGCTTTACAGAGGAACTTGCTAGCCCCTGAACTGAAGCAGGCAAGCCCTGGCGAGCCATGTTCTTTTCTGCTACATAGCATCATCATGGGGCAAATTTACATGTGAATCCATTTGTGCTGCTCTTTATTTGCAAACCAAGAATGACATATGCAAAGCAACAGTCACAGCTGAACGTACTTTGCAAACTAGGATAGCTTCTGTATTCCAGCTCCATTCTCATCGTTCATTTAAATCCTGCATCTCTCCAACAGCCTGTCTCAGGTAAAGAAACTGAGGCTCTCAGAGGGCAGTAATAAGAAATATAATTAGTTCCCGGAGATTATTAAATGTTGAAAGGGTGTTAAGTGTAAGATAGCCTCCAAGACCAAAAGTTATGGCTGTCCATCGCTCCAGTCTATAATGCTGTAGAGGCAGCAGAAGGGTAGAAAGCTGCAATCCAAACCTTGTTCATAATAAGTGTTCAAACCAGCATTTAGAGGAGATGTTTGAAGATCCAGACTGCCGTTTCTGATCTTTCCCCAGCATTAAAGCAAATGTGCATTAGAAAATTCTTCTAGTTATTTCATGCGGCCCAGTCACTTCTAGTTATACCTGAAGTTAATAGGGGACATCACTATACAAAGGAGTTTCAAAGCAAATTTGTTGGGGGGGGGGGGTCTATGCTCAGGAAAGCACAAAGCACAGATTTCATTTATCATGATTTACCATGCACATAACTTATTCCATCAAGACTTCTTTACCTGAACTGCTTGCATGCCTGGAGCTAAGACAGCAGAGGGCTGACTAGAAGTAAGACTAATCAGATGCTTAAAGGTAAGCCTATCTAAGCACCTGGCTGATCTGGGGCCTCTAATGAAATCTGTTGTGGAAACCTAATTCATTAGGCTTTAGTCTTTATTGATTTCTTGCCAGGACAATTTATAGAGTTGCAGAATTCACAACTTCTTACAAAGATTCTTGTAGAACTAGTAGAAGAGTGGAAGACAGTTAGAAAGGATCCTTCTGCTCATGGGTGAGCAACTCCCGCTCATGCCTTTCTCCCAGAAAGCTCATTTAGTTCTCCAGAAGAAGAGATTTAGTGATGTGGACCCAGAAACCACTTACAGATCAGTCTTACCTAGGTCCTGGTGGCAGACTAATGCAGTTAATAGAATGTTATTTTCAGGAGATGTGAGAGCTGCAATAACAGACCAAAACAGAGGGGGTAGAGAGAACAGTGGGTTTGTTCCAGGGACTCTCTGACCAGCCCAGTGAAAGTGTTGCTATGAGTATTGCTATAATATGAGTCTTTACAAATAATGCTGCTTCTCAAGCCCATTTGCACAGCTATGTCTTTTAAATTCTTTCCTTCTGTAACATCTGAGGCAAACCACACTAATGGTCAGAAAAATTCTGTAAAAATGAGAACTTTGATAGTAAAAAGCTCTAATTTATTTATTTAACAGAGAGGCCTAAACTTTGGCTTGTTTTACGGTATTGCATTCACGGTATTGTGTCCTCTCTTTGATGATGACCACTCTCAACTCTTTACTAAAGGACATTGGTCATTTTGTATTTTACAAGCACCCATACAAGAAGTTCCTTGGTGCCATAATGAATCAAACCAGCAGGTCCCTCTGAGTGTCTCAAGCAAAGATCCATGGCAATGCACCTAACCTGTAGGGACAGTGTGGTGACACATGTGAGCTGCTTTCACTCCCAGATGTTGATGGTGACTCCAAAAGCTGCCCAGGAAGCAAAGTGTGCCCATGTTGCACTGACTATCACACTGCTGTGTTAGCTGCTGACTCTGGCTGACTTCAGTATCAGCGATGCTGATTCTGAAAGGAAGATCCTGTGATTTCAGACCACCACTTCCAGCCACCATCTCTCACGAGGCACCTGCCAGCAGCTAGATCTCTCCCAGAGAGACTTAGATACTCAATGGCAAGTGGAAATTAGGACTCTCAAGTCATGCCTGATTCACCTGAGAAGCAGAAAGAAAAAAATCCACCTGGTGATGGGAAGATGGGAGAAGTCCCTGACTGATGGATGGCCAGAGGAAGCCTGGATGTGCAGAAGGGCATTACATCTCTTGGTGTTTCCCCAGCTACTCCACCTTCCACAGACTAGGGTCCCCAGGGTTGCTGAGCATTGCCAAGCTGTGCAAAGGGAGGAAAGAGAATAATAAATATGAATAACAACCAATAGGAATGAGCTGTGTAAATAAGAAGAGGTGATATTACTGAGAAGATTCCCTCGGGCTCCAATGCATTTGGGTTCTGCATCCATGATATTTCTCATCATTTTGTGTGTAAATAGATACAGCACAGATGGAGAAAGAGAATTGCAGTGCTTCAGACATAGAGCATGTCAGTAGAACTGGTTAGGAATTTTCTGTTTAAAGGCTTCTGTCCTCAGGAGGAGAAAGTTCATCAGAACAAAAGGTATTTGAGTCAATCAGCTCACTGGACTTGAAATAGAATATTTCTCTGTGCTATCAGAGAAAGGGCAAATAGTGAACCTCATGTTTTGCATTGTATTTGCATCTCATGTTCAAAAGTATTATGAGGATTTTAAAACACTGAATTGATTTATACATCTGACAAAAGTCCTCCAATATTAAGGTGATGAAAAAATATTTGCCTGAAAAAAGTTGATTTGTACAATATTAAAATATTCCACGTACAGCAAGCCGAGTGGACCAAGTGAATATTTCATACTTGGAGTGTGAGATGCATACATATGATGCATTACATTAGGGAGTGCTAAGATGTATTTATAATTTGAAGGACTTCAGAGATTGAAGCAGCTTCAGTGTGGAAGATGAGATACCAATAAAAAGGGAAGTAATCTTGAAGAGAGCTGTGCGTATTCCTAGGAAAACAAGGCAGCAAAAGATAAACTGTGACCACAGTTAGTTGCTTGCCTTTGTAAATATGTATCAGCTAAAACCAAGTACATCTAGTATATCTGTCTCAATATGTATGTAAAAACCTAATCAATATGAAGGATAACAGTACAGGTTTGGTCTGGCAAATGCATAGATGTTGTAACATATGGATATATTAATAGAAGTCTGGGATGGTAATGAGTGTATGGATACTTCTATAAATACAGACTATGGGCAGTGCTGAAGCAGCAGTTTGCCATTGCTCTTCCTGACTGGGTCACTGCTAATCAATACCCTTATAAATCAGTGCTTTTAGGCTACTGCCAGTCTGATTCCTCGTGTAAACAGTTGTCAGGTTCAATTAACAGCCAGCCAGGTCTGCTGACGTCCCCTCCCCTTGTCTTGCTGTTGCACTTGCTGCATTTACTGAAGTAGCTGTAGTTGTTCTCCTCCGATGGTGATTAACAAAAGAGAAAGATATCACAACCTCCTTTATCAGTGGGGTTTCTAGGTTTGCTGATCTACTCCTAACTCCACTAGCCTTGCTCCCAGTTCACTCCCATGTAATCATCAGGGAAGGTCTCGCTTTGTGAAAAAAACTCAGCTGGAGCAGAAGCTTGTGAATATGGGTGGGAAGCAATGTAGTGCAACCACAAACAAACCAGCCAAACAGTCTCCTTACAGCTTAATACAAATTTAAAATACAAGAAACAAAAAGAATAACAGAACTTCATCAGAGTGAAGGAAAGTTGCCAGGGAAGTCCCTCAAGGATCTGTCCGAGTTTGTTCAGCTCATCATATTTAAAAACGGTCTGGAAAAGGGAATAAATAACACAAAATTATTCAGAACAGTCAATTCTGTGCTGATTTCAAAGACTCACAAAAGGATCTCACAATGCTGAGTGACAGAATGATAAGATTGCAGTTGAATCTCAATATTGATGAATACAAAGTAAGTCATTTGTGGAGAAAAAAACCCCACATAACCACACATACAAAATTACAGGTTGTAGGGAATTATAGAGAGGCAAGAAAAGCATAGGAGAGGGTCTGTATAGCTAGGAACTCTGCAGACAAGAAAAACTGCAAATAATTATTCATGATGTCCAAGAAATAGGCAGTCTGAAATAAAATGATCAGAAAAAAGTTTTAAAAAAACCCAGAAATTACTTTTTCAGACACTTTATAATTAAATTGTGGAACTCATTGCCACAGGAAACTGTAGAGACAAAAGTAAAATCTGGTTCATAAAAGAGCTTAAACTCACTGATAGAGAATATGTTATTGCATATTAATGTTGCCTCAGAAATTCTTTGAACTGCTGTTTGCCAGGAGCTGCTAGGATATACCAGAGAAAGATAGCTTCATGCGTGACCTGTTAATCCTCATCCATGTGAATCATTGATTAATAACAGTGACAGGATTGGAGACTTCTTGTCTAGCCCAGGAAGCTGGTTCTTATATTTTTAATAACACCATTTTCCCCCACTTTTTCTTTTAAATAAAAGTGCCACCAAACCAAACTGCTGTACATTCATATGAAAACTGGATATAAAAAAACCCAGGATACGGTATTTTTTTGATTGCCAGCCTATAGGAAAATGGATTATTTCCCTTGCTTTCCTACTTATTGGGATAATATCTATATCTTAATCAGCATCCCTTCTTCCCCATCACTCTGACTTTCCACAGACTTGATTCTTCAAAGCTGTTATCTTGCACAGCAATATAGGGACTGTCAGTCATGAACAAAATATGCCCTGCTTGTCAGTAAAGATTCACAGTGTGGCTTCAACCATATCAAAAACTCAATCTATACCCAAAATAAACATGAATGGTAAAGGTAAAAAAGACTGTTTTCTTGCATTTTTGTGTCCTACATCCTACGAGTTGTTTGCCTTCTTTCCCATCCATCTCAACCAGTACTTCTAGCTCCTTCCAGTAGACCTATTTGAGTCATACGTGACATGGCTGGTGGAGGCTGGCTAGGTGGCTCTTATCCTTGAGATATATGAGCTTATAAATTCCTCTTTTAGTGGATTTCACTGAAATACTTCTTTGGCATTCTTGTCCTTTATTTACCTAAGTTTAAAAGATATAATTAAGATCTTTAATTCTCCATCAGTTTTGAGTAAAAATGGCCAACTGCATCAAAAGCTATAGGAGGGGAACTGACAGACCAAGAGCTCCATTACATAATTTTGATTCCAAGACAAAAAGTCACATAAAAATTGTCACATATCACTCTTTGGCCATTTGTCTACAGAGCCGCTGAAACTTCCACCTCTGGGGATATAGTGATTAAGACAGAATTCCACCATGTATTAAAGGAAGTCCACCCTTTTCCTTGCTATCAGTAACAGACAAAAAAATCTAACTTCCAGGACATTTTCATTTATAAGAATATATTAGGGAATAAAAGGGCTTTGCAAGAGGTGCCCAAACCTGTGAACGTCTTCAGTGTTTTCTGTTTCACTGTGAAGAGGGCAAGCTATCTTTTTCCTCCACAGTACTTGATGAAACAAGAAAAGACAAACACAACCACAGGATGGAAACAAATGGCAGACCCCATCCAATTACACAGTTCAAATGCTTAAATCATATCAGCTACAAGTCAAGCATTTCAGTTCAGTTTAGTTCAGAACAAGAAGAAAAAAAAAGAATTCTTTGAAGAAACTCATTTCATCTGAAAGCAAAACATTGCAAGCCAGCCATGAGCTGTAAGTTCAAACACCTTTGCTAAAAGCCTCTATTCATTTGCAGTTTATTGCATAGCATGAAGCTGCCCACTCTGGTTATATTCTTTTTTTAAATGCTTGAAACAGTAAAATATAAGATTAATCATCTGCAATATATATTCATTAGGTAAATATTGAGATGCTGAATCAAACAGATTACTTTGCATAAAAATTTCTCATAAAATATGAGTGGGCATCATATTTAATAAAAATCACAAACAAATGGAGAATGATTGCCCTGCATGCAAAAGCAATATAAAATAAAGACCTTCATAAGCAACAGTTTCACCACTTACTTCCAAAACCTATTCATATATACAATCCATTTATAACAGTAAACTGGATCTGGATTTTGCAGTTTTACAATTATTATTCCCTTGAGAGAGGAAATATGAAACTTTATGGCAACTTTTCTTTTACTTAATACTGCATTTAAATTATTGTCAGGTCACAGGGAACAGAATAAGCAAAGTCCCAAATTTTTTCTACTCCTTCTCCCCTTCTTTATTTATTTATTTTTATTACTTCTCCTTTTGAGAAATGTTTTCCATTAGAACATTTCCTTCCACATTAAAATATAATCACTATTTTGGGGAAAAATGCGCTGTAGGTCAAGTTTTATTACTGCCTGTTAAGAGACCAGTCATTGCTATGGAAGAGCAGAAAATCAGCTATATTTCAGAATCAGTGCAGCACTGAACCAGATGAAAATAAATTATTTGAGAAACGAGTGCAGTTTGTTGGAGCAATACAGAGGTTCACCATAAAACCTTCTTTCTTCACATGGGTGAATGCCAGGAGGAACATGAGAACAGTCACTGGGGACCACCACGCAAGGCTGCCCAGAGCCTGCACAGCACTGGAGAAGGGCCACTGTCCTACTGTGCAGAAGGACAATGCCTGTCCCAAACTCCCTCACTATAAATGACAATCTAACATAGTCAGTGTCCTGACTCCTAGATTACATCTCTCCATATAAGAGAGCCCTGCATCCCAGCACAAAGCATGGCACAGAGGTCAGCAACCAATGCTATCTGGAGCTGTTTAACCTCTGGAATTTGTATAAATCATTGCCACATGTAATTTTAGTACAAATACATTTCAAAGCAATAAAACAAATTAATGGAGAAAGGAATGTTAAAAGCAAAGACCTACCACCTCTGGTTAAGGAACTTGCTGAGCCACATACCATGAGAGGCTGAAAGAATATGGTGGGAAGTATCACTCCATATTGCTTGGTCTTATATTTCGTTTACTATTGCCTACTCTCAGAGACTGTACTGAGCAAGATGGACCTCTGCGCTGACCTACAGCAAGGTTAAGTTTCTGTGCTGCAGCAGCACTTTCAAGGAGTCTAGCAATTCTCTCCATTCAAATCCACTACAGACATTATTGCTTAAAAAAAAATATATGTGTTAATAGTCTGTATCTCAGTTTAGTAGGGGAAGTGTATGAGGAAAGAGATAACACTGGCCAACAAAAATGTAACCTGTTATTTACACTTGGTGGTTTGCAGCTAGGACACCATCCCTCCAAGAGTAATGTTTGAAGTGTTTCTAAACAGTAATGTATTAATGCAAGTAGTAAAATCTAAGAGTTTCTTAATAGTTGATCAAGTATGGTTGGACTCAATGATTTTAAAAATCTTTTCCAATCTAAATGATTTTATGATCTTCAGATCTAATCTAAGCTAAGCATGTGATTCATATTCTTCATCAAGTAGAAGTAAACGCTTGAGTATAACTGTGTATTTCTGGTGTAACATACTCTAAGGAGAACTCTGGAAAATTAAGCAGTGAAAGAGAATGAAGAGAATATGCTGGGCAGAGAAAAGTTGCAAGCCATAGGATGCAGCGCACACCTAATTATCACTAATGGCAAATGTCATGGAGTCAAATAAAAGGTCATAACATTTACTGAAAATGAGCACTGATACCATCCTGAACTTATCAGTGCTGTGCATCACTTCTACTGACACTAGGCAAGTCAGTTTTCTGAGAAGAGTGGTTTTTCCTTCCTTGATGCAAGCAGCCCAGTGACACTACTTTAAGGATAAATAGTAAAGGCAAGTTCTTGTCAGACATTGACATTAACAATTTTGAAAAGTCGTGATGAAGTATAAAATGCATCTACTATTTTTCAGCCCTGCTCATCCTGGTTTCAGTGGAAATCAGCCTCTCTGAAGTATGCATTTAGTTTTAAATAACAATCTGCATTATGCTTTT
This sequence comes from Athene cunicularia, assembly GCF_003259725.1. NCBI lineage: Eukaryota > Metazoa > Chordata > Aves > Strigiformes > Strigidae > Athene > Athene cunicularia. Next base: position 45,499,768 of record NW_020799095.1, read on the forward strand.
TAATTTAACATAGTAAGTTTTCAGTGTTAGTAGGTGTAGGAATGACATATCTTACACAACTTCACTAACACCTTCAAGAGTCTTGGATTGTTAATAATTCACTTTTCCCATAATTAGTCTACACTATGTGGTTTTTACCTTAATTTATGGAGAATACATTTGAATGTAACAGCCTCAAGGATTTAGCTCTGTGTTTCCATTTGTGTTAGTAGAGAATTGTCCAGGGTACCCAAAGGCTGGGGTTGGCAGCTCTTGATAGAACTATAAATCCAAGTTAATACTGAGTCAACAGGATAATCAGTTCAAACTTCCATGTGCATCCCCATCAATCCAGACAGTTTCACCATTCACAGGCACATCACAGAGCAGATTCACAGCTAACAAGTCTCCAGAGGTACTGTGGTGATTTACACTAGATAGTCTGTAGGTTCTGAGTTTTGGACTTTTGCTTTCTGTGTGGGTAAGATTCTCTGAAAGTATGAAAGTAGAAAATAGGAAGTAGGATATTAAGAGTGAGGGAAAATAAGGTGTATTGGAACCCTTCTGTCAGAAAAAAAAAAAACAACACAAGCTCTTGGAGTATCCATGAGGATGAACAGGCTGAACTGCACCAAACTGCAGCTCTTGTTCAAAAAGGATTGAGCTCACCTTGCTGTGCTGTCTGTGTTTTATTGTGTTACCAACAACGTCTTTCTCTTTTTCCTAGTGCCTTATTATCATATATCCTCCCCTCCTAAATCTACAAATATACAGTATTTTGTAATGGCATCATCTGTCTTACCAAAAGGATGAAATTCTACCATTTGAATTAAAATGAGGAAAACCAGCATGGATTCTATCTTATCAGATAGAATTACTGCTTTAATACATCATGCTGGCTACAGTAGTAAATTATGGTCCAGAACTGCTCAGAGACCACTTGATTTGCCTTTAATTACTCATCACACTGATGCCATGATAAGAGATAGAGTATGTTCTTGATTTCTACATGAATCACATTAAGTCAGCTGTTTGGCCCTGATTAGCGTAAATATTATAAGAGACTAATAAGAGTGTTATCGGAAGAGATTATGACAATATCTTCCCTAATAGAAGCAAGAGCAAGCCATGCTTTGTAGCTTAAAATGCAATTTTGCTTCCTCCCTCTTAAAACTTTAGCGTCACAGCACTAGATACTGTATTGCCTTGCATGCTTTTACAGCTATTTGCATTTGTAGTAGGCACTTTATACCTAGGTTTCAGGGAAGAAGTGGCTGCATTGCAAAAAGATGCCGGAGAGTCAGCTTCAAATTGTCCATAACTGATTTGAATGTTCCATAACAATGTTCTTCTTCTTCTTCTTCTGTTTTAGGAACCAAGTCCTCCAGGCTAATCTGTAAAATATGAGTACCACAACTGGACAGCCATGCAAAATCACACAAAAAACCCATAACCCTCCTTCTAGTCAAACCAAGTGACACTATCAGTTATTAACTTGAGCTATTACACCATGATGGTGGGAAATCTGTTGAGGAAGGCAGAAGCAGGATTAAGAAAAGGAAGTACTGCATTCTTTAGCCATATATATAAAAACAAAAGCAAGTTGATATTATTGTTTCTTCTTCCCCAGGTACCACACTTTTTGACAATGCTGAGATTAACAGCCTCACTCTCAAAATGTGTGGCCAGCCTTTGCACTCAAAATAACACTTTATGGCTTCATTCCCTGGTAGGTCTTGATAAGGCTTCTGCAGAATTTTTGATTCAGAGCATTAATGTGCTGCTGTGGTATTGATTGATCTACTGTGAGATGGGCAGGAGGTGTTCACATAGGCTCGAAATCCCCTTCTTGGGTTTGCAAATAGTTCCCCAAGGTAAGATTTATGTTACCGAAGTGTGAAGAAGTAAAGAAGAGTTCACAGAGGTTTTAGAGATGTAATTCCAGCTCCTAAATAGTTTGTATATTTTAAAACATACGTGTAAAAATATACATATAATTTTATTCATTGTTCACAAATACCTTGTCACTAGAGATTTCTCAGTGATTATGGGAGAAGGCTACACTTCCTACTTTTCACAACACAGCTGTCAGGTTTCTCGGGCTATGTACCACAACACATTTTAGGATCATTTTTAATTGGTGCCTGAGACAGAGCTGTAGTAATTCGATTTGATACTACTTCTGGACAGCAGATAGCATGGAGTGCCCTATGAGCTCAGAGAATAGAGTTGCATTTGCTGAAACTACTAGCTCAGGGGAGCTGCAGTACACGATAGCACAAAACTACATCCAAGAAACAGGACACAACCAAGTGAAAATTCAGACAGACAGATTTAAGAAGACAAACTTCACTTGCAGGATTCTTGTCCTACTGGAAGTTGTGAAGAATGACAGCTGTGACACTATGGCTTACACAACAACACTCAGCATAGTCATTGAGTGAAAAAAACAGCATTTACATTACATTTTTTAGAATACTTCAGTCACTGATTTGATTTCCTCCAGACTGATTTTTTTTTTTTGATTGCAAATTGATCTAGATGTCCAGTTCTCTTATTCTATCAAAGCTCATGCTGTGATAATAGCAACCATGAAAATGCAAGTGCTGTTCATTATGGAAGAAGATAAACAGGACATAAATTATTTCCCTATATTAACTTCCATTAGTTACTAGTTACCAGTAGTTAACATCCTCATGCTCATGCAAAGAAGAGACAGCAGGAAGTTCCTAAATCTCCTACATAGCTTGGCATGTGAAAAGAACCCTGCTGTAACTCAGCTCTAATTTAGAGCTGGTGGGAAATGCTAGAGTTCACCACTTCAGCCTCAGAAAATACCAGAGCAAAAAATTCCAAATGTTTCTACAGATGTCAATAAAACTCCACAAGAAAAAGTGCTCCAGTTCTCCCTTACCCTTTCAAATCTGAACATTGCTCTGTCCCAAAATGGTTCCATGTCAATTTTTAATGGTATGTACATATATTACACATGAATAGGATAAAAGATGCTCAAGGTAAAGAAAAATTATGGTTTTTTTCCAAATTTCTTGCAGATACAGACACACTCTTCATGGGCGCTAAACCAGTTGGAAGTACAGTGAATATGGTTAGCATATCTATAAACTAAGGCTAGTATGTTTGCCTTTCAGTGTGAAGAATTGATAAAACTATGCCCTTTGAGAAGTAAGGAATGTAATCCAGAGCACAAGTGCAAACTGGGAAGCATCTAGTTATGCAGCTATTCTACAAAAAGGATTTGGATTTTCTAGAGGATCACAAAGTAAACAGAAGTAAATGTCAAACTCTGTAAAAACAGAAGAAAGAAAACAAAAAGCAAACTATAAAGCAACTCGAAATACAAACAGAATCCCTCCTTTGCAACTCAAAGCTGATCAAATTGATAAGAAAGCACTATGGTTTGCTTTGAGCATCACACTTCAAGGAAAGCATGGATCAGAGAGACCAGAGAAAAACAAGAGCTCCAGAGATGTGACCTATAGGAAAGACTTAAATCATGGGGTCAGCTTAGTTTGGGAAGAGGAGGCTGAGAAAACAAACATCAACAATATAAAAAATATATACAAAAAAAGTCAGAAATAAATTCTTCATGTCTGCTGTATCTAGGAGAACTAAGAGGCTTAAGCTACACAAATGGATATTTAGACACTGGGAAAACTCACTGTATGGATATTTAAGAGCTGAAACAGACAGCAGGGAGGGGTGTAGACTGTCACCATTAGAGGTTTCTAAGAACACTGTAGCGAAACTTCATCCTGAAGCAGAGAAAAAATATCATTCCTGGTGTCAGCTTCAATAAGCGCATACCCATTTTGTCCAGCAGATAGCCATCATCCATCAGATCCAAAGTAAACAGGGAAAAAAACTCTCACTTTCTTGTGTTAGAGAAAGGCTTTTGGCCCATTTCTAAAGGTTGGTCTGAAATTGCTAATTAACCTACATTTGTGAAATGTTTTGAGATGCTCTAAAAGTGGGTTTGGAACATGGAGGAAAGTAGATACGGCAAAGACAAATGCAAGCACGAACAAAAACAAATAGTAGATCAAATTCTGCTCTTGTGAGCCATGATGGAAATCCAGGGGCAGTTTTCCTTAGGTTCACATGGGTGCAACAGCAGAAATTCACCTCCTTTGTAGCACAGGCTAGTTAAGGGTGCCATTTGTATCATTAGCATCCAGCTACTCTTTGCCTATCCAAATCTTTACGGGACATGTGAAATAGCCTGCACATGAGGTGTCTCAGTGTCACATCTCTGGGTGTCACAGTCTTTCAGCTGCATGATTTGCTTGCTGATCTTAATGGGAAGAATGTTATTGTGTTATAGTAGGACACAGAACTGGAAACAAGACAACTTTTTTAACAAGAGGTTCAAAATGAATCCAAACTGGATTAGGACTTCCTAATACACATTGCTTCTGGGCTAGCTGAAGAAGAGTGGGTCCTCCAAGTACTTGGGGCTGAATGAGGAGGCAGTTTTCTCAGTCTGCTATTCATACACCACAGAGTATTTCAGGAGATAAATTGTGCATTTTTATTTCTCCTTCTTTTATGAGTTTCTCATTACTTTATTCATGTTGACATTGCTACCTTCCTAGCCCCTTCTCCAGATATTTGTACAGTACCATCCAGACCTCCTTCCTCTTGATCTCCTGTTCCAACAGCCAGACCCTGCTCTTCACATGGGCTTGTTCTCTTTAAAGCCTTATTTCCCTCTTAACTCCTGTGCAAAGGTTGTTGGCTTCAGTGATTAGTTACCCAAGAGCAATCTAAGGTCCATAACTGAGGAATCATCCAGTCCTGAACCTCTTCAGAGTGCTGGCATATTGTAGATAGCACTAGGGGTGTTCCACCACCACCAGCTGACAGCAGCAGGTTTGTAACTCAGGGGCCACTTCAAGTGTCTCTTCACGTGGGGCTGTGCTGGGGTTAGCTCATTGCAACCCGAGGTTGCTCTTTGCACCCCTGCCCCCTTGGTACCTGTTTGGCCAGCCTCCAGCATGCCCAGCACACTCAAAGCAAAATGTTGCCATCAGATAAGGCTGCATGTCACATTCCTATTTCTCAATCACTCCGTGACTAATGAGCTGCACAGAAAGTGTACCTGTTTTCAGTGAAATGAAGACCAAGAAGCTATTATTTTACCATATAAGAACACACCTACACCCATTATTACTGAATTCATGCAAACGGTTAGGAAGAAATCAGGAGCAGGCTGAAAATAATAAACATTCACCATACTTTCTGCTGACTAGCAGTTATACCTGAATTGGAAATATTTCTGTGCCTCAGAAAGCAGTCAAACAGGACTCTACTTGGCATTGTACACTTAAAAGTATACTCATGACGCACCCATGCCTCTTTGCTAAATAATCCTGAAAGGAAATTCAGGTGGTAGCCTGGAATATCTATCAACGGCACATATTTCCCACAGCCTCCCCTCATAGTCAGAAAGTGCAAAATTCACTTTCGCTCACTCCAGCCCAGATGATCAAGGGAATTTAGATATTGGATCATGCACATGCAGGTGTGCAGTCATGTGTGTGCATCTACTTTAACTTCTGAATATACTGCTTGTACTGAGGAGGGTCTAACTCAAGACTGCAGGACTTGAACAAAACTTGCCCTCTCATTGCTCCTTCTGCAACCACATGACATCAAAGGACACAAAAAGAAATGGGAAAGCTGCTGGTCTTGAAACACAGAATTCTGTGAAAATTAAAATGTCAACTATGACTACAAATTACTAAGGTCAAAACCATGACGGTGTATGCCCAAAGTGACCAACTTGAACAGCTTTAAATGCATATGTATATGGGTAGAGACCGAGTTCTGCATGGTTTCTTACAACAAGAAAAAATTTAAGTATATCCAGTATGTCTTTTAAAATGTCCGGGTACAAGTTTTATAATTCTATATAGTTTGAAGTATTTTGTTTCAGCATTTGGCAACACTTCTAAATCTCTGGACCAGTGTATTTTCACTTCACATATTCTTTCTAAGCCAAGGCATACTCTCTTCATATGGTCCCACAGATAAGACCTACAGAAGTGCTATGAACCCTGCTTTGAACATAAGAAAGGAAGCTACTACTGGAATATGCTCTTTGAGAATACTGAAGCTGGTAATCATTTTCTTTACTTCCAAAGGACTCTAGGGCTGTTGTTCTTGAGGGCACATGAAAATCCCTTTGGAGAAGGTCTTTACAGGGCTTCTGAGATCCAGGGTGTGTGTTTGTACATAAGAGTTGAGATGATCTGAAGGAAATATGAGAAAGAGAAATGTGGTTTTTGCAGATGGCTATTTTAATGTCTATGGTTTCTCCTAGCTTGCTAATGCTTTTTCTTGTCTTAATTTGGCTGAATTTTTAAGTATCTGGTAGGTGTCTAGATCCAGGAAAAGGTGCTCTGTTAATGTGCATGTGGACATTGGGAGTGAATAAATAAATAAATTTCCACCTGAGGTGTACTATTATCATCATAAACTGGATAAACTGGATGCCTGACATGTCTTACTGCTTAAATTAACATTAAGCACTTTTTACAAGTGCAAGCTTTGTTATTTCACACAAAATCAACAAAAAAAAAAAAAAAAAAAAAAAAAAAAGGAAAAACCCTCTTGTTTATTCCTAATTCTTCTTTTGGCCAGGGTTACAAGAAGCAATTTCTTCATCCCTGAGAGATGCCATTTTTGCAACACATTGCAAAAACAAAATTCCACCCCCACATAACTAAGAAGAACACAGTGGTAGATAGCACAGTTAGACTCTTTCTACTCTTGGCATTCATCCTTTGCAAGTTTTGCCACATTATTAGAGATATTAGTGGTTGCTAATACACATGGATGCAATTAGACAGAGCAAAGAAAGGATTCATAAACGAGCAGATAAGCCTTCTATTTGGAGACAGTATAAAAACTGAATCACTTATTCATTTTTCTCTTTAAGCTGTGAAAGGAGGGTTAGACAGATCAGTATGAAGGGTCTTGCAGCAAAGCTTGTAGCATAGACATAAAAGCGAATTAAAGAGGGAAATTTCTTTTACAGTTTGTGTTGGTGGAGGAATATGTTTTCATTTTGATCTATATAACAATGTCATTGACACAAAGGGCATAATTCTACAGGCCACTGAAGTCATCAGAAATTACTGATAAAAATAATTCAGTGCAATATTTTTCTTTTTTTATCTCAGCCCAAGAGACCTTGAAGATTTTCAGCCAAAATTTTACTAAAATAATTTAATTTCCTGATAACCTACTTTTAATCTATAAACAGCATCTATGTTCCCTCTTTTGGAGAATTTCCATTTGTGTATATTTCCAGCAGAACACTGTAAGAGCCTCACTGGGAATTACCACATAATGAATAAATGCCAAAGCAGAGCTGAGGTACTGAGTTTACCTCCAAAGCTGTCTCTTCATGCTTTCCAGGGACACTGACACCATTCTGGTTTTACTTGGAACTCCAGAGGAAGCCTTGAACAGAATTAATTTAAGACAAGACATTCTCCCTTGTGTACTACCCAGGAGCCTCAGGATTTTTATTGAGGTCACTAGGCACTAGGCTACATAGGCACTTATATCTGTGTTTTTGCTACTGCAGATGAGGAGTTCCACATATTTTATGTGGGATTCTGGATAGAAAGAGGCTTGAAGGAGAGCAAAAAAGAATACAAGCCTGAATTCTCCTTTGCTTCTCATTACAAGCGTGTCTTCCCTGGATACAGAGATGATTTCATGTAGCAACTCAAACACACAAAGTAGGCTGAATCATTAAGTGTATCTCCGTTCAGATAGTAAGGTAGGAGCATGGAATGACAAATCTAGCTATAGATGTCAATAATTCAACTGTCTGGAGGATTTTCTCTCCTCTTTCGGAAGTGGGTGCTCAGGAAGATGAATTGTCCTTTTCAGGAGCAGTAAATACCCCTTTTTCCAATCCATTTTTTTCAAAGCTACTTGAGGGTGCCCTTCATAGCCACCTTTTTTGAGATATACCATTTGCATATCTGGTTATATATCCTTTAAAAGGGGGTGAATAAACTGACAGTAAAATCTAAACATTGCATGCTAATTTTGGAGCTAATATGGACACTTAATTCTAACCACGTGAGCAGTCCCATTGAGTTCAAAATGCATTAGCTCAGTAAGACTCTGTCTTGACTTAATCATACTGAAATATTGTTCTTTATCACCGTTTGAGCAATTGCTGTGAATTGGTGGATAATTGTAGGCAATTTCAACAGTACATGCAAACTGATTCAACTCTTACAAGCAAACGTCAGGAGGGAATAGCAAGAAACATTTACTTACCAAACTTCTCAAGATTTCCTTGAAAATGTTCAGATCCAAGCACCAGTGGCTTTCATGAAAACAAAAGCTTGATTTTAGACACAGATGTGTTAACAGGAGTTCTCTGGTGACTACCAAGGGACCTTATGTCCCTGCCCTAAATTTTGGGGTCTCCAGCTGCAGTGATCCTATAAGCTCTGAGTATTTTGACCCCATCAGATATAAGGGAACATTTGGGATCTGGACCTTTTCCCTGCAGTGCTGCCTGAGAAAAATTTTCTGCGGTACCAGGACTAACAACTTGATAAGGAGTTAATTACCACTGAATTTAGTTTTACTATCAACAGGAAACTAAGAGGTTTGTAGTATGGCGTGTTTTGCGATGCTTAGGAGTGTTCATATATTTGAATTACAACATGTTTCCTAAACTAATTAAGAAATATTAGTCTGAATTATTTGGACTCTGGCACATATTCCATGGTCATGTCAGCATTATATATATTTTCCCTCTGAACCTATGCAATATTGACAGACTAGTTTGCAGGCATATGTATTACACATTGCCTGCCTAGCAGCCCCTAAATGAAAAAGGACTAATTCTCTAGAGATGTTTTCTCTATGGATTTGTATCTTTCCCCAGATTATCAGATCTTCTTCACCCCCAGTTCATAATATCTAATTATCCTACTAGCCTGTGCTCAATTATTTAAAGCCTAGCCTTTATTTATTGAATTTTATAGTTTAATGTTAATAGATCAGAGGTTAGCTGGCTCAGTATTACGAAAGAAGTCACTGGCTCAGTAATATAAAAGGAGTCAGGATTATGTTGAGCTCCCCAGTATTGGTAATTGCACTTTAAAGAAAGAACAGAGAGCAACAAATGCCAGCCACAGCTGGGTACAAAGGAGAAAGTCAATATTTACAGACATGAGTCTCCTACCTGAACTACAGACAGTTCTGAGCAGGTTCTACCACCTGTTGAATGGTTTTCACCTGGAGCAGGGCCAGTGAAGAAATAACAAAAAGGCAGTATTTTACCCAATTTAACCTGAATACTCTTAACGCTAAAATAGTTACAGTATCATTAGATGACTGTCCTAAATGAGTGGGCAGGAATGTTACAAGGTTATCTTCAATCAAGCAGGAATAATACAGGGTTAATTCTCCATTGCTCATCTGTTTCCCCTTCCATTTTCTATGTATTAAGGATATGGCAGTAGTAATGCTGCAGGCTTTTAAGGATACAAGGGAAGTAATATGCACAGGGCAAGATGACTTTATTTTTATTATAGTAGCTGATATAGTCAGAAAAGGCATAAAAGCTTTTGATCATCTGTTACATACCTATGGGGTAAATGGGCTGCTTGCCATGGTATGAGAGGGGAAGACAAACTAGACAGCCAGCAGCTTTGATCTTCCAGATAACGATAAAATAAAATCCCAGTCCCACTAGCCCTGGTGCTTTATGAAGTGTTCAGAGCCCTTTTTTTTCCCTTTTTTTTTTTTTTTTCTTTTTTTTTTTTTTCCAGACGTACAGTCAGGTTACTGACTGAGGAACAGCTACCATTGGCTAGCTGAGCCTTGGTAACCATCCACAGGCACTGCTGCCCACAGCAAGTACAGTGTAATACAAGTTACTTTCATCTCAGCGGAAAAAGCTTAAGCCTCATTATCTCACATTTACCAGGACTTAGAGTGCTCCCAATACAGTTCTATTCTTGTCTTTTTAGATGCACAGAGTAACATCTTATGTCTCAGTCATGAACTTAAGTTTAGACTGGTTTCCAACAGCCTTTACCTGAATTTTTAGGAGAGCATTTTTGACAGTTTGGATTAATTTTACACAAGAAATCACTTTTTACAGTAACTGTAAACTGCATCAGCCTTCTCCCAACATGAGTTACAGAAGTAATTTCTTCCACTAAGCAAATAGCAGTTTTACTATTACTGAAATCAGGATTTCAGTTCATGCTTCTCTTTTCCTTATAAGCATGAGCTCAGCGTAACCAGTCACTTAATAGAAATTGCTCTAAAGACTCTCAAATGGTGGGGCTCACACAAAGGTTATCTGAAGACCAGGATTTAAGAAGTCAAATCTCTTCTGTGACTCAAATCATTAGGCCAATTATTCTAAAAGCCAAAAAATTCCTAACCCTGTCGTTCTTAGTACTTATTTTCTAGAGTAGGAGCTCCCAACTGTATAATAAATAAAATCATTCCCTGTTGAGGATGATCTCTCTATTTTCAGAAATCAGTAGCTTTTAGGCTTTTAAAATAACCATGCTCCCTCTAAGCCAAACAATTCCAATTACTCTTATTAGCTCTAGTGTAATTGCTTGAAGTATCTTTTTAACACCCACACTGAGCATAACGTTTTGGCACTCTAACAATAGCATTTTACCTGGTGTTTGCTTTTGAAGGTGTGCAAGCTTTGAGGGGAAAGGTGAAACAAACAATAGTTTTGAATTCATGGAAGAGTGCTAAATCAAACTGGATCATTTCAAGAAGCTGAGTTCAGTGATACTCAGACTCAAATATCTGCTAAGAGGTGAACCTAAGCTTCCCAAGGTATAGAATATTCCTTCTCCCAAACAACAAGCCACCATCAGTCTGTATGAAAGCTAACAGCAAAAGAAAACAGTTCTTGTGCAGCAGACAGTAGGATTCAAAGCACTTTGTCCAGCTCTGAGGGCTGAGTACTAACTGGGTCACACCAAGATCAGTGGTTAGTAGCAGCCAAGAGCAGAGGTGCAAAGAGGAGGAATTCACTTGCAGGCAGGCAGCATTTGCCACAAGGATATTCTTGCCCCCATGGAGTCTCCCTGTTTTCATTGTGAACATTGCCTCTGCGTGCAGGATTTTGTGCTAGTACTCTCCAGCCTTTCTTCCCTCCAGCAGAAAAGCATCAAAACAAAATACCTCCTTCACAGAGTTGTTATGCTTGTCTCCTCAGCAGAGGCAGAACCGCTATGCCTTACATTAAAAATGCCATCAAAAATCCAAGGAAAACTACTGAGTTCATTATACATTTTGGCAGGACACCCTCAAATCTGCAGCTTTCCATTAACTTCAGCACAAGGAGAAATGGAGATGCTTACCTGACAGATAACAGCCTCTGCTGAAGAGGAGCACAGACCCAAGACCCTGGGTCGTCCTTGGCTCAAATAAAAGCATGCTATTGGCAAATCACCCTCTGGGACAGCTGTTTTGAAAAAGATTAGCAGGGAAAATTCAGTCTGACTTCTGGGGTTTTTTGCACTTACCTCCGTGTCTGCCTCCAAGCTGAGCACCATGGAGAATTGGTCCTTGGGCTATTGAGGGCCATCTCCTAGGGCTCCCCATAGGTCTGGCTCAGCCTCCAAATCCTGTGGGAGATGACGGCTGGTACCAGAGGCACATCATGGCTCTACAGGCTTCTGTAATGAAACTTATACCCCCAACATCCTCTGCCTCCAGTTCCCCAAATCTTCAATTGTATTTGCAAGCTACAAGCCCCTTATGATCTTGTAAATAGAAATGTCATGAAATAAGATGCACCTTTCATAACAATTGATAATTGCAGGAAAAGATAAGAATTTACCCAAAACCATGAGTCCAGCTTTGATTATTTAGGTGTCTTTTGCCTTCTCATCTGAAACAGAGTCCTATACAAATCATAGCTCCATATGTACAGACACAGTCCCTTATACTTACCCTTCTATGAAAGGATGGCATTCTTAGATGAATGCCATCAGCAATGCCAAGCAATATTCTTGTTGAGAAAATATTGCCTTATTTCTGAGGAAAAGGGTTTGCCTTTAACAGGCCGGGATGGTTTTATGTAACCACTGACTAATATGAACAAGATTTCTACAATAATTATCCTCTTTCTAACGCTAATTTCCAGGAACTCCACCAGCAGCAATTCTTTATCAGTTTATATATAATCACTGATGAAATTTCCTTCACGTCAGCAACACATACCTAATTATTTTTAGTGATCTCATTATATAAAACACTTCAGTGACCAGGACCTAAAATTAACGAGATTTTGGGGAGCCAAAAAATAAAAGACCATCGTATCTCATTTGACTTTACTGAACTCAATTTACTTTTATGAGATTCACTTTTTTAAGCTATCATTTTTACCCACTCATTTTATTATTAATTTTTTTGAGTTAGGAAATAATTCACGTTGTGAAACTGCCACCATTTTGCTGACATAAGTGCTGACAGTATTGCTGGAGACATGCTTCTGGTAGTCTCGTGCAATGAGATGATTCTGTCATCAGTGCGTTTGGACAGACTTGGATATGCTGCTTCCAGGGCTGACCAGCTGAAGGTACTTTAGTTCGCAAGAGGCAGTTGGGATATTATCAGACAATTCCTGGTCCTTGCATAACATCAGACAAGAACAATGCCATCACACAAGTGCTCCATGCTGCTCTGTGGATAGCTCTGCTTCCAGTATGCCCTAATCAAGCTGCTCCATCTATGTAATATCACTACTTGTTTCAGCTGCTGTAGCTCAAGTGCAGAAAGAGTGAAGGAGGTACAGATACAAGTGCCCTACTGGCCCTACTGCTATTATTCATGGATGTGTACACCAGTAAGTTATAGTTAAAATCTTCAAATGGATAAAAAAATATTTATTTGCATCACAGTCCTAGATGAGTAGTGAGAGAAAACATAGAAATACAAACAGGTTTTTATGTCAGAGGGATGAATATGATTTCTGATGTTTGCCTAAAGACTTTAGAGTCTGTAAGCAGGTAATTTACAGCCATTTAGTCCTTCCCCAAATTGAGAGAAAATCTTAAGAGCTGAAGAGTGGAAAGTTTAATATGAGAGATCCCAGGGGAATCCAAGAGATTCCTCTCAAACCCCCATTTCACAGCACCACTGCAGGGAAAGACAATCTATATTTTGCAAAGCATGGGCCAGACTCTGAACTGTCTTATAACAATCTCCTCAGATAAAAGAGGTGGGACAGCAGGGGAAAGAAGTACCGTGCTAAGTTATTTCTTTCTTTCGCTACAAATCAAGACACTTATACATTTTTCATTCTTTAGTAATTACTTATGCAGCAAAACCTAGAAAGAAACGAAATCCAATGTCTAGAGAAAGACAAACAAAGGACAACAGCCCAGCAAAATCAGTAGCAACTTTTGAACCAGGAGGCCTATGTTCATCTACCAGGCTTTTTGAGGCTAGTCCTGGCTATAAAATGGGGAAAAGCAGGAAAGAGCCCTCATCCACATTGGGAGACTGGAAGGCAAAGTGGGACTTGAGGCTAATTATACCCCTAAGGAAGTAGGAGCAGATTTCATGGGAGAGAAAGTCTCTTGTTTTATTTGCATTGTGGCTCTTTCTGCACGGTGTCTGCCCTTGATGCTAATGGTGTAAGAAGGGACAGGCGCCTCCTGGAGTTATCTGTTACGTCTGCTGCTGATTGCTCCAAATTGTCTCTCATTTAAATTGCTGGGTTTCAGCTCATGCTGAGCTCCTTGTTTGGAGTTGCCCTGTGCTTAGGATCAACATCAGTAACCACAATCATTTTCAACGTAGAAACAGTGTGTGAAGTTTGGGTGAGATGTGGGTCTCTTCCTCCCTCACCACCAGGCTCTTCACATGAGGCCCTGAACACGTCAAACTAGTGATGCTTTTTGAAAGATGGCGCCTCATGTTCTGAAGTTAATAGAGTCAGGTGTATTACAACAGAGTAAGAAAAGTCGTTTTGCCTGATTTATGTCTACCTCTGGAGTAATACCAGTGACAGCAAAAGATATAGGAGGAAGCAGTGTTGTTTAGGTTTCCTCCACGCACCTAGACACTGGAAAAGTACCAGGGCTCCTCCATGATAAGGAAAAACAGCAGTACAGGGAAGCAAAGTGAATGCAAATTAGACTTGCCCCAAGAAGGCAAGATACCAAAGGATAAAGCAGCTTTGCTGAGCTCATACAATGGACCATTAACTATGAACTGTGTAGGTCCAGAAGTACTGTCAGAAGATGGTGAGTTTGTTGTCGTGGCTCAGGGGAAGGTGTAATTAGAAAGACCATCCTTCTCTAGCACTGGTCTACGGACAGAGGGCTTTGCTATCCCACTCTGTTGCCAGCCCTTTCTCACACACCCCTACACATATATATACACGCACACTGTCTCCAAAATATTGGATACATTCAGCCCACTCATCACAGGGAGCCTCACAACCTTCTACTAGGCAAAACCTCACATAGTTTGAATCACTCACTGCTCTTGCTCCTGGTCCATGTGGACTTCCTCCATGGAACCACACAGGAACAAGACACAGAGTACCTCAGTGGGAACAAGAAAAGGAGGGATATCTGAGGATAATAGGGAAATCTGTGATGATAATGTCTTCTCTGTTAGGGGAATATCACACAGAATGTAAACCAGGAAATATAATTATTCTAGAAGTTATTTCGTTAAATTAATTCACTAATACTCCCAAATATTATTATTTTTGTTCACATCACACAGAGCCAGGCTACTAATTTACCATTTGATAAGCAGTGCTATAACATCACATAAGGAGATGGGGATGCAGCCAACCAGACCAACAAGAGGCATCTGAACTACTGGGCTAGACAACATAGAACCAGCAAATCTCTCTTTAAATAAGAACCGGAATAAGGAGGCAAGTTCCTTCATGAAGAGAAGTAGTGCAAACAGCTAGGTTTTCATCAATGGAGGAAGCAAGCAAGGGTGAAAGAAAGAAGAAAATATCACTTTTCTTTTTCTAAAAGTAGGTAGAAATCTTATTCCATAAATAACTTAGATGCTGAAGAAAAGGCATTAATGCATAAAATCGTAAATACCACTGCATTCATCAGCAGGGAAAATAATAGTTGCTTCCACATGTTTTACAAAATATGAGGGATAACTTAGTCTCTAAATGGGCTCCCAGATAGTAGGAGGGGAGCCATCATTAATAAGGATGAGTTTCAGTAACAAGCTGTACAGAAATGTCCTCTGGATTTGAAAAACTGTGTCTTTTTCCATCCGGATCAAGCTGAATCACCTCATTCTCCAAATTAAAATGGATGGAAGAGAACGAAAATCTTAATGTATAGCTTAAGAGAGGATACAAATTCCTTTTCTAAGGGAAAAAAAATAAGTGCATGAGAAAGTTATTGTGCAAATTGGAGCGGAGAAGTTTTGCAAGAATAATTTCAATCAGGTGGGCAGAATAAACATACAAAACCAATCCATAAAGTACAGCAAAAAGACCAACACAAAAACTAAAAGCATGCAGTGTATTATCTGTAGGAGCACAAAGAACAGGAAACTGATATCACGGAGAAAGGAGTGAGAGTTATCCTTAAAGCAGAACAGGACCAAAGTCAGCACAGGTCTGGAGCTTTATGTCTTATTAATAAGATTTACTTGAGCATGAGTGACTGGCAAAAGCAGATGAAGTAGGAGTGAACTGCTACATGAACCTCAAGAGAATTATTATTCAGCTGCAGAAGACTGACAAAAAGTTGTCAGGTTCAACTCAGTTATGATAGCCACAGACTCAAAAGATAATTGTGACCCAAAACTTTGATAGCAAAAAAGAAATCATATCCTGACGTTTAAAAAAGTAAAAAAATAAAACAAAAAACCCTCAAAGCCTACCATTTGTTTTGCAGAATTAAAAAATAGGGTTATAATTTTCATCCTGACATTTCATTGAAATAGCCAGGTCAATTAATAATGCTAAGAAATAGAAAAATAAAAGACTGCAATAAAAACATTGCAACAGTAGTCCAGAAACTTTTTGGAACAACATCAAATAACCTATTCATAGAGAATATAACCAGAATATGTATCCTTAAGTGCCTCTTAGATCTAGAAAAGTCTCTCTTTGATCTAGAGAAAGTTGACTTCACAAAGAGAGAAAAGTATTAGTGAGTGATGATTTGAGAACCAGGGGTTTGTGCTTGATGCCTTTTGAATTCATGACAAGGAGAGCCTCCCCTGTGATTTCATGAAACCTTGCTGAGAAAGCTCTGAACATCCTTCACTTAGTCCCTAGTGGAAGACAGAAAATACTTGGCTTCAACTCAGTCTGAAGGAGGAAGGAGAAATCTCTCTATACCTTTTACTTTTATTAAAGCTGGTAAATTTAAAACTCAGAATGGGCTTTTAAGCAACTCAGCAGAGGGCTGCTGAAGGTTACTGTTTCCCCACATATGCCATATACTACATTTATCCATAAGTAATCAGAATGCACTAAGATCTTGAGACTCTAAGTTGTAACACATTTTTTAAAAAAGAGAAATAAAGATAGTTAACATAGTGTAAACATTAGAGGTAGAATGTTTGTACTTATTTAACTCTGCTTTTAGTATAGTCAATGATTTTGAAACTCCCTCCCAAAACCAGGAGAAAGACTTGTGGTATTTGGGAACCAATCCAACTTCTATTGCACTCCCTGTTGTTTCAAGGAACAGCAAATATTTTATCAGGTCAGGTGTAAAGCAGAAGAATTAAAACTGTATAGACCAGCTCATACAGGGCAATGAAGATAGATCCACGCAGGGCCAGCTGCTGCACTCAGAAACCCCAGAATAAATTCACTTTACCACCAGCTGCACCAAAATTTCTCTAAATGCTCACCAGTTCAGAAAGGAACAGAAGAGAGCTCAATTCCAAGTACCAGAGCTGTATTTTTCTAA
>NW_020799095.1:45516766-45558163 GCF_003259725.1 Athene cunicularia
GGGGGACGGGGGGACGGAGGGGACGGGACCTGAAAAAAAAAACAAAACCTACATCAGCAGGTTTTATGACACACATGGATTTCAAACTTGGTCTGCAGATTGATACAGAAATAGATACCTGACAGACACGCTCTTTACTCTGTCTGCATGCAGTAAGAAACGTGCTGAGCAACAATGCTTATAGCAAATGTTAACAATTGGCCATTGAAGTTTCAATGAAAGAGCTGTAAAATGGGGAAAATGGAAGAGTCCCTAATGTCTCTTATGCTAGGTCTCCCAGGGACCAGCAAAACCAGAAGGTGCTGTTGTACTTCCCTCTCCATGCAGAATCAGCACAGGTGAGGGGAACATCCAGGAATAAACCAGGCAACACAGCAAAACAGACCTCACAGGGCAACTCTGCGTGTTGCTCCCACAACAGCACAAACACACTAAAAAGAGAATCCTATTGGAGGACAGGGTGGAAAGAGCCTTTTCTGGTGACAAGAAGTGCTGATCTATTTCTCATGACCTTCAGCATGGATGACTGTGTATGCCCTCTCCACATGTCCTTGCTCATCAGAGTTGCCGAATGACGTTTGAAACAAATCAAAACCAGAAGAATCTCCAGCTGCTGAGAGGACCTGAGACAAGCTTCTTGTGCAAAGTACTGTTCCAAAGAGATAATAATTCAAAGCTTAAATGCTGCAGGAACCATGACCTCTTAGCTTTCATGCATGAGCTGCACAGTAATTCCCACCCTTCACCTGCTCCTACCGAACATTTGCAGTCTTTTCCTCCAACTCTAAATCAAGTGTTTGCCCTCCACAGTCTCTCAGAAATCAAAAGCAAGCTATGGAGCAAAGCCATCATGATTTGCTGAGGTTGTACAGCTGACAGCCCGCAGTCTTCACAAGACCAGAGGCACAAAACTTTAAAGTATCTTGCGAGCACAGTGTAGCTGCTTCACATGCTTTGATCTTGCTGCTTCATGTTTCCAGGTGAGTGAGTGGCATGTACAGCAGGAAAGGGTGAGATATTGCATCTAAACATCATGGGAACAACAGTATGACATGTGCCAGTGTTAAATCTTGTCGCTTGAATAACTGATGCAGTTGCTTAGTGCTTATACACGTCTTACCTCTCAGACCAGGTCTTGACTCTCCATCAGTTTTTATACGACTTTTGGCACCATTTTGCAATCTAAGCAAGAGTTTAAAAATAACAGCAGGTGAGATTTTCACAAAGGCTGCTTTTCAGTTAGGAAGGGGAAAGATTAGGGGTAAAGCAGATTGGCAGGGGTCCTTGAAGCCATTCTCCCTATGCCCCAGTGGTGGCTAGGTAAGAATGAGGAAACCTATTCTGTTGACTGCCAGTGGATAAGAATGTGTGGGATGTCCTTTTCTGTTATTTCCTGATTTATATCCCAACCCAAGGTTTACTAGCCAGATCTCAGGCTCCCCTAACCCATTTCTGCATCCTTGGTACATACAGGGCAGTGGGGTGGAATGGCTGTCAGCTGTGTGAAAGGGAAAGTTGGACTCTCCACCAGTTCCTCCCTGTAGCCTGTGACTTACCTGCTGGCCACAGGGAGACCAAGCACATCCTTCAGTAGAAATGCACTTTTCTTAATTGCCAAAGACTGGCTTTGGGTTGAATGTAGCTAACTGAAGGTAACATATAGGTCAGTGCAAGAGAAAGCAAAATAAAAGTAGGACAAGCAGATTCAATCTAGTGGATCTACAGGATTTTTAAGTGGAAGCTAACCTCCTAAACATAAATTTTACTTTATGAAATCTATTTAACTTGCAGAAGTCCTGAATGTCTGGACAGCACCAAGAGAAGAAGATGAGAAAGCCTTGGGACAATGACACAGTCACAAACAGGAAGGCACCCGGACATGTGGCCCCTAAGAGAAAATGCATCAGGCACTCCACTGTTATTCCGTATCACTGATGGATGAGGTAAGATCCTCAAAATAAAAGTGAGGAAACTTCTAGGAAGAGTATAAAACCTTTTAAAATCTTTTAAATGTAAATATCTCTCTGCCAGTTGAACAACTTGACCAGATATCTGCTTTCACTGCTTTTAGGAGGAAGATGTAACCAGCACAGAGGTTATAGCCAATGAGTCCTCCTTTGTAATTTAGTCCCATGTCTTCCCTGGGAAAAGAACAGACAGGTTCAAACTGCCTCTTGTTCCTCTAGCAAATGAAATACAGGGCAAATTTGCTACATTCTTTAGAATTGTAATCATTATCCTTTTAAATTAGATGAAGTAGTACTTGAAAGGACACACTCTTAAGTACTTTTCCTATAGTTGAACTTTGTTTTCTTTTCCCCTTCATAGTTTGCAACAGCCTCATAGGAGCATAAAAATACACATTGCTTCATTTTCCTACCAAACATGTCTTTTTCCATTTGTCAAACACTAATTCCCTGCACCCCCTGTGTTACTAATCAAGCTTAAAATTAACATGTAAGTAAACAGATAGAACCTCATTTGTGTATCTGCATCATCAGAGATGACAGGAAAGGAAATGTTATGTCAAGCCCCTATACTCAGAGCACATCTCTCAGAGCACAATGATAGTAAAACCAGTGAAGTTTTGAGATCTGCTATTCCATATGGGTAAGAGTAAACAATGCTAGATCTTCAAGGCAGCCTTCACTGATTCTCATATGAAAGGAAGGGAGAAAGACATTGGCTTGGAAAAGTCCTCAAAAAGCTACCAAAAATTCCATCTGGCATTTCCTTCTGAAAATTCCCTCTCCTCTGACTGGTGTATAAAGAGAAAAATATTTACTGCAAGCCAGCGGACCAGCAGTGCCCACCCAGGAAAGGTGCAGCATAAAGTGCTATAGGAGAAGGAGGAGTTTTTAATGGTGTCAGGAGAACAGGCTGTTGCACCCATTTGTGCAGCACAGCTAATGAGCTGCCATCATATAGGGAATTGAGACTATTTCATGTCCATACAGTAGGCTTAAGGGACAGAATTTTCCCCTGCTCTGTATGTCATTTGTCCACATGTTGAAAGGTGAGAGCCGAGTACAGTTTAGAATAACAAAGTTTACTCTCATCTTCCACAGATTTAAAAAAATGGGCAAAGCCCCAAACAGGAAAATTGAGTCCAGTGTCATACTGGTTTACTTACTTGTAAATTCCTTTTTAAATACATAAATATATAAAACTGCAAGTTCTAGTCTGACTGACTTGTATTGGGCATAGATAAGTCCCATTGGCAACAAATTTGCCAACCATTTGAAAGCCACATTTTTTTTGAGAACAGAGAAAATTCCTTTTAGTCAGTAAAGGAAGGGTTCATTCCACTCCAAAGGAAGCATCTGGACATGGCAAGGTCAATGCACATGTCTGAACTACTCTACTTATATGGAGGATGTGTGTGGACATACTGCTCTCCACCAATGAGACACATATTTTTAGGCAGATGAGGCTCATGGGAAGTCCCAGGGCTTGTGTCACTGATGATGTCTGAAATACAAAGCAGTCAGATAGAAACCTGACCTGGAAGTCTCCTTTCTCCCTCTGATAATTATTTCCTCTCGATACATCTAAGAGGAGCAGTGGCAAAAGCTGTGATTACATGCATGAAGGAATCTTGTAATCCCTCTGATTAGAAGTTTACTTTCATTGTCAGATATTTGGGAACAATTCCATCAACATTACTGTTCCGACCTTTCTCCACTACCATATTCTGATTTCACTGGGACTTATCCACAGAACAGAGCACTGAAGCAGTGGCTCACAATAGTATCATTTCAGAAAGAAATAATCTTTTACCAACAAAGTGATAGAGATGTGCCCTATGGTATGTAATATCTTTTGTATTTCTGAATTTTTCACTAAAGTTACAGCAGCTAATTGGAAAGGGAGAAGCATGAAAAGGCACGATATCTTAAATGTAAATTTTTTTCCTATTTTAAATAAAACTTTTGATTGTTTTCCTTAAGTTTTGACATTCATGGGTTCAGCTGTCTCCCAAAGCAAATTTCATATCAGTCTTCTCCCTCTTCCTTCAGTATTCATGGATTGTAAGATCATAGGAGACCAATTATAACATCGTCTCTTATCTCCTGTATTATCTGATCCCAGAATTTCTTGACTTTATTGAGATATTCCTGCATCAAGTTGAATAATTAATGCTTGTCTAAACCTTATCCCTTCAGTATTTCATGTTATTTCTTAACTAAATACAGGATATTTTAAAAAGCCCTAAAAGGTGTTCTTTAAATTATCAATCCACCAAACCACTTCAATCTTACATCTCCAGCTGATTTATGGCTGTTTTCTGACACGGAGACATTTCCTTCAGCTCAGAAGGTGGCTTAATGCCTACATGGCTATCTGAGTGGCAATTCCATCCTTAATTAGAAAGTATTATTTCCACTGCTCCATGCGTCTGGGAAATGAACTGTTTGTAATATTTCCTCTGTACAGAAGTGATGCAAAAAAAAATTTGGCAAGGGTTCTGCAGTTTCCTGAAACTTATACCAGAGGCTCGGGGTGGGAAACACAGTTGTTAGTGGAGCTGGATGCCTGAAGTGATAAATTCAGCCTTCATTCTACCAGATTCAGGATGACAAGGACAGGAAACCACTGTTATCAGCTAGGCAAGGCTGGGATTTGAACCTGTTTCCGCCAAAGTGCAAGCTGACATCCTCCACTCTAACTCCAGAGATAATGCATATTCATTCACACTACTGTGTTTTCATTTCTATGCAGAGTGCAGAACTTACCATAACAAGTGGCTCAAATACCATCACTTTCATTTCTCCCCTTGGAAATTGAATTGCACTTAAATATTTACAGTTTCTATACCAAGAAGTGTATTTTCTAAGAGTTACAGTCACCCTGAGCAGAAGATGAAAGCAACAACAAATGCAGCTTCCCCATCATCATTTCATTACATACCTTAACGTCAAACAACCCCTCTGTGATAGTATTCAGTCCATAGTTCAAAGTCCATAACAGAGTTACGGGCAGCTGGGTTTGACAGCAGAGATGCTGAGAAGCAGCCGGGGAGGAGATGGTGAAGGAACAACAGCAGCATCTGACAGCCTCCATGGACAACATCTCCAAGAAGGTGATGTTAAGGGAGAGCAAAGCCCCATGTAAAAATTTTAGAAGGGAAAAGGGCTCTAACTGTGTTTCTGGGGGAAGAAACCTTGTCACCTACTGAAAGCTACAAAAAGTCAAGGCGGCCAACTCTGAGAACCAAGGTGAGCTGAGCACTCAAAGGTGTGTTGTACACTCAAGCTGAACAGCAAACACAAGGCTGGTTGTGAGGAGTTCAGTGGTCATAGCTTAAATTACTTATTTCAGGTATTCTGATGTGGTTTTAGTTTGGTTCATAGACAGTGGTTGTGTCAGCCTTGTGCCCCACAGAGAGAAAGGATTTATGAATGTAGAACAAGATGTTTAAGGCAGAATGAAACAGGACATGGACCTGTTGGAGTGGGTCCAGAGGATGACCATGAAAGTGATTAGAGGGATGAAAAGCTTCTATGAAGAAAAGCCGAGAGAGTTGGGGTTGTTCACCTTGCAGAAAAGAAGGCTCTGGTGGGACCTTATTGTGGTCTTTCAGTACTTAAAGGGGGCTTATAAGAAAGATGGGGACAAACTGTTTAGTAGGACCTGTTGTGATAGGACAAGGGGTAATGATTTTATACTAAAAGAGGATAGATTTAGACTAGATATAAGGAAGAACTTTTTAACAATGGGCGTGGTGAAATACTGGAACAGGTCGCCCAGAGAACTGGTAGATGCCCCATCCCTGGAAACACTCAAGGTCAGGTTGGATGAGGTTCCGAGCCACCTGTTCTAGTTGAAGATGTCCCTGCTCATTGTAGGGGGGTTGGACTAGGTGACCTTTAAAGATCCATTCCAACCCAAACTATTCTATGATGCTATGATTTCAGACTATAAATAAGAAGCATATTTGGAATGGGGAGTATAAAAGACTCATAAACATAGTAAAATGCTGGACTCTCCATCTCAAGAGCTGAACAATGACTGAGTAACATGCTGAAAGGTGTTCAGTAAAAGAAAATCATCCCAAAGCATGAAGGTGATACAGGAATTTCTGAGCAAGACCATTTGGTCCAGAAAGGATTCAGCAGGCAGTGAATTGAGACATTAACCCCTGTCCCATCTTCCACATCAGCTGTGAGCAACCATGTGTCCCTCATGCATCACCTCGTTTGATTGATCAGGCAGACATCTAAGCAGCACTATCTAGAAAAGAGATGTAACAAAATACACAAGCCTTCAACTTTACTGAAAAGGCAATCATGCTGCTCCTCTAATGGTATCCAGTAAGGAATTGTCATTCTGTTATATTTGTCTGCTAAATTAATCATTCAGCCTTGCAAGTATGCAAAAAAAGTAAGTATTGATCTCAGGATTTATTGTGATATATTGACATAGTCTAGGATGCGCAATACCACTAAGCACAGGCAGCTGTTAATATTTCTGCATACTCATAGTTCAGAAGACTTTTTTCCCCAAGCATCATCCATTAAGATTTAATATTTACAGTGAATTTTATTTTTAGGCAAAACCTGACTCTAATGTTCCTAATTTTTAATCCAGTTGAAACAGTCTTTACAATTCAATTAATATCCCATTACAGTGCTCCCAACTGGATACAACACAAAATTCAGCAGAAGCAAGAGAAGTCTGTTTATGGAGAATAGTGGCATGCCTGTGAAATATAAACGCAGGATAAAAACACCACTACTTTAATAATATAAGGAGTCAGTAG
This sequence comes from Athene cunicularia, assembly GCF_003259725.1. NCBI lineage: Eukaryota > Metazoa > Chordata > Aves > Strigiformes > Strigidae > Athene > Athene cunicularia. The sequence continues at coordinate 45,523,530 of NW_020799095.1, forward strand.
GCCAGGACTTGAAACCATGGAAATGTTATGTGCAGTAGAGGAACTACTGGACAGTCCCAGGGCCAGACCTCATAACCACAGTATTTCTATGCCTGCTTTTACTGCAAGTCCCTGTGTAGCTTTCCAGGCAGACCCAGCCTCCCTACCTGCCCAAGGCAGCTTTTTGGGCCCTACCCATCTGCTGTGGTAAATTCAAAGGCAGAGCTGGGTACATCTCTAACACATGGATGAAACTGCTTTGTTCCCTTTTTATGGAAACAATATAAGATTGTAATAATGTTATTTTAGAAAACTTGGTTTTTTCCATTTGAATAAAATTACTCTGAAAATTTGGGTTGAGGTACCTGTGTCCTTTGTCCTGTCCCAGGTGGGATGTTGCCACTGAGAAATGAAATGTGACAGAGCTGGAATGCAAGTTGTTCATTCACATAACATATTTTTCATCTTTTTTATGACATGACAATGGAGGAATAAGCCAAAACAAAAGGGCAGAGGAATTTTCTACCAAGGTAGAACTATTTTCTTTATGATCTCTGAGTAATTTCACAGTTAATATATACACAAAAGCATTTTTGTTCCTATTCATAAGCCCCCCCTCCCCACTGCTCTAACAAAAAGCAGTTTCAAAGCCATTGGGTATCAAGAATGCCAAATGAAGCTACCTTTTATATTGCAGCACATTATTTTCCATAGGATAACTATATCTCACAGTGCCTTAAGCTTTGCTAATAGATGCAGTTGTTTTACTAATCCAATCTGGCCAAAAATGGCATTTTCATATTTCACTGTAAGTTCAATGGCTCGTGGCAGAAGAGCTGGGACATAATTCTGCCTTTGTATGAGCTTTTAGTCCTCTTTTGGAAAGATTAATCAGTTTGCAGGATTCTCTTTACTTGCCCATCAAATAGAGACTGTTCTTTAAGAGCTTTTAGCTTTACAAAAAAGATGTTGATTAGCTGGCTCAAGGACCTCATCAGCTCTGTTATTGACTTTTCCATTACCCACACTTAGATCAGCCTTACCCCAGCTGCTCTCCACCGTCTCTGTGCTCTGGTCTCTCTCCATTACCTTCCTATCAGGTCCATATTTCAGTATATGATGGTCAGGGAATATAGGACTGTCTGGAGTCACATACAACAAGCCATAGTCTTGAACATTGCCCAGAGAGGCCCATAAATCTCTTTTCTACTGTTTGTCCAACTGAATCCAGGTATTCTTTTCCAATAGAACAAGTCTACACCTCCCACCTTTTTCTTTAAAGGTCCTACATAAATCTGCCTACAATATGATCTCTTTTCCTGCTGTTTTTCTCATGCCCCTGTACTCCACCCACCTTGCACCCCTCCCAGATTTCTACTTAACACCTGCAGCTTCACTGCACTGACCCTGTTGAGGCAGATCCCCTGCCTTGATGTTCAGAGCAGCTTCTTGCTCTCACAGATATGCCTGCTAACTTACTCCTTCTTTTCTCTCTCTTTTGTCTTGCTTACATGGAGTTTACCCATCTCCACTTTATCCACATCTGAACTGATCTTGATTCTGGTTTTGACAGGAAGATTCGAACACATAGACACACTCCCACGCTTCCTGGCTGTGAATAGGCAACTCACAGCCTGCAACAAACATGATGTAATTCAAGTTAATCTTATCTATGGAGAGAAAAGTGAAGTTAAATCACTCTGCCCTCATATTTTTTTCCAGGCTAGGAATGTGTTAGCTGACCTTGAGATAGGTTGTCACTGTCATCCCCCAGGTAATTTGTATGTTTTTCAAACAACCTGTGTAGCAGGGCAAGGGGTTTAGGGTAGACTTGGGTCTAATGATTGTGAAAGATCATTAGAAAGTTTAAAGTCTCTACACCACAAAAGGCTTGAGGCAAAGAGAATCGTAAAGCCTTGTCCAATAATGCTTTTAATGTGTCTTAGCTGGTGGTAGCAGATCTGTGTGTGTGCATTTGTGTTTTACACAGGGGAGGTTTGCCACATACCTTGCTCTGGCAGTTTGGGGATTGTCAGCAAAATGCCCCCCTGATGTCTGCTGCATGGGCACAAAAATGCACAAGAAATCTGCAGTGAGTGCAAACATGAGAGGAAAAAAACTGTCTTACAGAAACAGTTTGTCACTTCTGTAACTTATTGTGTCACAGAGAAAAGTGGCAATTTGAGCTGACCAGGATATGTGCAGCAGGAAGTTACAAAACGCTTTACAGGGAAATGGCCATTATTTTAGTTTTCATGAGTAACAACTAATTATTAGTATTATCTGTGTGATGAATCACCTGTATTGGTCTTGTATTGTGCAATATTGTCATCATAAACCTCTATAGCTTGGTCTATAGTGTGTCACTATTAAGACTGAACAGCAAATTAAGGTTTTGGCAAGGTTTAAAAAGTTCTGGTGGGAACTGACCCAACTATGTCCAGACAAAGAACTGCCTGAATCTTGTCTCTGTTCAAGATTTGTAAGCTAGTTCCCAATACAACCTAGTGGAGCAACTTTATAATGAAATAGCTCTATAATTAGCTACCATTAACTTTTAATAGCATCTATATTGACATAAGTGAATCAAGGTCTGGGTTGTTTGTATTGCCAGAATTGCTGAAGCAGGAGGGGTTTTTTTGAGGGACAAGGCTTACAGCAGAGGTCTTTGTCACCAGTTGTTGATACAATACTTATTTCACCCAGCCGCTTGGTAAGCTGTGATTTGTGACTAAAAGCTGTGGTGACCAAAGCTTTGCAGTGTGGTTTGTGTTGCACATGTAATTTTGTCACTGTGCTGCTCAAGGGAAATGAATAAGCTGTAGCAGCAGAAACTTTTCATCCTTAATCTAAGTCGTCTGCATTTTGCCAGTCAGATACTCATCAGTACAACTACCCATCTTCAGTTCTTAATCTTCTTGAAAGTCAACAAGACATCGGTTTTGAATTGAGTGTGTAACATAAAATTCAGCTCTGGTCTCTTCTGTTGCTTGTCACTTTTGACACCATTACTCATATCTTTTTTTCTAAAGTTTCTCCTAGTTCTATGGCTTTATAGAGAGCCAGTAAAAATGAACCACTAGAGCACTGGGGAGCCATCCCCACCTGAATGGTTACAGTATCCAGTCTCCTTCATACATCCAGGGAGGGAGTGGTGCTGATAAGCTCTCCCACAGCTACTCTGCCTGGCTGTTATTAACCCATTTTAACCTTGTGCTTAATCCTCCCTTCTCCTACATTCCCCTTTAGCATTGTCGTTTCATTTGCTTTTGTTAAAAAAATAGAAATACCACCTGAAAAAATTACGAACACAAAAGAAAAGCCAGACAATGTCCTGCTGCTCACACTTTGCTGTGCTAATTCCCTGAGCTACATGGCTTGTATAATCAGATTAAAATGTTCAAAAATAGATCACACTAAGACCAGGAATAATGAATGGTGGATGAAGCTTTCATTATCATAAAAACAGATAAATAGAAGTGAAAATGGAAAACAAATTGAATTGAGTATAAGTAGTAAATACTCTTCCAAAGGATTAGCTGAGCACTGTTAACAATGATGCCAGGGAAAGTACTTGATTGTGGATGCTGAGTAATAGCTCTGTAATTATGTTTTTCTTACCACTTTTTAGTTATTATTTATTTTTACTAAAAAACCTGAAAACTGGGGTCAAGACTGAGACTCTGTTGTGCCTAGTGCTGCTCATTCCTAGAGATGGAAGAGGTTTCTCCAACAGTATATTTTATGAAACCGAACCTCAGAAAAGCAGATCATCTACAGACCACAACCAAATATATCTTTCAGGAAACTGAATTAAAATCAGCATCACATTTCATAGCTGGGCCCTGGCACTGAAGCTTTGAGACATACAAAATGGAAAGAATAGGAAAAAAATTAAAAATTACTGTTTTGTGTTATTGAGGCTACCGGTTAGAATACAAATAGGTAAAAATTAAGTGGAAAAATTCAAAGCAGAGAATTTAGGCTGTGGGCTTCAGTGAAAAGATGACAAAAGGAATGACGTTTTTTAAGTCCATTTACATTAAGATTTCTGGCAGATTTTGAAATGCAGTTTTTCTCCTGCTCTAATGACAGAATACTGCAGAATAAATCTACGTGACAGAAAGAAAAACATCTTCTGGCTGGTCCAACTCAGCGAGTCGATAATAATTTAACAAAGAAATAAAGCACATTAGCACCCAACCCTAATTTTGTATTGAATCAAAGTTATGTTTAAAATGTATAATTATCTTCAGATCTGTCTCTTTCAACCATAGATTATATACAGACAAACACTAGAAAATGTATTCTGAAGAGCCTTGCCCTGGCTGGTGAAGGTGACAGTTTTCAGGACAGAAGCTTTCTACCATCTCCCATTTAAATCTACCTTTTGCAGATCACTTGGCAAAGCTGAGCAGCAAGTTCAGCTCATCTTGTGTTCATGTTCTTTGAACTACTTAACATCTTCAATAAACCCTATGGCTTGGAGCTCATCATTTTATGTACTGAGAGCTCCATTAGCGGAGGCTGTAAGTGACACTTTACATTACCCAGTTGCTTGCAGGTGTACTTTTTGCCAGAGGTTTCGTATTTGGATAAGAGTGCACTAAGAGGCATTAATTACATTTCACTTATTTTTATATACACTGATTTATTTCTATTAGCTTTTCAAACTCAGAAGCAAATCTTGTACTCTTGCACAGGTAGGTTCATTTGTTATATTTATACATACCAGTGCAGAAAATTACTGAAATTATTTGCCCAGTTTTGATGCCTGCTCCTACATTAAGCAAGCTCCTGATTCTATGAGTAGCAGCAACAGCATCAAGATTATTCTCATGCCTGGGTAGCGAACATGATTCATCATGTTGGACTATAAATCCCTGTAAGAGCTGGATTTTGGTTCTCTCTTGAAAAACTGTCTTAGTTGCATGCAATGGTGATATAACAAGACAAGGCAGCCCAAGGTATCCTCAACACACAACCTCCTCCTGCTGAAAGTCACTCTCTCCCAGCTCACTTTCAAAGAGACTATATTAGGTATACATGACAGTAAGAGACTTTTCTGCTTGAGTGAAGCCAGACTTGCAAACCACTGTAGTTTTAAAATATTTGTTTTAATATAAAGCACACAAATGCCATCCTGCTTAGAAAAGGATGACATGCATGTTATTTTACCTCTCCAACACTTTCTACATTACTTGTGGAATTCATCTACCATCCATTTATCCATAGTCTAGAATTGGGACTTCATTTGAAAGAAAAGTTTCTGGCCTTCCAGGTATTATTTTAATTTTTTGCATTTTATTTGAAAAGATAAATTATTGTGACTTTTTTGTGGGTTTATACTTCATTATTACCCCATTTGATTCAGTAATTAGAAAAAAAAAGGGACTCTAGCAGACCTGTAGGCTATGTGCCAGCTGAGGATTTGCCGTGCCTTAATAATCCCAAGCGATGCTTAGCTGAGTGCTTCTCATAGACCTCCAGTGATGGATACTGCACATCTCCCACATAGTTCTAAAGCTTTTCCAAGAAGACTTTTTCCTAACCTGAATATAATTCCAACCTGAATCTCCCTTTCTGTGAGTTAAGATCACAACTTCTTGTCCAATTCCTAGAGTACTGTAAAATTAATATTTTCTACTTTCAGCAAATTGAAGACTTAAGCCACATTTTCTAGGCCTCTCCTTCCGGAGTTCATTCCCCAGAGTCTACAACTGCTCAGCATTTTCTTTAAATGTTTTACCTATATATGTATATAACACTGCAGCAGAGATCTAATCACTGCTGACTACAATGTGCATGGACTTAAAGTCTCTTGCAAATAATCTTTTGTATCTCCCAGCCCAATATAAGGGTTTACAATAGCACAACACAGTACACCAGAGGTCATGAAGATGTCACAAAAAGACAATACATAAAATTAGACTTTCCTTCTTTTTCTGAAATGTTAATATCTGGAAAAACTTTCCTTCTAGAATTTCACAAATTAGTTTTCTCTAAACATTGCAATCTAGACAAAAAAAAAATCCAATATTTTCATTTTTTCTGTTATGAATTTTCCAGTTTCTTTACTAGCTTGGATTGTAAACACTGAAGAAAACATCTTCTTAAGGAAAGCTGTCTTGAGGCCCCATCCTCTAGCAAAGTCTGCATCCCCCACATAAATCCATGTAGGACAAGCACTTTTGCTGCAATCACAAAACAGACAACTGCTTTTCCGTTCCCACTCCCTCCAGCTCTGCCAGAATTATAAAACAGGCCAGGTTCTCTGTTGGGATCTGAGCTGCCTTTTTCATTCAGGGTTACACTGGAGACTGCTAATGCACAATGCATCGCTACCATAATTAGATTAGTCAGGAGCGTGATATGAAGTCATACTTCTAGCTGACCAAATTAAGCTTGACAATAAAATCAACCCTGTAACTATCTACACATAGTGCTGAAACCCCACACCAGAAGATGTGCAACTCTGTGCTACCATTGTATTCCTTCATCTCACCAGTGGTTTCTAAAGTTTGAATTTAAATCTCTAGTCTTACTAGTTGCAAATGAATGCCAAGAATTCCTGATTTAGCCTTCTAAGCCCTTCAGTGATTGTTTAACTGTTCATGGCCAATCGCCTGTTTTTCTGGTAGGTTATGATGCGTAAGAAATGTAATTGGGTGCAATTTGTGGTGCGGTTTTTCAAAGCCACCTTTGTGATGAGAGAAACATAACAATGCAACTTGGGAAGAATATGAAATAAACGGAGAGCAATCAAAAGAAAGTAAGTGGCAATATAATGTATCTGACAAGCAGAAATATCAAAGCTAATAAGGTGCAGCTGTGCAAGACACAGGAAGCTATGTTTGATTTTGAATCATTTATAAGAAGCCATTCAATTGCCTGTCACCATATTATCATATTTAAATAGCATTAATCTGCTTTCATCACTGTGATTAAAATTGCTGACAAGGATGGAAAATCATGATGAACAGAATCAAGCATAGCAAATAGTGGGACTGTAAATGGGCTTACAGAGTCATTAGGAACAGCAGCACGCCTAATACAACAGCAAAACCAGATCACAAAGAAAAAACTCAGGAGGCAACATTGAAAGAAGTGAGCATGTTTCAAAACTTTCATTTTCTAATTTTATTTCACTCTTTGAATTAGATCATAGCTGAAGCAGGTGTCAAAGGGGGTAGAAGATACATGCATCGTTCAAAAGACACAAGAGATATTATTTTCCAAGCAATTCACTCACAGGCAGCAACTCTGATATGTCCGGTACTGTCTGAGATCTGCTGATGGGCTGAGTTAGCTGGCACATCACTGGTTCTGCCAAAAATAACTGAGGAGACTGACAAATGCTCAAAAAAATCAGGTTTCTGAAAGTATCTTTTGCTTTAAGAATTCTTATTTTTTAATGTTTTCTGATCTTAACTTGGAAACTAGGGGAGCGTTTTAATTGATAACTGAGAAACACTACAAGTAAGGCTTTAAGGAAAAGCATTGATGGCTCTTGAAGAAGTTGAAAGACCTGGAAAGTATCTCCTTCCTGCCTGCCCTGAAGTAATTCAAGTAAAGACTAATTTCGATGCCTAAAATAGGTAGTGGCAAACTTATTTCCACATTAAGAAACAACTGATGTGGTGCCAAAGTGTTCACAGTGTAGAGGAAGTTCCTCTCTATTCCCCAATGTCTGCAAAAGTCTATTTTGAGCCTCTGAGTTTCTGCAATCCCTCCTTGATGATGTTTGGAGCAGGAACGGCTGAGGTTTCTGGAATTCAAGAACTGCAGACTACAGCAGTACTGCTTCCTGAAGGACTCCTTTCCCTTCAGGCACCACTGCCTTGGGCATGCACACTCAGAGTGAGATGACATCTGTTCCAGAGTCTCCTCCACATATCTCGATGTTTTATCATTTAAGCACCCCAGAACATTGCAGTGTCCCCACACTGAAAATGCATGGAGGATCTGCATCTTTAGGCCTCCAAAATAACATTAAAAACCTGGCCTCTTCTAGTATCAATATACCAACATATCTTCTAATACCAATATACAGGCATATATAGGAATTAAGCTCATATACTAAATTTCAGGCTAGCTTCTATGAGACTGTTCCTCCTCTGTAGGGTCTACAAGCCTTCAGAGGCTTGACAAAACCAGCATCTCTGTTTGTTCCTACCAATCCCCAGGGTTGACCGCTTATCACCAGGGACAATGATTAGAAGTTGGGAGCCTGTGGACCACACCCAGCATCTGCCCCTGTCCTCCCCTGTAGAATGTGGCTTTGTATTTATAGAAGTAGGTAAACTGCAGGAAAGCATGCTAAAGCTCAGTGGGAGGGTAAAACAAGCAGGGAGAAACCAACTGATGTGTAATCAGAGACAGAAGAAATACATACAAAAGAGATGCCCCTTATTTTTGCAGCTCTAACTCCCTTTGTATCTTTTTCACCTAAGCTTTTTCCATTGAAAATGACAGAAGGCATAGTATGTCACTGAGAACAGAGATGACAATTGCAAACAGTAGGTGTTTTCACTAGAAATTGCCAACACAAATTTTGATGTCTTTCTCCCATGGAGTCCTTCGGAAAAAAAATGATGCCTTAGAGGTTTTTTTGAAAAGCTGGAATATTGCAATAAAATATAATGCAGTACAAGGCTATATAAAATTTATGGGGAACCTTTTATGAGAACATCCCAGGGGGTTTCATATAATAGCTATAAAACAGTAAAACACATCATGGCACAGATTAAATTTTTAAAATGGCAGATTACACATTAATGATTTACCATCATTACTCTTCATTGGTGGTCTAAGAATGCTAATAAAATGGTTCTATCTGAAGTTGTTTTAGGTGAATGGCATTTAACGTCTGAATATGGTTCATATTTTAATAAGTTTAACTGGTTGATTAAAACAATACCAAAACAAAAACAAATACTATGTGTTTCAGTCAGGAAGAGTTTCTGAATTATTAGTCACTGTAATTTGTTCACCCTTCCCTCAGGTTACCCAGGTCCATTCCTTCCAAACTTGCAAAGGCACAATTGAGAGGAAAGAAGCTGAGCAGAACACTTTGTTCATGCACCTTTGTACCACCTAACCTGTCAAAATGCCTATACCAAGGATAGTATGTAAAGAAGGAGGGGACTGGCAAGGAACAGCAAGTAAGAAAAGCAAAGGAATATACATGATCAACAGCATTATAAATGTCTTGGCTCCCTTTCACACCTCTCCTCTGGCACTGCTATAACTTACTCCTCCTATCACCACCTGGACCACCTTACATATTAGAAGTTGACTCTAGCTGTGCAGTCCAGAGGTTTCCCTGAACTCCCATGGGATATTAGTTACAGACACAGTTTTCTGCTGAATCTAGGTTTAAGTCCTTTTAAATGAGAACTAGCATGAGAACTCTATCAACAAGACTGAACGGCAACTCTGTAAATGAGTTGTTTGAAGAAAGATAAGCCAAGCACAATGCAACACATAATTAATAGGCTGCATAAGTTATGAACTGACCTCAGGGAATAAAAATTAAGAGAGTCGTGTCTGGTTTTCAGCTCTTTGATATAGAAAAGAGGTCAAAGCTGGAGAAAAAATCAAAGTCGAAGACCAAAGTGGGAACATGAAGTCAGATGGGACAGTAACAATTAAATGCAGTAGCAGTTGTGAAAGCTCAGCAACTGTATTCATCTGCTTCTGTACACTTAACACTAAAGTGACCACCAGCCCACATACTTAACATACAAGGAATCTATAAGCATGCACAGTCTTGAAATATCAAAAAGTAGCCTGGGAGTCTACTGGGCTACTTATGTTGGCACTCTGTCTAGGGAAGGTTAGGTTGAAGAAACAGAGTGTTTGCTTTGTCCTAAACTTTAAGGTCCTTCATCCCACATTGGCAATGAGCTGAAGGATCCTTGCAATAAAGTGTCCAGGAAACACAAGTTCTAAATTTGAGGCATCTGTTTAGGGACAAGGAAAGTAATCCGCCATGGACAAAGACCATATTTACATGAGATGCACCCAATGGCATTGAAGATCAACACAAAAGACAAGCCCACATCCTTGAATTTGATCTGATATTTCACAGTGTATCTGGGAAGGCTGGGCTGTGGAGATGCCTTTGGCAGAGAATCTGCCGAAACTGCCGCAGATTTAGCTGGGAGGGGTGTGAGTGACAGCATTTCCACCTGAACACCCCTAGTACACAGACTGCTGCGGGTAAGAACAAATGTATCACAATAGCCAGGGATACCCATTGGACTGGAGAAGACCTCTTATACTCCTGGTACTTGGGAGGCAGAGCCATATGCGGGATGTTTTTTCCTCCTCAGGAGAGGAATTCACAGTGATCTGACCCTCTTCATACACTTCTGAGCATCTCTGTACTGCCTCAGAAAGGGGACATACAGATATACTTATCCCCTCTGTCCCCAGCTTCTGTATAGTGGGAATGCATTTGTTCTTGCCTGGAAACCACTATAACAGTGAAATGAGCATCGGGATTCCTCACCTTTCCCTTCAAACATGCTTTAGAAGAAAGCACCATATGAAGCCTGGTCTTGCACAAGGGCAGATCAAGAGTAGTTCTACAGTAAGGCAGACAAACAATACAGCCAGTCATTCCCCAAGTCATCTTAGTATCCGTCTTTATCTCTGGGTGAAGCTGAAGAACACCAAGTCCTTCATATTACTTAAACAAAAAAGCTTCTGATCCCAAAACTTTCTGTGTATTTGCTAACAGGGAGGCAATTCAATATCCAGTCACTGAAGTCCCTGTAGATGCCACATGGGCTGAGTGCTCTGTATTGACAAAGGACATACATTGGTCAAACCAACAGAAGCAATCCTAGCCTGTAATAGGACTTGTCAGCTGGGATATCACCTAGCAGGCTTAATAGCTCTGACTGATCTAAAAAGCTGTAAATGAACAAAATCTGTATGTTTTACAAAAATGGGTAAGTAATCAGAGCCCTGCAGTACTGAAATGATAAGCTGAAAGATACAGCACAGGAGAAAGCTTCTTATTGCTTAATCCTCAGCTCTCAAGCAAGCCAAGCGTAAAATCCTTTAATCAAATCTAATAACCTGGGATAATCTTCAAAATAATGACTGCAAGGAGTAACACATTCCTGCATTCATTAAATCCATATTTTTTTTAAAAGGATTTTTGTTAGCAGTGGTGTTAAAGGTATTCTCACATGTTTCATTATGCATAACTTTCTAAAAGTAATAACAAATATATTTTTTAAAATAAATTAATTACACATTCTGATTGTACTCAAACTAGCTTCATCAACAGAATACAGCTATTTCTGTATACAGGAACAAATGACATGTAAGTGTAACCATATCAAACACTGAAATATGATGTTCTTTTTCCTGAAGAAAATTGTCCCATCAGAAGTATTCACAGATCATGAGAACAGATTTATGAGGAAGAAAATTCTCATTCTTGTCAGTGTTTCTGCAGAAGATTTTTAGTTGCCAGTCTCTGGGGGCTTTATATTCATATGTATTAACCAACCCACAGCAGCATTTATTTCTATGAAATTCTATCTATAAATATTTTAGAGAACTGAGAGTACACAAGACAAGCATATTGCCTCACAGACAGTTTTAGGGCCATTGAACACACTAAACTTTGTCTTAACATAAACCATCTAAGAGTCTAACAAGAGCCATCTATGCCTCCTCTACAACTGGTAGATGACATATGATAGACAAATTAGTTGTAACTCCCTGGCCAGCTTCCATCTTTAGCAAGTATATTTTGCCTGTTTAAGATGTTCTTTCAGATTTATTCAATTCTGAAGCATAACAAACACTGAAAACAATTCTCAGAAGCTGGTAAAACTGATTTAACTTCATACTGTGAACCGATTTGTCTGTATTACAAAAAAATGATCACAAACATATTTATTTTTCTGTTCACTTGTCAACTGTGAAGTGAGAATGTAGTATTTACACATTACACACAGAGTTAAATTGTTTTCAATCAAAGGTTTATATATGAATTTCAGTAGCTGTCTGTATAAAGTGAGCAGTCAGTCATGCCATGTGATATTACCCCTCTTTTTGTCAACTAGGTGTCTGAAATTAAAGGTAGGGCAACAATAAATTTTCACTGTCAGCAGTATTCCTACTCATTCTCATGTTATTCTGTTCACAAGCTTGTATGACATTAGTAAGAAAATTTTGACTTTAGTCAACTGCTTGACAGAATCACTTGGGAGATGGTCTTGAAGAGTATAGGGGTGCAGGAAGGCTGGGCACTTTTTAAGAAAGTCTTAATGGCACAGGAGCAGGCTGCCCCCAGGCGCTTTAAGAGAAGCCGGGGACAGAGAAGACCACCCTGGCTAAACAGGGAGCTTTGGCTGCAACTCAAGGAGAAAAGGAGAGTTTACAGCCTTTGGAAGAAGGGGCCGGCCACTCACAGTGAGTACAGAGATGCTGTGAGGATATGCAGGGCAGAAATCAGGAGGTCTAAAGACCAGCATGAAATTAATCTGATTTCAGCTGTCAAGGATAACAAGAAATGCTTCTATAGGTACGTCAAGAGCAAAAGAAAGATCAGGGAGAGCCTCCATCCCCTGCTAGATGCAGGAGGAAACATGGCAAAAAGTGTTGAGGAAAAGGCTGTGGTGCTTAATGCCTTCTTTGCCTCAGTCTTTAATAACAAGGTTAGTTGTATTGATGAAATCCAGCCTCCACAGCCAGAATACAGAGACTGGGAGAACGACCCCCCTGCAATCCAGGAGACAGTCAGTGACCTACTGCATCACAGAGACACACACAAGTCTATGGGCCCAGACGGGATACACATGAGGGTGCTGAAGGAGCTGGCTGGGGTGCTCACCAAGCCACTTTCCATCATTTACCAGCAGTCCTGGCTGACTGGGGAGGTCCCAACAGATTGGAAATTGGCCGATGTCACGCCCATATATAAGAAGGGTTGGACAGATGATCCAGAAAACTACAGGCCTGTCACCTTGACTTCGGTGCCCGGGAAATGATGGAGCAGCTCATCCTGAGTACCATCACACAACACATGAGGAACAACCAGATGATCAGAAAGGCAGGTCCTGCTTGACAAAACTGATCTCTTTCTACAACAGGGCTATCTGTTTATTGGATGAGGGAAAGGCTGTGGATGTTGTTTACCTTGACTTTAGTAAGGCCTTTGACGCTGTTTCCCACAGCATTGTCCTAACAAAAATGGCTTTTCGAGGCTTGGATGGGCACACGCTTCACTGGGTAAAAAACTGTGTGGATGGCCGGGACCAGAGAGTTGTGATGAACAGAGTTAAATCCTGTTGGTGGCCGGTCACGAGTGGTGTCCCCCAGGGCTGGGTTTTGAGGCCACTCCTGTTTAACACCTTTATTGATGATCTAGACGAGGGGATCGAGTGCACCCTCAGTCCGTTTGCAGATGACCCCAAGTTGGGCGGGAGTGTTGATCTGCTCGAGGGTAGGGAGGCTCTGCAGAGAGACCTGGACAGGCTGGAGCCATGGGCTGAGCCCAACTGGAGGAGTTTCCATAAGGCCAAATGCCGGGGGCTGCCCTTGGGCCACAACAACCCCCAGCAGCGCTACAGGCTTGGGGAGGAGTGGCTGGAGAGCTGCCAGTCAGAGAGGGATCTGGGGGGGTGATTGACAGCCGGCTGAACAGGAGCCAGCAGTGTGCCCAGGGGGCCAAGAAGGCCAATGGCATCCTGGCTTGTGTCAGCAATAGCGTGGCCAGCAGGGACAGGGAAGGGATCTGACCCCTGGACTCGGCACTGGTGAGGCCGCCCCTCGATTCCTGTGTTCAGTTTTGGGCCCCTCACTCCAAAAAGGACATTGAATGACTCGAGCGTGTCCAGAGAAGGGCAACGGAGCTGGTGCAGGGTCTGGAGCACAGGTCGTACTGGGAGCGGCTGAGGGAACTGGGGGTGTTTAGTCTGGAGAAGAGGAGGCTGAGGGGAGACCTCATCGCCCTCTACAGCTCCCTGAAAGGAGGCTGCAGAGAGCTGGGGATGAGTCTCTTTAACCAAGTAAGAAGTGATAGGACAAGAGGGAATGGCCTCAAGTTCTGCCAGGGAAGGTTTAGACTGGATATTAGGAAGCATTTCTTTCCAGAAGGGGTTGTTAGGTGTTGGAATGGGCTGCCCAGGGAGGTGGTGGAGTCCCCACCCCTGGAGGTGTTTAAGAGTAGAATCAATACAGTGCTGAGGGATCTGGTGTAGTTGGGAACTGTCAGTGTTAGGTTAATGGTTGGACTGGATGATCTTCAAAGTCTTTTCCAACATAGATGATTCTGTGATTCTGTGAAAAAGAGTCACTAACTACAAGGAGTTACGCACATAAAAATCTCATTCCCTCACACTATATAAAATTAGGCTGAAGGAAATCCAAGAGGGCATTAGACTGGTTCATCCATCTCCCTGCCTAAGGCAGGATCCCTACTGACACACCTGATGAATATTTGTCAAACATACTCTTAAACCAGCTCTAATGATGGAGACTCTGCAACTCAACTTGAATCTTCCATGCTGCAAGTCAAGTCTTTTCCATTTTCCATTTTCAGAATGCATTTACAGAAGATACTCTCCTTTTTTTCTTTAAGTAGAGAAAACTGGAAGAACAAATAAGTAAAAAATAATGAGAAAATTGAATAACGAAGAGACTATGTTCTCTTCAGCGTTCTTTCTTTAGCTTGAAAAAGCTCAATTCTTTCAACATTTCCTTGTAGGTCATGTGTCTAGCTGTTCTCAGCTAGAGAACAGGTCATCTCTTTCTTGAAAAGAAAGATTTAAGTCCATTTAAGTCCATGCTTTTGCTACACAGGACAAGTAATAACATCACATTGCAGAATGTACTCCTGTTCACAGACCCCCTGTGACACTAACTGTTTGCAAAAGCTTGCTATCATTCACCTGTGTCTAGTTTTCAGTCCTCTATAACTTCTCCACCCATTTCTGAATGTCCAGTTTTCTTCTCATCCTATATTCACATACTTGGTTATTCCTACATAAACATAGTCATTCCTTGTTAAATAATATCCTCATTTTTCAGATCATACCTCCATTCTGTCAGGTTGTTTTGAATTATGGTCTGTTTCACAGCATACTGATAGCAATTCTCATGACAGTATCCTCTCCATTGTGCAGGCCACTAACAAAAACACTGGGCCCAGCCAAACTTAGAGAAGGCTCTTGAAGAACTTCACTGACATATCCTTCATTTCGACATGGAATGCTTGTGTGCTATGTTATTCTGAGAGTACTAATCAGTCTACAGTCATTTCCTCTAGACCATACTCCCCTAGTGTCAATCCACATTCTACACCCACTGGGTATCTTTCTTACCTCCAAGAGCTCTCAAAAAAACCCTCAAACAGTTAAGGGCTGCTGAAATTCCTTTTCAAAAAACTTTTGCGTAATCATTTTGAAAACTCCTGCTATGTTTCTCTCCTGCTCTAGGCTGGCATTTCACTCCTTGAGGGATTGGTATTAATAGTGCTGTCCACCTGATGGGAAGTGAAGATCAATATAGAATGAAGTATTCATCACTTTAGGCTTCTCCAAATCTTCTATTAAGTGTCAACATTTGGACTACTCATAACTAATGCACCTTGCTATTTCATCTCACTACACGTCTTGACCTTTTTAATTAGGTCACTGAGAGCTCTTACGATGCCTTTATTCTCCTTCTTAGTAGCCTGACTTAGTTTCTACTTTCTGTATCCTTCCCTCCTTGTGTTTGAAGTCAACAAAAGACTCATAATTTAGCCAAGTTGATCTCTTATTGACTTCTTATCTCTCCTCCACAAGGAAAGCACCTTATTAATATTCTTCTTTAAGGAACTGCCAGCTTTCTTAAACTGCCTATTCCATCAGGCTTGCCTCCCAGGCAACACCTACTAGTTTTGTGAGTGTTGAAGTATTCCTAATTGAAACCCATTGCTACTGTTTTGCTACTTATCTTCTTTCAAGTCCTATGAATCATAAATATATCATTTCGTGATCATTCTCACCTAACCTGGCCTTTGTCTAGACATAGTCAAAGAGTTTCTTCCTACTGGTCAGTATCTAATCAACCCTATTCTAGTTATCTTAATCTTCTTTACCAAGATTCATCAGAAATAAGTTCAAAGAACTTGCTAAACAGACTCTTTCTGAAATACATTTACTTTGCAACAGATACATGCGTTAACAACCTGCATTAAGACTTACAGCTCCTTCTGCTTATTCTTCATCCTTCTTGCATTACAGTGATTACTACCCAGTCCTATGACTTTAAAAAGAGCAACCCAGCCAGATTTTTATATCCATCATCTAAGTCATCATTGTTTATGCTACTTCTGGGACTGATTAATTCCAAGTCAAAGATCTTCACTGGTCTCCATTTTTGCTCATCGCCCTGTCAAACACCATTCTTGGCTGAAGAAAATAAAGGCCTCCTGGTACGTAGCCATGAATTTACTTCCAAGATACATATTGGCACACCCTGTACACTGACCCCAGACTGAATGGGCTGACAATAACACAAGCTGTGCCCATGTTTTTCTCATCCTTGACTCTCCCAGCAGCATTATGACCACTTTGACCTGCAGTACTGAAATGTTCACTGGAGAGACTAAAAGCCCCACAAAACAGGAAACCGGAACAGGTCACTGAAATTGAAAGCTGACCACAGCAGCTTGACTTCAACAGTTAAGTGGAAGTGTTTAGCTGCTGAAGAGAAACAGGATGATCCAGCAGCTGCACTATGAAAGGACAGAAGATAGAACAATGGAAGAGGAAAAAGACATTCACAGGGAGGGTGGTGCTCAGAGAATCTCCAGCTTTGGAGATTTTCAGACTGGACAGGACAAGAGTCTAAACACTGAAGAGGCCAAAGTCTGTTATTCTCAAGTTATCCTGCTTTTTGCCTTGTTCCCTCCTTTCACATTCCTGACTTTTACCATCACACAGTCAGTGTCATCAAGGTTTCCACCAAACTTCATCTCCCCCAGCAATATCTCTTTGCTTGTAAGCATGAGGTTCAGCAGAGTGCCTCCCCACCAATCAGCTTCTCAATCATCTGTGTCAAGAAGCTGTCGTCAGTGCCCTCCATAAACCTGCTGAATTGCTTGGGCTCTGCTGCATGGCCTTTCTAGCAGATAACATGGTGGCTTAAGTCCACCATGAGGTCCAGGGCTTGTGAACATGAGGCTTCTGCCTGTTGTTTGAACAAAGTCTCATTTACTTTTTTTTTCTTCATTCTGTGAATGCAATGTATTCCATGAAAATTAATACAAAACTCAGCAAAGATGGAAATGCATTTACAGATCCATAGCAAGTTTAGAACACTGTGCATTACATATTAAGAAATTGCAATCAGGAGGAGATGAAATGAAGAGGGGAATTTAAGGACCTTTTCTTCTGAAGATGGGGTCATAAAAGATTTTCTTATTAAAAACTAGACAGGTTATAACTATTAAAAAACAAGTCCATGAGCTCTGCTGGGACAGATTTAACACTACTGAAATCAAGAGATATACAGATATGCATATATCAAGCAGCAAAAGAAACAGTTACACAGAACCCTAGAGAAAGACCAAGAAGATATATCGACACACTTTTGTAAACAAAATTGGGAAGCAAATTCAACAGATGTATTTGATGTATTTTGCAAAGGGTGGAAAGCAGGAAGCAATGCCAGTAACACAGCAACCAGCGTGACTACAGGAAAGGTCCCTGATCTGGCAACTGCACAGGCAGTGGAAAAAAGCATTGTTGTGTAATGCTTATGCTCCAGTCTACTGAAAAGTCGGTGAGATGTATGTTTTAAACACAGAAAGGAATTTTTCAACATCGCACTTAAGAGATCTTGTTAATTAAATAGTATTCTGATAACACACATAACACATACAAGGTGGACACAGAGGGACAAGTATAGCTAAAGAAACCAACGAAATTAAATGCATTGGAAACTGCTAAGTGCCACAAAAACAGTACCCTGTACAGAGCCCAGAATATAGATATGACCAAACACAGTATATCAGTAAAATCACAGCAGTTCAAAAAAGATGTGGAGCCTGTGGCATCTGCTGTACAAAAGCAGGATACATCTTTCAGAGAAGAGTCAAAACATTAGATCCGATTTCTCCTTGGTTACCAGTGAAGCTGCTGAAACTTCTTCATATAGGAGTTTTAGAAAACATGCTAGCCAAGTGTCATATGTAGATAGCCTGGCTGTACCTACACAACTCCATCAGAAGGAGGTGGCCCTCTAGCACATTTCCCTTGCACAATAACTTCTATTGCAGTAAGCACCATGCTCTTCACCTTGGAAGAATTCTGGGCTATTATCTTGGACTGCACAATTTTCAA
Organism: Athene cunicularia; assembly: GCF_003259725.1. Classification (NCBI taxonomy): domain Eukaryota; kingdom Metazoa; phylum Chordata; class Aves; order Strigiformes; family Strigidae; genus Athene; species Athene cunicularia. Next base: position 45,541,871 of record NW_020799095.1, read on the forward strand.
TTCTGACATGCAACTGGTCAACGTTGTGCAGAAGCATCAAGAATAGTAAGAGAAGGAGCTTATCATTCTCCTTCCCTCAGGACAAGGCCATAGTATGCAACAAAGAACTTAAAACAAGACTTTTGCCACTTCTGTGCCATGAGGGAGAGTAAATTGTGACAGCTAGATGCTAAATCTATAAGCAGAGCTGAAGTCATTACATCTGTGCCCACCTCACCATTGTAAAGCAGAATTTAAGCATTCTGTAGGAATATGTTTGTTTCCAAAGAAATCCCACTATACAAAAAGCCAGACATTGTGCATCTGAGAAATGTGAAAGGGCATGTTGGATGACATAGGGATTTGAGCTGCAGAAAACACTAGGAATGACTGAAGCAAAGGCTCTCAAGCGATAGAAGACCAAACCTTACTTTCAAGCAAGAGCCATATTATTCTCAGGTGCAAAAAACCTTGTTGCATGAATTTTATTTTCAATTTATATTGCAAGTGCCAAGGCTGGAAAATGGTTCAAAAATCAGAGGGGCAAATATAAGCTCTCTGCAAAGCCCGTAGAACCTGTGCTAGATTAGCAAACAGGCGTTGATGCTACCGCACAAGAAGAACCCAATAAAAGAAGAACCTTTTAGCATCAGCAGCAAACACCAACTTTTGACCTGTTGAAACACATCAGACTCTCTTCAAAGAAGCAGCAGGGAGAGCTGGGAGCAATACTGCTGTAGAATCATAGAGCAGGTTGTTTATTAGTCTCTTACACACCCACAGGTTTGAGAGCTACTTGAAGATGTGTACACAAACTGAAATAGATGGTACACATTGACCTAAGCAAGGATCTATGAATAACATTTCCAAGTTTCCTCTGGAGTTGCAGTTTCAAAGCAAAAAAATAATCACTGAGCACTGGCTGCAAGACCCAAAAGAGAAACTCTAACAGATATCACCAAAGAGGATTTTGAAAATATGGAAGTACTTCATCACAACTGAGGTTCAGCTTGGGTGCCATTAGTAATGGCACAAACACTTTCAAGAGCAACTAATGATCTGAAGCAAGCAGTAAAACTGCATGCAAACATGATAAAAAGCTTTGCATTGAAGCTGCAAGTCTGCAAGATGAACCAGAAACAAATCACTCAAGAAGAAACATTGTAAATAGAAGAGATTCAGTCTCTGTGCATATTTCTACTATCAAAATGCTAACATTTCTGGGGTGGTTTTCAGAGCTAAACAAACCAACTCCTACAGTGATGGAAAGGAAAATATGAGAATGAATATCAGAATCAGAAAATCCCAATAAAGCAAGATATTTCTCTTTTGGCCACAGATAAATGGAGACATTAAAGAAAGACTAATGTACAAAAAGAACAGAGATGCTGAAAACAAAACATTTCCAAAAAATGAAGGAAAGTGTTACTACAGGTTTTTTGTAAAAGGCAAGAATTTGGCAAAATGGATAACACTAAGCCAAGCTATCACGTTCCAGAATGAATCATTTCAATCACAGTTACTAATGAGAGATGAAGACAAGACCTTTAAAGTAATCTGGCTTTTGAGAGTCCTCAGAATTTGACAGAAGCAAGTGAAAGGGTCAGGCACCTGATAATCCCTGTATTGGCAGCTCAGCAGAGGACTGCAAAACAATGGCTTAGAAAGACTGTGCCCCCTCCTAAAACAGTCAGACATGTTAAAGCTACATGAAAGCAAACGGAAGGGCTACGTCAATTACTGGATTCATTAGAGCTTACTAGTTTCATAATATCTTACTTAGAAAATATAGAAAGGAATCAAAAGTCAGAGCAGTAAAGAGAGTTCTCCATGAACAGAAGCCTCCTTTTCCCATAATTTCTATATCATATATTGTGTTTTCTGCAAGGTTTCATGTTCAAGTAAATCAAACAAACACTGAACTTGGTCAGAACATGTTGCGTGTGAACAAGTGTTTCATGACCTTTGAGGGTAGATTCAGACCAGATATAAAGAAGAAATTCTTTACTATGGAATCTTTTGCTAAAAAATTTTTTACATTAATGTTTAGTGACACACTGGAACAGATTGCCCAGAGAAGCTGTAGATGCTTCATTCCTGGAAACATTCAAGGTCAGGTTGGACGGGACTCTGAGCAACTGGATCTAGTTGAAGATGTCCCTGGTCATTGCAGGGGGGGTTGGACTAGATGGCTTTTAAATGTCCATTCCAACCCAAACTATTCTATGATCCATTATTCTACAATCCTCACAAAATGTCCTTCCTTTAAATAAAATTGTCTTTGATAGTCAAAAGGTACAGACAAGAAGCCTTTATTTTCTGTCACTGAGTATTACACAAGAACCGTGCTTGCTAAACAGAATTCAAAAATTATGAAGAAGGGTAATTAAAGAGCTGTTTCATAGCAAACTACTGCACTGGCTGAGCACCACTCCTGTAGTCCAAGTCACTCTCTTTAGTACTCTTAACAAGAATGAGTTAAGTTTACATCATTCCTTATTACTGCTGCAAACACAGTCTTGAGATAAGATTCATACTAGCCATTTTTTGCTCTTGTTTCATCATTTGTCAAGAAAATGAGGAATAAGAATTTCAGTGCCCACTATACTCTATGAGCTATAGGACTGTGCCAGGATTACACTTCAGCTTTTCTGATAGTTAGTGGTTCTCCATCCTACTTTTATCTGCATACATCCACCTGAGATCTGCCATATAACTAGCCATCACTTCACTTTTCTAGGAGGACCTTTCACTTCTGGATCTGACCAAGCTGTGGCACCTCATAAGCAACCAAAAGAGGGTGGTAAATCTATTAATAAAACATAGTCCAGCCATAAATCTGTTTCCAGCTAAGTCCATTTCAAGGAGCTTGTTTCCAGCTCCCAGGTGAGGGCCTTAGTATGCATATAGTCCATTTTCAGGGTTACAAGGAGACAGAGATGTCAGGGCACAAGGTTTTGTACATGTGCACCCTTTGGTTCTTGTGGATGAATCAGGTGAGGGGAGGGATATAAAGACATGAACACATAAGTGTATCTTTATGTGGGTGTGAACACTGCTCCTCCACGCAGAAATGTCTGAGGTATTTGGCACTTTCATTGCCTTAGTCTTTACTGGAAAGTCCTTCTCTCAGTCTTCCCACACCTCTGTGCTTAGGGCAGAGTCAAGGGCAGAAGTACCACTTGTGGTAGAAGATCATCAAGATAGGGGCTACATAATCTTGTACAAAAGTATATGAGACCAGGCAGGGTGTATCCAAGGGTGCTGGCTCATGTCACTAAGAATCTGCTCTCTAAGTCTTTTTAGGTCATGGTGACTGGGGAGGTTTCTGAAAACTTGAAAAAGGTAAACTTCATATGCATCTTCAATGATGGAAAGAAAAAGGAGCTTGGGAAATGACAGGCCAGCCTCACCCTAGTCCTGGGAAGGCTATGGATCATATCCTCCTTGCAGCAAGTCCCAGCCAGTGTAGGACAGGTGGGTGGTTTTGATCAGTCAGCACAGATTTGCCAGGAGTAAATCATATCTGGCAAACCTGGTTGCATTCTGTGATAAGAGGACAAGAAAAGAGCAGTGGATGTTGATTTAGCAAAAATTTTGGCAAGGTGTCTCATGATATCCTTATAGCCACACTGGTGACCTATGGACCGGATGGGTTGTGTAAAAGATGAGTTAGTGACTGAATTGTTAGGCACAGGGAGTAGTAGTAAGAGGTAAAAAGTACAACTGGAAGCCTGCTGCTCATGGTACTACACAGAGGTTGATACTAGGGCAAATAGTGTTTAAGATTTATATTAACAACTTGGGCAAAAGCATGTACTCCCATCAGCAGTTTCACAGACGATACCAAATGGGACAGAAGTCAATACACTGGAAAGCTGCCATCTGGGGGGACTTAAAAGAGTGGAGAAATGAGCTGGCAGGAATTTCCCAGAGTTCAGCACATGCAAAGACCTGTACATGGGAAGAAATAATCCACACAGTGGCACAGGCTAGAGGCCAACCAGCTGGAAAGCAGCTCCACAGGTAAGGGCCTATGGGTCCTGGTGGACAAATTGAGTGCAAGTGAGCAGTGCACCTCTGCAGTAAACAAAAGCAACCAAGTACTGGGCAAAAGCACAGACAGCAAGTCAAGGGAAGTGATTTTTTTCCTCTCTATTTGGCACTTGTAAAACAGCACAGAGTACTGCATCTCACTCAGAACTCACATATATGAGAGGGACACAGACATCCCAGAGTGAGTAAGCAGATGGCCACTGCAACGCTTCAGGGCCTGGAGCATGTAAAGTACCATGGGAGGCTGAAAAAGCTGGGTTGGCTCAGCCTGGAAAAGAGAATCTAAAGGAGGATCTTATTACTATCTTTAACTAACTAATGGTGGGATTATAGAGAGAAGACACACCAAAACTTTTCTCAAATGTGAACATCAATAGGAGAAGGGGTTGCTGGTTGCAATAGGATGCTAGTTGCCACAATTAAAATTCTTATTAGATATAAATAAAAGATTATCACCATGAGGGTAGTAAAAGTCTGGAATCAGTGCTCTCAGAGGCTGGGGATTCTCCATGCTTGGAGATATTCACAACCCAATTGGAAAAGGCCCCGAGCAATGTGACATAACACTAAAGTTAGCCCTGCTTTAAGCAGAGTTTTGGACCAGAGAGGTCTCTTCCAAGCTAACTCACTTCATGACTTTGTGACATAAGAGAGAGTAAGTTCTACATCATCCCTTTTCTTCTCTGCCTTTTCTTCAGCCTTACAAGGTTATTTGTGTTGCTGTCTCAAACACTCTCAAACGCACCCTCCTCAGGGAGCCTTCTTCCACATCTTTAAACCTTTTGAAGTATTTTAATGCTGCCAATAATTGCATTCTACCTTTGTATTTTGTACGGAAAGTGGCACATTGTTGAATATGAAAAATAAAGTCACTTGCAATGTACATTCTAACAACAGGGAAGCTTAAAGTGGAATTAATGACTGATGAAACTACAATGAATTGAGAAAAGGGTAATGAGCTCCCTGTAGCCTCCACCATGCTGCCCACGTTCCATTATCTGCTAAAATCCCTTTCTTCAAAACTCTAGATTAAAATAATATGTGAACTGAAACTAATGAAAACATCATCTTAATTAACACAATAGTGCAAAACAGTTTGAAAGTACCTCTGAATGGCAACAGAAAACAGCCCTAGATGCAAACAGACATATGGATAGCTGTTGCAGAGAATTCTTTTCTGTAATTAATTTCTTGCATGGGGCTTGATTCCAGGAAAGTATTCATACCTCTTCCTTATTCAAGATATATTTTAATATTTCAAATTAGATGTTCCAAAACATTCACATCAAAACATTGACATCAAAAAAAAGATAATAGGCAGACAAAGTTTTCTGGTTTCATCTTAAACTTGCAGCCCAGATTCCAATGGAAACTGTACACAGTTTTTGAATATATTTGTGCAACTTTATGGCTTTCAGTCAAATTCTCAAGTTCCTGCAGGCCTTCCAACAGCTGCCTCCCACACAGACAATATCACGCAGGAGAATGAAAAATGGGAAAGCCTCTATCCTGCTCCAGGACACTTCTTGCATACTAAATTGACTCCCAAATGATACCACAGGGAATTTTTATATTAAAACATATTGCCATCCTGTTTCACAGTCACAATTTTAGAACAGCAGGATGTCTCTGGAGCTCTGCTGGACTGAACAGTTGAGTTTAAACCATTGTCTGGGTTCTCAGGGGACAGATATTTACAGAAGAGGAGAGGAGGTTAAATGTTATCAGTAGCTTCGAGTCTTTGCTTAGGAAAAAAATGGGGTTTTTTTCACTGAATATTTTCCTGCTGTATGTTGGACTGACTTAGATTATTACCCAGTACCTGAGGCAGACTAACTTTTACTCTACTATAAATTCTATCTCTAGACACAGATTTAAGGATTTTTTAAGAGAAGATTTTTTTTCCCCAAGTAACTAACTCCAGAAAAACAGTCTGTATTGGGTGGAAGCCGACAGTAGGAGACAGGCTGTGTTAGCAGTGCACTGTGCTTCTGACTTCAGGGCTTGAAGTGGCTCAGGGAACAGTCAGGACCAGCTACAATTTGCTGGCACCTGTCCCTACAAATGCATCCTCACATTGCTCCTTCAGCGGTGGAACCACTGTCCCAGCTCACAAGCCCTAGCAGAGACACACAGGTTCATATAAGGCAGCTGCTGCTTCTCCCTCACACTTTTCCTGAGCTGTACTGGGAAAGACATAGAAAGCATCAAGGGCGAGTTGTGCAGAAATCACTGTCTAGCAGAATATCTGCCACCCTTACCATGCCCTTTACAGCCTGGTGCAATAACTGCTGTCCAGGATCTGCTCCTGAGGGTAAACTCAAATTTAAGGACACTGATGTTGCCTATCACCACAATATTGCAAGGCACACAGCACCATGGTCCTTGTTACAGTGTAAAGTCAGTCCTGGTATTCCTTCCCTTACTTGAGAGCTCTAAATTGTATTTGAGACTGTTCACTGGCCAGCTACTGTGAACTGGATTATGAGGCGCAGCAAAATAAAATAGCACAAATGACAAGGAAATGTGAAAAGATGGCTGGCAAGCCTCTTTCATAATCCCCTCACATTTACAACAGATTTCAGGCTTCTTTAGCTTCCGCTAGGCTGCAGTAATCACAAGAGGCCAAAAATTGCTATTCTGACCCAAACTCATTTTTCTGCCTGTCTGGTGCAGGCTCTATGGCAACAGAAGACTCAGGCAGCCTCCTTAAGATGGAGTTTCATAGCAGCAAAACAAGGGAAAGGAAAACATGCAGTGTAAATAAGAGTACTTCTGTGATATCTAGCTGTGTACTGTCTCCTTACCAGTAGGTTAGTCCTGGGGGCTATGCGCTCTGCATTGAGTATCTTTCTTCCCCTGTTTGGATACTTACTTCAAATGACTGAAGTGTGCTAGACGCTGCCCATGAAACTCAAAAGCGGTCTGCAGGGTAAAAATAGCCAAAAGGCACTTTTGCAGCAGCTTTTCTCATATCCCATGCTACCTAGCTGTGGATTCGCACAGCTCAGGGGGAGGCTGGGTAGTGAGGGCTCAGCTGCTCATCCAACTTGCTGTATTAGTGCATGTAAATCATGCCATATCCTTTCAAGGGCTGGGGTCGGAGATAGCTGGGATGAGGGCTCAGAGGGCCTCTTCTGGAAGACATGCTTTCTCTTCTCTTGCTCTAAACTCAAATCCAAGCAACTATGGGTACCTGATGTATATCCCAGGTGTAAAGCCTGCTCAAATGCAGGATACGTTCACATTAATAAAGGTACATTACTTTCAGATGCAGCTCAAGAGCAAAACCAGCTCATAACCATCTACAAAAGACTTAACATACCTCTATTCTGCCTCCTTCAATATGAAGCAATATCCTGACTTCATATTTCATCCAGCTCCCTGGAACAGACACTTCTAAGGTGCAATTCACCTGACCTATAGACTAAAAGGAGCACAGGTTGGCTGGGTTCAGCTGCAAGTGACTAGATTATAGACATCTAGAGTTAAACAGGATGAGGCCCCCTTAATATCTGTACCTAGGAAAAACGTTATGAACGCTGCATTAAGTTGTTCTGACACTGAACAGATGGAGCAGACCCTCCACTGGGGTTATCTGAAGAAATTCCGCTGACTTCTGTGGAGCTCCACTGCAGAGCATCTTTACTTTCATGAATTAAAGACCTAGCTCTTTGACATCGTCTCATTGCAAACAGCATTTCTAGAGTCCACTTTAACTTGGAGTCCAACAAGTGCAACAAGGGACTCAATTAAAATGAAAGAGATTATAATTCACTTTTTTGCTGTAGTTGTTTCCCTTGACAAAACACTTGCAGATTTACAGTGAACAAGATAACAAAGTGTGATATGAGTTCTAGGTGGTAGGTCTTTGTACTTATGGGATGTAGGCTTTCTCAAAAAAAATTATGTTTGTCACATACTACAGCTACTGTTGTATGAATCAGCACATGAAATTTGACCCAAATTCCATCTTCAAAGCTATCACAAGAAATATTGTTTGTACTGAGGGTCCATAAAGTGCCTCAACAAGTTATTACATTTATAGTTTATTTTTAGCTTCCTTAAGATTTATCTTCAATTTTTACTCAAAAATCTGGGGCCAAAAAAATTTCATTCGGTCTTAAAAATAAATAATCTCTTTCACTCATTTCCTCTCAATTTGATAAATTAGTTTTAGTATCCAACTTAGAGATACTTTCTCCAGAAATGCATAGTCACTATACAGCCACAGTCTCTTAAAGCAAAGAACCAATATTTTATGAATCCTTACAGTAAAATAGAGTTTAGAGTAGAATTTAATATTCCTATTTCCCAGCTGTATTGCAGCAATCTGGCTGCCTTCATGAAACATCAGCAAATCCCATATCACCCTTAGTACTTGGTCTTTTCTTCCTGGTTTCAGATTAATGTGCCAACAACAAAACTCCATAATGAGAAAGTACATCTGCTTATTGCTCAGAGAGAGGAAGAAACTTAATAGCTCTCTGAACTCTGGTCCCATTACTGAAACCCCTTCTTGGATTGCGTTGTGCTGGAGTGCTTCTAAAAAAGGGAAGACTATTATGACCAAACCCAGAAGTCAACTCCAGGTTATTTCACTCTGGAGAAGCTTGTTTCGCCATGGACAGTGGATCCCCAGCATAGGCTGAAGCAAGAAAGACACTGCTTGCTATAGAGTAGAGGTCACAGAGACTTGTTGATACTCAAGCAACACTGAGAAACAAATATCTTGCAGTTGTTACAAGCCCGTTTTTCTCATTTGATTTAATTTTAAATCATTTCATTCCTGTAGCCCTTAGCAGTGATGATATAAGCTGACAGAGGCAGCAATCATGTGCTGTAGAAACTTATCTCCAGGCTATTGATGCACATGGAAGTGGCTTTGACAACTCTGAAGTTGTCCTTCAGAAGGAAATGTGACATATACACCTAGCAAGATGACTAGCAATTTTCTGAATTGAGGGTTGCTGATGGATCATTGTGTTTAATAGCCGAAAGTGGAGAAATTCTGTATGAAATTGTCCCATTCTGCTCGGTTTTCACATTTCTCTGTTGCAACAAGTTCCATGGCTTAATCATATATTTGGTGGGTGAAAAATGTTTCAACTCTACTGCCTCATAATACCAGAGTAAGGAACACACAATGCAGTCACGAGGAATACGGATTAGTTGCCTACTAGCTTTCTCTGAATCAGCTGTGATTGCAATTTCATCAGCTCTTAGGATTTACCTGGGATACAATGAAGAGCAGAAAGCAAGACCTTTTGGGAGAATTTTCTATCCCTAAGCATGTGCTTCTTACTTCAAAAAGTTAATAACTGTGAAATTTTCAGATAAACAAGCAAGATGAGAGGGTGAAAAGAAAAATGGTATAGTACAAGTACCTAAATCAAAGTGAGCATGTCCCTCTGTGCTGTCCAGTAACTATAAAAGCCATATGCGTATGCTACCCACATAAGCACAATCTCTTTCAAAAGCCAAGCATACAAGTACCCTCTGACTGCTTAAATATCTGGATTTCTCTCTAATAATTTCCAAAAAGCAAATCATATTCTTGCTTTTTACATCATTTATACACTATATTGTCCATACTTTCTAATTCTATAGGAGAACACTTCAAAAATAAACTCTTTTAAAAGGGTAGGTATTTTAATATTGCTACAAAGTTCTATTTCACATTGTTTGCTCAGAATTAAATTGTCTTAAGAAATTATATGTAAAACAAGAATAAACCTTGTTCTCTACATCTTCTGACATGCCAAGATGGTTTTTAATGCATTCCCATGGATGATGGATGTGGAGAAATTTTTGGAAGATAACGGTCACATGGTCCTTGATACTGAAATGAACAATTCTCTGCTGTTTGCCTCTGTATAAAGAATTATTGTTTGGCATTCCTCTCTGGCTTGCCACTGCAAAGAGAGTAATTGTTCAGAAAAATCTTTTAACTAGAGATAAGGTGTGAAGTTGAAACCTCAAGTAGGAGGTCCACGGCTCATGCCTCTCACGTGTGCTTCTTAGGTTGTACCAATGAAATATGAATTGTATCATGTGGACAGTAGCATAGAAGCAATCACAGTTTGTTTACCTTCACGTGATCACTCACTAACAGTATATAAGATGCTATGTACTTAATAAAATGAGATCAAGCTTTCAAACCATATTGGTGTTATTCTTGATACCTGGGCTCTATCCATCGACAGGTGGATACTGACAGTATATTTGTAATTCCCAGAATAAAAATTATTAATACAAAGGATGATGTTACTGATGCTTTACAGAAGAAAAAAAAAAAAAAAAAGGCAGAGAATTTTGTAGGTAATCCTCCATTCATTCCCATAAGTAGGAAACTACTATCAGTTTTGAAAAGATTTGGATCAGGAGTCCTGCTCCAATAAATTTTCTAAAGTGGGTTTGATACAAAAAAGGGTTGGGCCATCACACTGGCTTTGTGTGTCCTCTTAACATCTGAACTGCTCAGCCAATTTCAGTGAAAGTTTTAAGAGATGAAGACTTAAATGCATTTAATCCCTAAAAGCTTTGTGAAAAGTGGTTCCAATGTGGGGGAGAGAAACTTAAATTAGTTCAGCATGAGTTTAATTATGGAGTTAGACATCAGAGAATCCCCCTGAGTGCAGATTGTTACAAATGTTGTTAGAAATTCAAGAAAAGTTTCAGTCAGAGCCTGTGCTTAATTTGATGGAGAATAATCCAACCACACAATATAAAGCCACAGGAAACCAAGATTTCAGTTTCCTTGGTCACAGAACAAACTGTTGTATTTTAAAATCTGGCTGGATCTCACTTCTGCAGCTCTTCTCAATGCTCACAGGCTCAGCCCTAGCAAGTTAACTCTTAATCATTCATAAGCCAACATTACTAATATTCAGAGTTTGCAGGTTAGAACACAAGAAAGCTATTCACCAGCAAGATCTTGCAGTTTAATGAATTAAGATATTAAGGAAAAGCAGTTTCGACTCATTCAGAGGCTGCTGATGTCAATGCAAGAAGCACCAGCCAGTTTCAAAAGGTTTTGTTGCAGCCTAGGGGATTTGTATTAGAGCTTTAGAAAATAAATGAGATATAAAGAGTGACAAGAATCACAATTAGCACACAAGATAACGATTCAAAAAGTGTGGAGTACTGCATGAAAGGTAGAAGGATGCCAGAAGCAAGAGAAAGATAAAAAGAGAAAGTTGTGAGGTAGCAGGAGATATTGGCAGGCTCGGAACAATGTGCAGTCTCTGAATAGCAGGCAAATGATAAAGAACTGCTAAAACACATCAAATTGAGAAAAGAAGGCAAGACTGACTGGCAAAGACACTGACCTGCGCAATACCATACTAAGTATAAGAAATGGTGCAAACTATCAGAAAATTCTGACTGATCTGGCAAACACGCAACAATCACCAGTTCTCCAGGAAAGGTGTAGCAAATCAGATGAAGCTATTTTGCCTAAGGCCATTTTCACCGTCATATTTATGTATATCTTGCAGTGCTTTTTCACAGCTCAAGTTTCATTTTTCATCTCCTCCAAGACATCGTCTATCGATTTCTTCATTTCAGAATACATTGGCCTCAGCTTGAGTACAAAGGGGATTAAGATGACCATTGATTTAGCACAGTGGATTAAAGTCAGTGCTGGCACACTCAGTTACCTAGTGAGGAAACAGGACTACAACGTTATACACCAAGCTTTCCCTGAAAACAAATATACAGAGTTGCAGTATAAACTGTCAGCCAGAGGAATGATCAAAATTTTAGTTCCAGTGGAAAATAATATTTCCGTGGAATCAAAAGTTTTAGCAGGAACATTTCTCTTTTCTCAAAAAAAAACATTTAATTTCTCCTCCTTCCATGGCTATAAGTAAAATAAAATAAAATAAGAAAAGATAAATAATATTAACTTAACTTCTGTAACTACATTTCTTGGTGTTACTTAGTTTTTCAGTCAAAGTCTTCTCTCATTTATTCAAGCAAAGCCCCAGTGACTGTTTACTTTGGTCAATTAGACACCTTCATTAGGAGAGATGCTGTTCTTTACTTCACCCTGGTAAATTTGGGATCACTTCAGCAAAGCCAAGCCCTTAATTTTATTAAGAGAAGTTATTTTGGATCTACACATGCGTAACTGGAATTGAGGCTTTTCCCACTGATCATAAACCAAAGATATGCACATATTTCTTTAAACCATTAAGGTTTCAGTCAGATACAAGACTTCTTAAACTGTGTTTTACATATTTTGACAGAAACTCACTTGTTCAGATTATTACTCTTTCTTGCTGCATCACAAGATCAGAGTTTAATACACTCAATCAAAATATGACAAGAGTTTAAGATCAGGCTAGCCACATTTAATACATAATGCAAGCAAACGTCTGAGCATATTAACAAAGTTTGGGCAGGAGATGTGACACTGACTGTTTGGTTAACATAATGTAACAGGCAACAGTGGAGGATACATACACTCAGAGGAACAGTCTTGTGCATTCCTATGACAAACAAGGTTTCCTATATGTTCTTTTTAGCTGACTAAACAAATTGTCATGATACAGTGCTCACAAATTAAACTCTTCACACCTAAAGGGTTTAACTAGATTGACAAGAACTCAGTTCCATCCTTCTCATTCAGCAAATGGGGATTGGGTTAACACTAGGCTAAATCGAGGAATAACACAGACCTCAAGATCAGGTTTAGGTTGCCCAAACTCTGTTTTGTTGGTGTTGCATCCAAAACCCCCAAAGCAAATCTAAAGCAAGCCTTCTTACTTTCACATTCTAATCAATGGCAAAACAAACAGAACACCTAAGAAGGATAAAATGACAAAAATCTAAAAATATGAGACTGTACAGAAAGTGAAACAATTTGGTACGCCCCACTTAGCAGCAGTAGGTGCAGCAGATTTGAGACACCATTGCTGTTACATATTGTTTACTGTGTTTGTCTATAGAAAACACTGTAGTAATCACTAATACTGTCTAAATCATGCTTCTCCACTGTAGTCAAAACAGCTGAGTAGAGGGAAATCATTTTAAGACAATCCATCAGCTGACTTGTGTCTTACAAGATGTTAAAACGTGACTGCGCTTCAATTTCAGCTTAAGTTGCTTCCGAGATAGAGGAATTCCTATTGCTGCCAAATGGACTTCCCAGACTGCACTCAGCATGATGTGACTTCTGACATCTATCACTAATTTTGCCTTCAGAGTTTAGTATCTGACACATTTTTTGTGCAGCAGAGTCATCCCCGGAAGAACTGTAGGAGGAACCTCAGGAAAAGGAGATCATAGCACAAACCAGTCACATTTATTTGCTTTGTGAAGCTGGGTCCTGGTCAGATACTTCTTCAGATCCACTCTGTCTTTGAAGACAGTCTGATTTCGAAGTTTCCAGCAATGGGTAACTGTAACATTCAGAAGGTTTTTAATAGGATCAGACCCAAACAAGTATAGCTTTCTCACCTGGAATTCAAGGTTTGCCTCAACAGAATACACATGACCAACTAAATGTCATCCATAAGACTGTGAGTTAAAAGACCACAGAAGTGACTCACAGGAGAGGTTTATGTTGAGTCCTAGGTACACCGAGCATGTGTAATGCCACAGTTACACAGCCAATTCTTCTCCCATAGCACTGCATGTCTATTAGGCTAATGATACTGCTGTGCTCTCCCCAAGGTAGATGATTGACATTGCTTGGAATTTGGAAGTTAAAAACATAATACAGTTATAAAAAAACACTCCCCCAAGGAAAAAGGAATGCATGATAATTCACACCACCCAAGAACTGGACCCAGTAAGGTTTGAAGAGACACAAGCTAAAGGATAATCCACTGTTACTGTTTGTTGTATTGAGCTTTCTTTATCTTGTCCGAAGCCTTCCTCAAGACCTAGACACCTAGTCCTAACAGTCCTAAAGAAAGATGCCTTCAGAATACCTCTTGCAGGGCTGGTCCTACTGTAGGCTACAGTCCTAGTGATCTTCTCAGCCTTGTGAGTATCCAGAAAGTGATTGACTTCCTTTCCTTGGAGACCTTCTTTCCTTGAGAGCCCTGTATCTCCAGCTGTCACTCTGCATCAGATTGGATGATGATAACTGAGCAACCTCTGTTCTCCAATTCTGAAGCCCTAGCCAACCCTGGTGTAGACAGGACATCCAACATACACTCATATCTTGCACATTTAGCTCTTCCACTTTAAAAGTAATACCCCCTGCTCTTTTGTGTGTAAAAAGAAGCAAGCTGTGGAGGTATGAAGATGTGGCATTGTTTTCTTGTTTAAATATTTTATGATTTTTACCCTAATTGTGATGTTTGTTTTTTCATTATTGTACCTCACCTAAATTACATATTTTCCTCTGTTCATTTAAGAAGTCTAATTGCATACCAATTTCATTATCTTCTTGGACAAAAAAAAAAACCTCGGAGAGACTAAGTAGGAGTGATAATCAGGTTCATGTAGAGATCTGCATCTGTCATTTTCTTTTCCCTGAGGGTGGATCCAATCATCTTAAAATATTTTGTTAACACACTGTTGTGGTTTAAACCTGGCCAGCAGCCAAACACCACACAGCCACTGACTCATCCTTCCCCACCGCAGGAGAGAGAATTGGAGGGGTGAAAGTAAGGAGACTTGCATGTTGAGATGGAAACAATTTAATAATAGAAATAAAATTAAATTAATAATTATAATAATATTAGTAATACTAGAAAATACAAACGAGTAATGCACAAAGCAGTTGCTCACCACCCGCCGACTGATGCCCAGCCCGTTCCTAGCTAACAATCCCAGAGAAGAGAGAATCCTGAAACCACAATCCTGGAAGCAAAAGCGAGCTTCCCAAACAACTTGAGCATCACATTGTATGAGATGGAATATTCCATTGGCTAATTTGAATCCATTGCTTTGACTCTGCTCCCTCACAGCTTCTTGTGCATCTGCACGCTAGCAGGACGTGGGCAGTTGAAAAGCCCTCGATTTCTCAGCCACAACTAAAAACATGTGTACATTATGAACATTCTTCTCATACCAAATCCCATACTGAATCTAAAACACAGCATTGTTCTAGCTACTAAAGAAGAAAAAATGAGCTCTATACCAGTCAAAACATACAAACATATTAAATGCTATTATGAACTGAAGGCTAAAGCATTCTACAATCAGATAGACCACATTCCAAAGGGAGTTACTATTTAGGAACACCTACATCAGTATTTATTCTTATGTTGGAGGATAATGGCATATTTAATAATAAAATCATCTCATTGATCTGAATGTCACATCTAATTTCAACTTGAATCAGAATAAAAGAAAATTTAGTTGAATTTAATTCATTATCTATTACATCATAATATTCTTTGATCTATGGCTCATCTTCCATTGTTATTACCAGCATCATGGAAAGTTTCCATTACAACAGTATTTAAGGTTAAAAAAATAAAATAAAAGTAATAATAAAAATACCCCACTTGATTATTTCTGTTCTAAACTTTCCATTCTCTATCTAAAAGCAAAAGACTAAGATTTTTCTCAGTGATAAGAGAACTAAACAAGAAACTTAAGGAGACCGGAAGAAAGTCCTATTAACAACTCACATTAAAACAATTAAAATAGCTCTGCAGCTATTTACACTTGCCAAATTAAAGAGGGATTCCTCAAACACAGCAGAAGTATGATGGGGAAAAGCTGCTGTCAGAACAAGTACAAGGAGATGAAAGTTTGTTGTACCTGCTAGCACCACATGCTAAAAAAATAATATTTTAGTAGCCACTAAATACATTGGGCAGGGTGAAAAAATGCTACAAAGCAGCTCCCACTCTGCAGAAACTTCAATTATTTGCTTTAGTCCCATTGAACTCCATGGGACTTACACAGGGAATACACATTAGGAAATGCAGTGTATTTTCCTCCATGAGGATGGCCTGTTAAACTCTGGCCTAAGTGTTTGGCCTCATATAAGGATTTCTCATTAAATACCTGGAGCACAGTCATTTTTGACCTAAAACTAAGATCAATGTCTTAACTGACGCCTTCAAACCAGACACTACACTCTCATCCACATCACCCCTCCACCAGTACTGGGAAGATGAAGCAACATAACCAAAGCTGCATGCTGCACAATTCAGCCTTCCCTCTGTGGAAATCAATAACAAAACACCCACTAACTTCAGTGAGACAGAAATAGACTTTCAAAGTCTGAGAGTTTGCCCTTAAGTACAGCAATGTTTTAAAAAAAAAAAAAAAAAAAAGGGGGGG
>NW_020799095.1:45558213-45607930 GCF_003259725.1 Athene cunicularia
AAAAAAAAAAAAAAAATATATATATATATATATAAAAATTACTTCATGGTATTTCCAACACGTTTATAATTTACGTTTTGTAAATGGTCCCAATAGTCCTTTGAAAACACAAATCAGGTTAGACCTGAGGCCACTGAACAACTGACATATGTCAAATAAACATATTGTTATTACTTACTGATAGCAATGTAATTTCTGGTCAGCTCCCAAGAGAGAACTGTCCATGTACCACACATGCAGCATGACAAGACAGAATCACAGAATCGTCTAGGTTGGAAGAGACCTTGAAGATCATCCAGTCCAACCATTAACCTAACACTGACAGTTCCCAACTACACCACATCCCTCAGCACTGTATTGATTCTACTCTTAAACACCTCCAGGGATGGGGACTCCACCACCTCCCTGGGCAGCCCATTCCAACACCTAACAACCCCTTCTGGAAAGAAATGCTTCCTAATATCCAGTCTAAACCTTCCCTGGTGCAACTTGAGGCCATTCCCCCTTGTCCTATCACTTGTTACTTGGTTAAAGAGACTCATCCCCAGCTCTCTGCAACCTCCTTTCAGGGAGCTGTAGAGGGTGATGAGGTCTCCCCTCAGCCTCCTCTTCTCCAGACTAAACACCCCCAGTTCCCTCAGCCGCTCCCCGTACGACCTGTGCTCCAGACCCTGCACCAGCTCCGTTGCCCTTCTCTGGACACGCTCGAGTCATTCAATGTCCTTTTTGTAGTGAGGGGCCCAAAACTGAACACAGGAATCGAGGGGCGGCCTCCCCAGTGCCGAGTCCAGGGGTCAGATCCCTTCCCTGTCCCTGCTGGCCACGCTATTGCTGACACAAGCCAGGATGCCATTGGCCTTCTTGGCCCCCTGGGCACACTGCTGGCTCCTGTTCAGCCGGCTGTCAATCAGCACCCCCAGGTCCCTCTCTGACTGGCAGCTCTCCAGCCACTCCTCCCCAAGCCTGTAGCGCTGCTGGGGGTTGTTGTGGCCCAGGGGCAGCCCCCGGCATTTGCCCTTATGGAAACTCCCCCAGTTGGGCTCAGCCCATGGCTCCAGCCTGTCCAGGTCTCTCTGCAGAGCCTCCCTACCCTCGAGCAGATCAACACTCCCACCCAACTTGGTGTCACCTGCAAACTGACTGAGGGTGCACTCGATCCCCTCATCTAGATCATCAATAAAGATGTTAAACTGGAGTGGCCCCAAAACCCAGCCCTGGGGGACACCACTTGTGACCGGCCGCCAACAGGAAGTAAAAAGGGGAAAGCTCTTGCTCTACAATTCTACAGAACTGGACGATTTTACAACCTAAACTAAAAAATAAGGGTTTAGCTTCCTGTTTAAGCCTTCTGCAAATGTGATTTATTCCCAGTAAATACTACTGCATTCAGTAAGCAAATGCCACGGAACAGAAGGAAAACTCTGGCAGTTACCAATGAACCAACCTCAGAAAAAATAGTTGTTGCTGGGATTTTACATCTCAAGGCAAACACTGAGAATGCTTTTTTAATATATCTATGACCACAGACATGGTTTAGGTATGATATCCTTCCCTGAAGGATAGCTCAGAAGCAGTATGGTAATCTGAACAGTGATAATCTTTAAACTTGCAATAAATTTAGTTTTGGACTTAAGTCTCACTACTTATTATGCAAAAAAGACATTTTTAATACATACAAGGAACTAAAAATATGTATTTCTTTTTTAAAGTGACATAAATAAACCAATATTTTCTTCTAATAAAAGAACATCAGACATATGGTAAGGCACTTATAAGACACTTGATATATACTTCAAACACTAGAGTAATTCTCTTTCTCCTTTTTATCTTCACTGAAATGATCCAATACACTCTTTTCGTCTTCAGCATCAGCCTTTTGATTGGTAATACTTGTGCATCACTGCACACTAAAGTACATTACTAATGCACTTCATTTTTGACAAATCAGTGAATGTGAGACATATGTTATTTCATAGTCTCCTAAGCAGTTTTACATGTGGCTACTATGACCTACCTAAACAAACTCCACTGGCATCAACAGCATAGTTGTCATGCCCATCACTGTGTTCCTACTGTCAGGAGCCTGTCCCAATCGCTTGCTTATGGTCTGAACATCACACATGCATGAGCAGGGTGATTAGTGTCACATTCATTCCTTTTGGCACAGGAGGGTTAGCAAAGGCATTCACTGACAGACTTTGCAAAAGTTTTCAGCTTTCTCTTACCAGCAAAATCTATCATAAGGTTCCATTTATCAAAGTCCCCTGAGAAGTTAAGCAGGAAAAAGTGTTTTCCGTGCAACAGTTTAAAAAAAAAAAAAAAAAAAAAAAAAAAATGTCCAACTGTCTTAACTTTTTATACACCAAGCAGTGATTACCATTGTGAACACAAGGCAGAAAGCCCAAGACTGCCTGTTTCTTCAGCTCTGATAGACTGCTTCGTGTCCATTACCAGACACAAACAGTGCGTGCAGAAAACCACTGGAGCAGGAGTTCTCAGGAGAGGAGTGCAGAAGTTCTCCTCCCTTTCAGTGCTCTAAATTAACTGGAATCAGAGGGGCTAACAAGTATGATAACTTGCACACCACATGTTTCTAACATTTTTTTGCCCCTTTTTTTCTAGTTAGAACATGGTAAGGCTTGACTTGCTGATGAGACTATAGATTGTAAACTGTACCTGTGTTCTTGAAATAAATGTTTATGTTTTATCTCCTGTTTCATTCCTCAGCATCTTTAGTTGATATCTCCTGGTAAATGCTGAGCACTACGTTAACTCTATTATTTTCTGCGTCTCCAGAACTCTTAATGATCAGAAACATCCCATTCGGCTAATGTCTTGTTAACACCACTCATTGTTTCAACCACACTTGCTCTATGAATAGTAGAGACCCATAGCCAGCAAATAGAATGATTTGGAGATACATGTGAACATGCAGAGTCTTCTTTTTCGCTCCCTCTCAGCTTTTGCAATCTCTTCCAGTATCTGTAAAGCAGAAATCCAAAAACATTTTTCTAATACTGTTCTGCAGATACTGTTGTGATGTTGACTTTTCTCTATTTACTCCTTCCAGTATTAACAGCCAGGTTAAAAAGTCAATTAACAGAGTTATCCAGCTCAGTCTAAAATAAACACCCACACTCACCCACCTCTCCATTCTATTTATGTCGCTTCAAGCTGGAGTAGCAAACACACAGGATTAATATTTCTCATAAACACAACATGTTGTTCTGAAACAAATCTTAACTTCCAAATGGTAAATCCTGTAGAAGAGTACAGGTAATTCATTAATTTACTAAGAGAGTGATGGTACCACTGTTTTTAGAAAATTCATATTAATGACCAGAGCAAACAAGCAAAATGTGCTCAGTAAAACTTTTTTTTCCACCTGCATTTAAATAAGGCATCACTGAAATAACTTATTAGTACCTCTGTTTTGGCTGATGAATTACTTTTGTTTGTCTCTCTCAACAATTTCGCAAGAACAAAAGATATGATTGACTACAATGTATTTCAAAGCAAGACCATCTTTTGTACTTCGATGTCATCTCTTACCTATTAAACTTCAACTCATCCTTCTGTGAAATCTGGAGTTACAAAGACATTAGCAAAAGATTTCTGATGAATGCAACATTTTATAGTGCAGTGTATATATTACTAATGTTCACAGTATTCTACACTTCTGGTTTTGTTCTTCTTGATTTTGTGTACAGGGATAATGACTTCTGGGACAGGGACCTTATGTGTTATTTATATGGGCAACAGTAGGAATCCTTCCACCCATCTTCTCAGCCATGTTATTTTCCACTTGTCCATCCTCACCTAACGTATTGCACTTACCCAACAGTTCATTAGTGCTTCACCTTTTCAAATACACGTTTTATTTCAGAGAGAAGTTGTACTCCAGTTTATATGTCGTTAATGAACTTGCAGCCCATCTCAGTGATTTCCTTGAAGTTTCTCTCATTAGAAACCTAATGCCCACGTCTTTTTATTACATTCAAAGTCTTTTTACCAGGAAACCACTTCAACAGTTCTGAAGATTTTGAATCTGTGGTATTTCCTTTTTAACAAAGTTTTGGTGGCATCAAGAGATGGAAATGGTTGTGAATCCAGGAAGCTCAGAATAGCCCATCATATTGCGTCCATTGTTGGCACAAAACTGGCAGTTAATAGTCTTGAAGCAGCACTTCTTCCATGCTAGGAAGGGAACACTACTGACTCCTCCAGTGTCCGTATCTGGAGTCGACACATGATAGGTAACCTTAAAATATCAATTACATTGTAGGCAGCACAACGAGTTTAGTGATATCTTTTAAATAGACGTCAGATGTATAAACCGTCAGATGTATAGGACACAGCCTAGGTGACTATCCTGAAAAAGCTATTCATCTGGCAATTAGATCACATACAAAAAGACAGATTTTAAGGAAGACTGAATTATATCCCTGAGACAATTTATTGTTCAATATCATGTCCACTACTTTTGATCCTAGAAAAAAATCACATGTTCACGCAATCTTTTTAAGAACAATGGATCATAAGCATCACTAGAAACTTCAAACTGATGAAATTTCAACCACTACTGACATGCAAGAAAATTAAAAAAAAAAAAAAAAAAAATTCAACCCCGAAACAGTTTCTTAGAATAGCCTCAGCCTGGACAGAAGAAATGATTAGTGCATGAAGATTACCACATGCACATGCTCTTTAACTTTCCAAAACCAATTTCAACCATGGACTGACTGTTTGTTGTGAGTACCAATTATACTTGAACACGGTGTATGAGAAGTAATGAATCAACACAGAGGGATCACAAGCAGACTAAGTGAACTTCATCTCAACTCAAATCAGTGGATTATTTATGTATTTACAGTTGGTTGCATTAAAGCCTCAAAGAGCTTATGACCAATACAGTGACAGAGATATTAACATCCCATCAGCAAGGTGTCAGCCCTGAAAGAAGGAAAAGCTTTGCATTTCCTTAAATGAATGGAGATATCACTTTCAATGGATCAGTGAAGAAAGCAATAATTGCCTTAAGGCTTACTGCAGTTTATGCAGGCAGTTTCTCAGTTGTTTGTGGTGGATCATCAGAAGTCAGCATGCAAATGGAGCACATCATAATAAACTTCTATAGCTTTTAAGAGCAAAACTTTTGAAACAGTTTGTTACCAAGAACCTAGAAGGAGATAAAAAGTGGCAAGGTTACAGAAAGGATAGAAGTGTCCTTTAGCATTACCCACAATCACTCATATGGAAACCCCAAGAGTAACTGCAAATGTTAAGTGTGAATCTTGGAAAACAAAACTTAAAGATAACAGGATGCATCTTAGTAGCTTTGTGCATGACCAAAAATATATCAGCTTTTCCTCCCTATACCTTATACATATATATATATACACACCTTTCCAACTGAAAAAAAACAATACATTAAATCATTTAAAATAGCTTATTTTTTTCTTTGCAGCCACTAACACTTGAAATCATGTATATTAAAAAATGTCACCAAAACCTGATTGTTTCTGTGCTTCAAAGGAAAACAATCCATTGTCTGTTTATCTGCCAGGCAGCAGCAAAACTTAATTTAGGATAGTTGCAGATGTAAAAAGGTTACTTCAATCAAATAAATGGCTGGGACTTTGAAAATGCAACCTCATTTAGAGCTGCTAATTTTAATATGTCTACTATTAAAAGGAAAACAAGAATAAATATTTGCTTCCAGCCAGATGCTTCGCTTCCGTATTGTGTAACACAGCAGAGCATGATCAGAAAGTCATCCTTTGATCTGAAAATATATGTAACGTAAGTTTTCAGTCATTTTTCATCTGCCAAGGGAATTTCAAAATTATAGGAAATCTGTTTGTCAGCCTTTAGTACAGCAAAATGTTGAGGCACACCCACGCAGATAATTACATATATATTGAAAAGATCTTAAATATTTTCCCACAATTATCACTTTCTTTAGAAACAAGGTGAGGGTTACCTTTTCTTTGCATTGGCAAAGATGAATATAGTGCAAAGACACTTTTGGTGACTGAATACTAATTACATGCTAAAATTGCATGCTAAAAATTTCAAGGTGCTGTCTCAGAAGTAAAATAGTCTTACCTGGGTTGTACTCAAGTCTATGACATAAAGAATTCACTGAAGAGCAATTTACAAAAAAAAGAAAAAAGAGAGAGAGAGAGAGAACAAATTCTTTAGTCAGAAGTGTAACTTACCTAAAAACATCTCAGAGCAAAAAAGAAAATACGGAAAATAATTTCATTCAGTGACATATGTTGACTCTTGGATACCCAATTTCACAGCAAATAAGATAATCTTACCCTGAATCAGTCATTTTCTCTGGGGGAAGAAAAAAAAAAAAAAAAAAAAAAAAGTTGACTTTTAATGTTATCCCAAGTACTGATGGGCCAAACCTTAATAAAAGGTTGGATCTGAACTTTTTGTGTTAGAAATACCTTGTAGCTGGTGACTTTGTACAATGAGCACATACAAAGTTCCCAGAACCTTTGACATGGGTTTTCTCAACTGTTTTAAAACATGTGGGATTTACTACATCTTTTCCTATCTCTAATGCAGCAACAGAAAGAATATTTTTCTCTGTAAGTGTATTTGGGCAGATGCAGATTCTGCTATGGCTGAACTTCTATTAAAATTGTCAGTGGAACAGGCATGGAATTTTATGAGTAGGTTTATGAAAACAAAATGTGCTGAAATATATGAAAAGTAATAACATGTAGCATTTTCACTAATAAAATGAGGCTTGTGATGACCGACAGTACATTTGAAGGCAGTAGAAATACACATTTGAGATAAAAAACACATGATACACCAAGGTATATGCTGTTTTCCTGGAAAATTGTCTAAAATAAGGCCTTTTTCTGCACTTTTCCATGTTTCTGTCCTATCTCTCTGACCTATTTCCCATGGCTGTGACCTGGTCACAAAAAAGTCGCAGGCTGCGTTTCGGAGGACACATTAGACCAGTCTCCATCCTCTAGTGCTGTGTCCAGATCCCAGGGTGCATCTCAAAGCCTTTGCCTCTGAGAACATGGCTTTGCTGAAAGAACATTTTCAAAAGAAAACCTCATTTTTCAACAAGGCTTTACAGATAACACCAGCCCCTGTTAAAAATCAAATCTACTTATTTTTTTAAATGCAACATTTATAGTTTGCTAGATCCACTAATTAACTATCCATCTAACATTTGCTCTATTTTTTTCTTAATGTGCTGTTGAAAACGGGTAAAATCTTCTACAGTTTAGAAACGTTGCACCTAGCTAAGGCATCTCTAAAAAGCCCAGCTTAGAGATAACAAAAGAGCCCCTAAATTATCTTGAGAAAGCCAAAATCAAACTGCGTGCAGAACACTCAAAACAGCAGCAGTCACTGTGTTACACCACTTTCAAACAAATCATGTATTTTTTCTGTCCTGTGGAAATAGACATTATTTACAGGAATAAGCCCAATTATATATTTATTTTGCATATCATTAATGCCAGGAAGGTTGTACTATAAGAAATGTTTAGATATAAGAGTGAGCCAGAGGGAATTGAATCTACATGTGACAGATCGCTGCAAATGAAACCTGTTTCAGTTTCATTCAAAATATGTTGGTAAGCAATTCTCCTAGAAAACTTCCAGGGCTTGTATGTTTTTTTAAATATTACAGATTCCTAAAATAACCCAGAATATCTGTGGCATTGTACTCGGTCTGGCGGAGCCGGAATTGTTTTTCCCCTGTAGCAGCCCTCACGGTGCTGTGTTTGATGCTGGGAGCTGGCAGGGTGTTGGTGGCACCCTGGTGCTGTGGCTGCTGCTGAGCAGTGCTTACACAGCACCGAGGCTCTTTCCGACATCTCCCCCCTCAGTGGGATGGGGTAGGCAAGGTCTTGGGAGGGGACACAGCCAGGACAGCTGCCCCGAACTGGCCAAAGGGATATTCCAGACCATGTGACGTCTGCTCAGGATAAAGCTGGGAGAAAGGAGGAAGGGGGTGGGGGCACCCTTGGTCCTCTGAGGCAACCACTACATGTATGGGAGCCCTGCTCCTCCTGAGAAGGCCCCACATCGCCTGTCCATGGGAAGGAGAGAATAAATCTGCTTGCTTTTTTTTTGCTTCCGCGCTCTGACCTTTGCTTCGCTTTGCTTATATTAAAACTGCTTTTGTTTTACCCACAAGGAGTGGCCTATCTTATTTTCTTTCCCCTCTTTGCCCTGTTGAGAAAACAAGGGAAAGGGGGGGAAGTGATAGAGTGACTTGGTGGGTACCTGGCATTTAGCCAAGATCAAACCACCACAGGCATAAACATCTCGGTATCAACTCAGGACGCTGGCTTTATAGGCTTAGTGATTATCCTACTCTTAATTGTAAATAAAAAACTTCTTTTTTTTTTTTTAATAGAGCTCAGCTTTTGTATATTATCCACATTACTGGAAGATGTCATTTTTTCTAATGTGGTTCTTATGCTGAAAGACAAACAACACTTTTAGCTTCTAGTAAATTGTCCTGAAGGTTTTCAGTACTGTCTGGCAGATTCACACATAAAGTATAGCAGAAACAGAATTTCATTCCAACAGTGAAATTCCAGTTTTATACTGTGATGAGATTAAGAAGGCCAGGTAACTTTACAGACTAAATTATGGGTATTCAAAACTGCAGCATGCAAAACATTAGGCTACTACTTTATTATTCAATTATATATTAATACAGAATCAAAAGACATCATAGTGTGATTTTATTGTTAACCACATATGTTATAAGTTTTTTATAACCAACCACTGACTCCTTTCATAAGAAATTTCCTTTTTAAGATATGAATTACCATTCCAAAAGGAAGTCTTTAAGAATTCAACAATCAACAATGTTTATTAATGGCCTTATACTGGGAAATTGTGCTCATTCCAAGTGTTCTCTTAGGATAATTTCAAATTTTAGATGAAAAGCTTAAGCCACTGTAAACGAAAAGGCAGGGGGAGGGAGTGGGAGGGATGACGGGACAGGAGACACATGACATGGTGCTGGGCAGTGGAGAATCTGTTCTGGTACTTGGGCTGCAGCTAATGAATCCTATAGAGCTCCAAGGTGCCTCAACCCAAGACCACAGCTCACACAGCCCAGTCATAAAGAAAGGGTTTACAACTCACCTCCAGTCCACTTCCTATGTACCATAATAACAGCTAACCAATTTTTTCCCCTTGTGCAGCCAAAACACAGGGAGGGTGGGAGCAAGTGGATTTATTCTAGTTAATGTGGATAGGGCACATGTGAAAAAACTCCAGTCGTGTCTAATTCGCAATGGTTGTGTCTGCATTAGGATGGGGGTTTGGTTCAAAGCAGCAAGGAGGTTTTGAAGTAAATCCCCAAATGATCCTGACTTCCAACGCATTGGTTTGGTCTGCAGTGTAGTGTTGGCATGGGCGAAATAAACTTTCTCTGGAGGAAACTATAGTAGAAGCTGTTCCCCAGGTGTTCACCAAATGCACTCCAAACCCCACTCCCAAATGGGGCGGAGGGATCCAAACCAAGGGCTGGTCCTTTGGACAGCTTCAAGCTACATGTAAGGTGGAAATGCTCGCTTCAGAGCACCAGGTTAAATTTGGTCTGAAATAAAATCCATCATAGTATGTAGCTATAGGGGGGCTCAGCATCAGCTCCTCTGAGTTGTCTTTCCTAATGCAGACATAGCCACTTATTTTCAGATTTAACTCACTCAGGCCAATATTTAACAGGCATATATGTAGTAGCATAGATCTATGTAGAAAGAGCTATTCTCACTGCTCTGTGATGCTCATATAAATGTAGGTATCTCCATGTACTGCGTTTATTTGGTGTTAAAACTGGTACATATGCACAGGTGTAAAAGCTCCTCAAAACCCTGTGGAAATCAGCCCGTTCTCTCTTTGTCAGTGATAACTATCAGCCTGGGTATGAGACAAAATATATGCACAGCAGAGGTGGAGGGATAAAAGCAAACCAAGCTGCTTTCTTATCTTCAGGGAAAAGAGGGGCATCACTCCAGCCTTGTGAAGTTGTTTTTTGGGGTTTTTTTCCCCCTAGAAGAACCAGGTAAGTCAAATTTTCTTGTAGTTCCCAAAGAGGCGGGAGTCATAAACTTTATGTTTCAGCATCCTGCATACAGTACAGACAGTGACAAGAAGAACAGATGTCATCATGCCCTCACATAGAAACTAGGGAGCAAACAAGTGGCTTGTGTCTTCTCTGCACCTGCCAGCCAAACAAGCTAGAGGCAGTTGTGGTCTCCAAACAAAATTCACCTTCCAGCTTCTGAATGGCTCTTAGTAGTACAAACCACTGCAAAACTGAGGCTGCACTTTAATGCTATACCATTTTCATAGCATTGTTTCTGCAGATTAGCAGCTAGGAAAAGAAATGGCAGGGACAGCCACAGCCTGAGCTGTACATTTACATCAGCTTGTGGCTTTGATGCCTGCTCTGTCACCAGGAAGCCAAAGAGACAACCAAAACACAGTCCTGGTGATGGAGTACAGGAGTCCTTTCTGATCAGTGCACTGAGTGGAAGAGGAGTTGGCACTGTGCATAAGGATGCAGGACTACAAGATATTATATAAATGAACCGATGTGATTCAGCAAAATGGGTAGCGTCTGTTCACCATAAACCAGTCATGACCGCGTTGGCTTCTTGGGCAAATCTGTGATTTACTCATTGCTTAAATGTTGCATTGTTAGTCACCAAGTATTGGCTGTGGACATCTCGCTATGTGTCTGTGCATGAAGATATTCAGAATGCAACATCGTATACAAATCTTCCTGTGTCTTCTATAAAACCCCCACGCACGGGTTACATTATACCCATAGCTATAGGCTTTCATTGGCCCCACACTTACCCGCAACATTGCAGATGACAACCTCTTGTGCGCAAGCTGTGGTCAGCTCCTGCTCTTTGCTTATCAGCGTCAGCAAGGGTAGGGACTAGTGGTAAGGAGAAGCTCTTTTGTTAATTTTCCCACAAAGAGTTTCTGTTCTGGAGAAACCGCTTCCCCATTATCAATGTCCTTGTGAGATAAACTACACTAAGATCTGTGCCTGTCAGGAAAAACAAATTGCAATAGCTAAGAATGTGATAATAAATGCAGTGTTATAGCCTCCAGTATTAAAAGTGAAGTCATGCCCTACAATATTTACCTAGAAGTGATGCACAACATTTCCCTCCAGGCAGTAAACAATAAGAATTAATCAAGTTGTATACAAGGAAAGGGCATGGCATCACCTCTGCTAGCTGTTCTGCTTTCTGTGCTTGACACACCTTTTGCCCATTTCAATTAAAGAGTGAGTTTTTTAGGGCAGCTCAACTATTTCTAAGGTAATAACAGTGACTCAACAAGCAATATTTATCTCTGCGCGCAAGTGGTAAACAGGGGACAATGAATACCTAAATTTAGTATTTGTCCAGGCACCAAATGTTATAGTAGGAAGCGATATTCTCCCAATGCCAAATTAGAAGTGAGAAAGGCCATGAATTATTGGTATACCTCTTTGACTTTAATTTACATTGCACCTCACGCTCAGGTCTCTGTGGCAGCCTGATAATAATGAAACCAGAACCAACTGGTAGTTGATAGGAGAGCTGAGCAAAGCAGAACATAAACAAGCTCTGTATTACCTAGCACCATTTGTCAAGGGGCTGTTATCAGCCTGAAATCTGCTGCAAGAGCAATTCCCAACTCTGCTTTTTGGTAATAACAGCATGAAGGAGAAGATATTGCATTGACAGCAGCAAGGAGTCAAAGTCATGCAAGCTCAAAATCATGCCTCATAAGCAAGTGTTGGGTTGCACCATCAGTCTGGGTATCTCAATGCCAGGTTGGGCAGTAGGAGTTCAAGACATTTTTTCAGTCTACATCAGCATGTATTGACAGCTGAAAATTCGACTGAAAATAAAAGGGGTTTATGTCATTAATTGACTCAACTCACCTTCTGACAAACACAGCAGGTAGCTGGGATGCAGGGAAGAGAGAGGTCTGGGTCCTTGCTGTCTGGTACATCAAGATTCTTGCAGCTAAGATCAGGGATGAATCTGTTCAACAACACTTAGATCCCCTCTCATGGCAAAGCTGGGCAAAATAATCCCATCTGGCTGGCAAGAAGAGGGGAGCAGCATCCAAGTACTTGAGGAGGGGCATTTCAGTGGGGTACTACTGGGGACACACAGCCAGAGGACTGACAAGGAGCTGGGAATATCTTGCATAGACTGGCTACAACAGAGTGCATGTCTCTGATGGATGAAGCTATGCTCATTTACACAGACTTTCTGTCTTTGTAGGAGCATATCAGAAGGGACATTCCAGTAAAGGAGACACAGGGACTGAAGGAACAGTGAGATTGTCACCAATCTGTAGCAGAAATCCCTGGGGTGCAAATCTGAACCACTGGGAGAATTCTCATTGTTTGCAGAGCACCAGCATCTGCAGAGGTGGAGCATTCTTCATGTTTTTTCTTTGCCCTTGAAGTGTTCTTATTGACACGATTTCATTTTTATGGCAGATTCTGTAATCTAAAGTGGATGTCAAGTCACACATAGTGGAGAAGAAGCAGTGGAGAGGACCAGTTGTGCTATGCCTCTCATTATCTGATGGCAAGAAGTTAATAATTCACAACTCTCTAAACCTCATCACTGTCTATTCCCAGAAGTTTTGTGATTATCTATTAGCTCCTTAACTATCATTAAATTAATATTCCTCCTACTTTGTTTGTAGTACTCCCTTTATCAAATTTAGATGCCTGCCATTTGTCTTGTGTGCTTCTACTGACAGATGTGATACAACTTTGAACAAAGGGCCTGGGTGGCTTTGCTGGGTGAGGGGGACACGGAGACATCCCTGTACCCTGCCCACACACCTTCAATGCAGTTCCCACTCTCTCAAGCAGTGCTTACGCTTGGACGCTAAAGCTCAGCACCAAAGTATGGGAGATGGCACACAGTGAAGAGCGTGGCCCAAAAAACTTTCCATCCATGCTGTGGCTGCTGGACCCACTAGAACTTGCTGCAGCTGAGCCGCCAGCCCAAGATCCCTTTCCTTCCCACAAAAGGACCTTAAGAACACAATCTCTCTGGCTTTCTAGATACTTATTCATGACAGTGATCCAGTCTCTACTGCTGCATGCTGAACTTCTACTGACCATAAAGGGATCACAGGGGGACTTCAAAGTTTCACACAGCCAAGAAACCTTACCTGAAATGGCTGTGTGCTGCCTGAAGTTAGAGAAGAAAACACCAGCTCTAACAAGCAAGGACAAGATGCCATCACTGCCTGCATCTGTGCCTTACTTCAATTTCTGCCTTGCAAAAAACCTGCTTCCAGTTAAGGCATCTACAGTTCTTTGGATTGCAGCTTTCACCCTTTAAATTCTTGGGGGGTAGGAGGGGTGTTCCTTGAAGAACCCTACTTGAAAATTACAGCTTATCTCCTATCTTCCATTCTTCCATTTAAGAATTGCTTGCCATTTCCTTAACTTCAGGGGACTGTCATAGATGCTTTGTATTCTTCTATGCTGTTCTAACATTTGTTCCACCTTGTTCAAAAAAGAGTAAGTCCAGATTTAAGTTTATACAACATTCAGTAAAACAGATCTTCCTTTTGGACAAGATCACTCTTTTTATACTATAAAACTGAATAATTTCCTGGGAATCAGAATTAAGTAAAAGCATAAATTACTGTAATGGTCCTGTTTTAAAGACTGTTTTTCTTACTGCTTCCTGGAGTTCCCTGATACAACATTTATTTCAGTTTTGCCTGATATTTAGCACTCTCGTGAAGAGGAGCAACTGCTTAATGATATTAAAATATTTATGTCAGCAGTATGTTCATAAACAAAAGTTGTGTAACCTCCTTTTATGCAAGCTGGTTCTACCAATGTATAAACACACTGCAAGAAGAGTGCTGGAAAGGCCAACAGAAAATTAATTTCATCTAAATGAATTAATTTAATCTAAACAACAGAAGTTATAATAACGGAAAAAAAAAGAACAGCATACATTCAGTATCTTAAATGCTTGGAAATATAACAAACGTGGGAGAATTTGGCAAATGCTTTGTCTCACACAAGCGTCTCCTTTTATCATGCAAAGCCATAACCAGAGCTGTACCATCCGGCCTCCTGCCACTTTTCTTACACCAGTTTGCTGCTGGCAAGCTGATCCTGTCCACATCTGGAAATACCCTCCATACAGTCATGCATACTTCTCCATATATTTGGGATCTGTGTTGGATTGTACATGGACTTTGGCTATGTGGGATCTTACAGAGGAGTTTCAAAGCGCCTTTTGACCAGGATGACCTTTAGTTGTAGACACACCCTGGGAGGTGGAATGGGTATGTGCTGCCCCTTCCCATTGCACAACACGTAGCGTGCAGCAGCTGCGAGGACATGACAGCCCTATTCGCTGGACAATGAATAAGTCCAAGGCCATTCATAATTCTTATTACAGATCTAAACTTCCAGTACCTCTGACCCTGGTATTATATTGTTCATGCATGGAGCCCTGAAGTGCAAAACTTCAGAAGCCACCATGCAGAGCAACTGATCTTCCTGAAGGCCTGAACAAGGAGCAGGAAGAGCAAAAAGAGTATTCACTGTAGAAATATGAGAAAGGGTGTTTGAGTGAATTACAGTTGCACATGTCAGAAGAGAGATGTTGTGGCAGGTTTGGTGCATTCCAGATGACCCTTCGGTTCTGACAGGTTAGCAGGTACGGTCCTTCCCTGCAGAGGGGAAGACCTGATGAAATATCCCTTCTGCCAGATTTAGAGTGGAGCACTGATTTTGGATCTCTTTTCTCACAGAAAAAAATTCTCACTGTAGGACCGAGGTGCGCAAACTAACAAACACACACTCCTCCCCTTATTTTGTGATGACACATAGATCCCCATGTAAACCTAATCCCTCACTACTCAATGGCCTTTAGATCTATTGAAAGTAAGCCACATATTTTTTCTTATAAGATTAAGTGAGGAAAGAGACCATATTGTGGATGGACTGCTGCAGAATAAGAAACTGCTAGTAGTAAAAGCCTCCACTACTGCATACATCTATAGTCTTTTGGGGAGCAGGACTTGATTTTTGAATGTTTCTTGTAAATGAACAGGAAAGAAATACCTGCTCAAGTCATCAGCTCTCCCCCAAATTAAAAAAAAAAAAAAAAATCATAACAAGGCCCTGAATATGGGCTGGTGGGATGAACCCCATGACAAATATCCACAGATGTGCCTCAGGCCAGGCAGACCCTTCCTTCCCACAAGCTGTGAAGCACTGGCTGGTAGAGGTAGCAAGCTGTACTTCAGAGCAACTGGTTCCCACTTTTATGGTGGGTGTTCAAAAGCTTTTCTTGTCAAACATAAATTTTCTTGACAAATGTAAACATCTCATGAATTCTTGCTTCACCTGTCCGATTCTTGCACGTGCTTAGATGTAGAGAGGACCTTGCATCCCCCATGGACTCCGTGGCCACAGGGGCATTAGTATTGCACAGTCTTATTTCCCTGCACTACACAACACAGCACACGCTGAGCTCCAGATCCACATGAGAAAACTCAAACACACACATCAATGCCTTCTTAGCTGCAAAGAAAAACCCATTTTTTCCTAACACAACACATCTTGCAAGTCTTCGCTTGGGCTTTCTTCTGCGAGGATCATACCAGATATAGACATTAGAGCTGCCCTGTAGAATGATTGAGAGAAGACAGACAGCAGCAGGGAAGAACAGTTGTAAGCCCTGTCCAGGGCTCCGGAATGACAAATCAGCAGTTACATCCAGGACTCTTATTTGGAGAGTTGACCCATGCAACCTTAAGATCACAGCTTACACCTTCCTCAACATTATCTCTCCTGCTTCTTTCTGCTTGTATTCAGTGTGGCCATCAAATACATACCTGCACTCTGATAGCACAAGAGTTTGTCTTTCTCTGTATTACGAGAAAGAAAACCAGCACAACTGGGTCTTAAGGAAAGATGCTTACTAAACATGCACCTTTTGTGAGGCTCTATAGCTGCTCTTAATATAGTAGTTTTCTAATGACAGAGCAGAGGGCTCAGAAATTGTTTAATGTCTTTTAATGTATCCAAGCTTTAGTGAGCGTCCTACACATCAGGCACTGGACTACTATTTAAAACTTATTTAAGGTATTATAATCTCTCTAAGTCATGCAGTGAATTTATCTTGTGCCACTATTTGTCAGCATGACTCTGACTAGGGGCTGAAAATTTACCTTATTACCCTGGAGAAGCTCAGCATCTGACTAGAGGCTGAGAATTCACTTTATTACCTGTGGAATCTCAGTATCTACCAGCGATGTAGGGGCTCCTTGATTCCACTCAAGAAATAAGCTATTTCAGTGGGAAAAAACACTGAAGCTGCTTTTTGTCAGATCAGAGACTGCAATCACTAATTCAGTCAGCTCACAAGGACTCAGCGATCCAAATGTCTTTTTGCTTTTTCTATGGGCTTTGATGAAGCTGGCATTATCATGCTAAATTGCAGTTTAGGACTGCTGTGCGTGTACAGATTTATTAGAAGAAAACTATTAGATGCCTTCAACGCAGTGCCAAGTATGCAATCCCTGACATATAATTAAATAAGGCCCCAAAGCATGTATTTTAATCAATCCCTGTTCAGCAGAGCACTTACGCATGCACACTTAGCTTCAGCACATGCACATAGGTCCTTTTGTTAGGAGGGAAAAACATGGGAGCGGTAAGAACTGTCCTACCAATGCTATTGGGCCAGTCACTACAGGGATAAGATACTGTACGACTTTGGTAATGGCTTATATTTTCAAAAGTATTTCTATAAATCAGAAGCTAAGACCAGATTCCGGAGTGACCTAGTCATGGTGCTGTAACTATGGTGAATTAAGGACAAAACCACACGAGTTCTGGACAAAATAGTATTCTTTACTATATAGTATGTAGTTGGATAAAACTCGCAAACTTTAGGCAGCAGAAATCTTTCTTCAGCTCTGTAAAACTAGGATTCGTCCCATTTGACCTGAGCTGGCTACAGGTAAGCTATGCTGTCTAAACAAGTCCCCCAGGATTTCTCTGCAGTCAGTAGAGATCATCTCTAGATACCAATTTATCCCATCCAAAGGTTTCCAAGAAAGGTAGGGTGAATCACCCTCTGTTTCTGTGTTGTTTTTGGAAAAGCCAACAAAACTAGTTTAGATTCAACACATTGGCTTCATCAGACCAAACGCACATGTCCATCCAAGCTACCTGTCTCTCTGTATAACTAATGAAGACATTCATGTTGCAGACTACCATGCCACAATGTAAACATCTAAAATGAGATGACTTATGACCTAAACATAATTATTTCTCTCCAGCCTGGCCTACATTGACTAGTTTAGCTGCAGAGAGAGGGCTAGATTCAGTCCCATAAACATAGGTGCCTCTCACTGTTTTGGGCACTGTGGGTTATCATGTGTGGCCACCAGCTGCCCTCCCAGAAGGGTGCAGGTCTGGAGTCACTCCCTTAGCACCACTACATATCATGGGAGCCTAGGGAGTAAGGTCACATGAACCCTACAGAACCAACACCCAGCATTACCTACTGTGAACCCCTTCCTGTCTTCTACCTTGTTAATGGCTCCGTGGGGTGCAGCAGATCTCCTTCTAATTGCCAGAGAAAGCAAGAAACAAAACCAGTTGTTAAAGGTCAGGCATTTACACATCAAACGGGGTCTCTTAACGAACCGAAACAGCTGAATTCCACTGCTCCCACTTTCAGCTGAGATTAAGCATGGATCATTTCAAAGCAAAGTGGTGTATCTTCCCAAAAAGCAAAGAACCTATGAAAAATGTGTATTGACTTAGAAGCTACTATGCAACCTGAACTGCAGCAGTGCAAGCCTCTCTCTAATCCATTACAGCTGTGCAAAATGTAATAAAACTACTACAAGGTGCTCTAATTCCATTTACTAATAATCATAAAAGTATTTGAGATGTGTCTGATGAACCGTTTAGAAGATAGCATTTTCCAAAGATGATTTGTAGTCCAAAGAAAAGCTTTTAATACTATATAAATTAGATTTTATGTACAACAATACTTAAAACCATTTCAAAGGAGGTGTTTTTGTTGTTTTATAGTCACTGTTCAGTCTTCATTGACTAATTTGTTTGAAGAAAATGCTTGGCTTCTGAGTTCTTCCCAATGAATCACAGAACAGGAGTAACATCATCATTTGTCATTTTTTTTTATCTGCAGATGCCATTGTGCTCAGTGTAGCTCTACCTAGTTAATCTGCACAGCTTCTGATGAATTGCATTTATAGTAAAATACACAAAATAATTTTGTGCTTAACTAACATCCTGAGCAGC
Organism: Athene cunicularia; assembly: GCF_003259725.1. Classification (NCBI taxonomy): domain Eukaryota; kingdom Metazoa; phylum Chordata; class Aves; order Strigiformes; family Strigidae; genus Athene; species Athene cunicularia. The sequence goes on from NW_020799095.1 coordinate 45,576,578, forward strand.
TCCACTGGCAAATAAATTCCTACATGCTGCAAACACACAAATGTTTTACATTTCCAGAAACAGAGGCCAGGTGTGCTGGAGACATACATGAATAAATAAATCAACCATTAATTGTTCTGCAGTAGCATTGAGATCATCTAGCCTACTAGGTTGAAAGTGACTGCCACATTTTTATTTTTGTCTTACCATGAGCTTTTTCCATCTCTAGGCACTCCCATGGCATTTTGGAGCATACAGCTGGTCTTACTCCAAAGCTAGAAGTGTGAGGGGATTTTCTCACATATTTGTTTTATGCCATCTTTGATCTGACGTTTCTAGATAAAGATTCTCCTTAAAGGTACAATTTTCTCTGCTCCCATTTCCTCCAGGAGAGCAGGGGTTTCCTGCTAGCTTCTATTAGTCTGTTTGTTACACTGAATTTTTCCATTCCACTAAAATACTGAAGATGCGTCCACTCTTTTCACCTGGCATGACCTTGCAAAACAAAGCAAACACTAAACACACTCCCATGCAGCTATGCCTGACTGACCCCAGGCTTGCCTTAATCTCCTCTCCTCCAGCCCACAAAGTCATTCAAGAGAAGCAAATTTTCTTCTCCCATATATAGAATTTTGCACTCACTTCCCATCTGCAAAGCTGGACTGTGAGTACCTGTCCCCCCTTGCCAATGCCATATGATTTAAATACTGAGTCACAAAGAAGTTAAGCTTTTCATTTATCCACCAGAGTAAACAATATTTGAAAAACAATCCATAAGATACAGTGAAATAGAAACTATATCTCTCCAGGACTTCTGGGCATCCATAAAGTTTTCAACAAACCACTATCTCACCATCAAAAGTCTCACAGAAGCAGCAGTGCTGGCTAACACTGCCAGTGACATGTGGGGTATGTTAAAAGGAGCACAGACTCACACAAGATGCCTCTGACACCTCCATTAAACTTTCCCCATCTACAGCTTGTGCTTGCAAAAAAGAATTAGAGAAGGAAGCTGGAAATCTAAGCAGCATTGGGCTGCCATATATATTTTTTTAAGTATGTACCAAGACCTATGTGGTTATCAGTTTTGTTCCTTCTTTCCTTCAGTGGCACAAAGCAAATGCCTTACCTCAAACATCTTCCTGAAAAGGGAGCCTCTGAGGTCAGCTTTAACAGCAGCCAGAGAAGAAGGACACCTCTGAAATGAAACATCTCTCAATTCAGTGAGTTTAGACACTTTTTGGTTTCCAATAGACAAAAAAGTACCTAACATGGAAATATACCTTTCCATTTTAGCTCATTAAGGAGCAGCTTCCCATCTGAAGTTCAATATCATTAATTCAGTACAGATTACAGAGGACCATAAATCCACCACAGACCAACAGTGTTGGGATGAGACACAGAAATGTTGACAACCCTCTCATCCCACCCTGCTCCACCAAAGAAATGTTTGAGAAGGGTGGGGGTGGGGAAGAGAACAATAATTTTCCATTTTGAGGAAATTCTTAACTTATTTCTTGAATGTAAATTTATACAACATCAAAGAAGTAATGATTTTCCCTTACAGTTTACACATTAAAAAAATTATTGTGGAAAATCTTCTTTCCTGCCATGCTGCCCAACAAAGACATTACCAACTCCAGCTTAAGGATTTGCCTCCACAGTAAAATTTGATCACTATATGTTGAGCACCATGTAATTCTCAGTTACTCCCAGTTATATACCCCACAGACACGCCTACTCCAGCATAACATGGCCTTTTTTCCAGTTTAGCTTTTGATTTTAACCTGTGTAAGCTGTGCTGAAAAAAAAATATATTCACTACAACAGCGGTGGATCTACAAAGGAGTTACATCCTCAAGGTTACATTTTCAGGATACGCAAGAATCTCTGCCACCCTCCTGGAGATCAGCTCTGCTGAGTATTGAATAACAAACATCCTCAGGAGTTTGGGTAACACATGACTAAATCCAGGGCAACTAGACAGGCCAGCAGTTCAGTAGACTCAGTGCCCACTTTCCTCCATCTCAAACATCAAATACGCATTTACACCATTCAGATCTCTGCCCATCACTTTCCCTTCCCCTACATACACTACCTGCTCTGCACTGCCCACATATTTCCACCCTCCCAGTGAAAGAATAAACTTGTACAAAACCTCACCAGTTCACTGCAGTGCTAGCAGCAGGAAGCAGATCAGTAGAGCAAATGGTGCTCCTGGTTTCTCTGGCCATTGCTTCACATCTTCTTATATTTGGAGCAACACTTTAAATACACCGAGTTCAGCCATACAGGAAAATCACTGGTATTTCACTGCAATTAGAGTGGCTGATTTACGCCAGTCAAGTGGGACTTGGTCCTCTAACCTGAGTGAGGTAAAACCACATTCAGGAAATCCCACCTGCTCTCACTCCATAAAAACTCAAACAGAAATAATTCCCCGGCACTCCTGGCACAGTAAACCAACAGTGACTATACACTAAGACTTCAGGGAAGGTTTTGACTGGTTGGGCTCCAAACACCATAAACTATAAGAATAGGAAAAAGCAGCAGGGAAAATATTTCCATCTCTCCCACTTTGGTATTACCTCTGCTACTGTAAGTACAGCTTCTATGGTTTTCACTTTCTAGGCAGCAAAAACATGAAAGGAGCTGTAAACCTTGAATTTCTGATTCACACCTAACATAAAACCTTTGGAGTCATCCACCTCACCTGCTTTTCAACCAGCTGCATCAGTACATCTTACTGCTGCATTCACACTCTCAGCATTCTGTCCTAGCCCCAGAGAGATCACATTGCACAGCTTAAGCTAAAAGAAATGAAGAAACTCTTATTCCACAACCAGAGTCATCAACATATAACTAGAGAACACATCTAAAATCTCCCAGCATAGACCACACTTTGCATTACAGTTTGGTGTGAGCAGAAATATGTTTAAAACAAGAGATCAAAATCAGGGCTAGGAGGCAGCTGACAATTATTCAAAATCAGTGGGGAAGACCGAACAGCTGCAGGTGCTTTTGCCTCCTATAGGTGTAAAGCATGTGCTAGAAAATTGAGTGAGTTGATAAAGTCTGAGGTGAAGTCTTGAAGGCTTGCATTTTATCTAATTTGTTGAATAATTGCAAATGTACCTGTTTAGTTTGACTTATATATATTTCTGTAGGAATAAGCAGTATTTTTCTTCACTGGGCAAATGCTCCCAGTGTAAAACTTATGGCAGACAATTAGGACAAAAGTTTGACTTCAAATCTTCAGGGGTTTTTGTGGAAACACAGAAAGAAAACAGAAGATTTGAAAACTTAAAGTATCTGAGAAGTCGTGGCAGTCTGGTGAAGTTCCCGCTGCCTGAAACAGGGGAAACAAAATTCCCATTTTGAAAAAGGGAAAAAAAGAAGACCCAGGGAACTATCAGTCTCACCTCTGTGCCCAGTAAGATCATGGAGTGGATTTTCGTGGAAACTGTGCTAGGGCACATGGAAAATAAGGAAGTGATTGGTGACAGTTAACATAGATTCAGTAAAGACAAATCATGCCTGATGAATTTGGTGGCTTTCTACAATTGTGTTACTGCATTGATGGATAAGGGAAGAGCAACTGATGTCATCTACCCAGACTTGTGCAAAGCATTTGACACTGTTCTGCATGACATCCTTGTCTCTAAATTGGAGAGACGTGGATTTGACAGATGGACCACTCGGTGGGTAAGGAATTGGCTGGATGGTTGCACTCAAACCGTTGTGATCAACGGCTCAATGTCCAGGTGGAGAGCAGTGACGAGTGGCATTCCTCAGGGGTCAGTGCTGGGTCAGCGCTGTTTAACATCTTTGTGGGTGACACGGACAGTGGGATTGAGTGCACCCTCAGCAAGTTTGCCAACACCACCAAGGTGTGTGGTGCAGTTGACATACTGGAGGGAAGGGATGTGCCATCCAGAGGGACCTGGACAGGCTTGAGAGGTGGGCCTGTGCAAACCTCATGAAGTTCAACAAGGCCAAGTGCAATGTCTTGGGACTGCACCTGGGTCAAGGGAATCCCCAGCACAAATACAGGCTGGGCAATGAGTGGATTGAGAGCAGCCCTGTGGAGAAGGACTTGGGGGTTAGTGGATGGAAAACTGGCTATGAGCCAGCAATGTGTGCTCACAGCCCAGAAAGCCAACTGTATCCTGGGTTGTATCAAGAGAAATGTGGCCAGCAGGTCAAGGGAGGTGATTCCCCCCCTCTACTCCACTCTTGTGAGACCCCACTTGGAGTCCCATGTTCTGGGGCCCTCAACATAAGGACATGGACCTCCTCAAGCAGGTCCAGAGGATACCACGAAGATGATCAGGGGGCTGGAGCACCTCTCCTGTGAGGACAGGCTGAGAGAGTTGGGGTTGTTCATCCTGGAGAAGAGAAGGCTCCAGTGAGACCTTATAGCGGCCTTCTAGTACTTAAAGGGGGCTACAGGAGAGATGGGGAGGGACTCTTCATCAGAGAGTTTAGAGATAGGATGAGGGGTAATGGTTTTAAACTGAAAGAGAGTAGATTTAGATTAGATATATGGAAGAAGTTCTTCATTGTGAGGGTGGTGAGGCCCTGGCACAGGTTTCCTAGAGAAGCTGTGGCTGCCCCTCCCTGGCAGTGTCCAAGGCCAGGTTGGACGGGGCTTTGAGCAACCTGGGCTAGTGGAAGATGTCCCTGCCCATGGCAGGGGGTTGGAACTAGATGATCTTTAACATCCCTTCCAACCCAAACCATTCTGTGATTCTATAAAAATCCCATGGGAAATTATCCAGAGAGGAGATTTTTCAACTATTGTCTTTGTATCCATTCTTTATTCATCAGTCTTGAAAAATTCAAATACCCTATTAAAAGCATAGGTTACATTTTGAGATTTACACCTTCAGTGAGGTTCTAACACTGAATGCTGAAGTGCAATATATGGTGCAGCACAGCAGACACCTTACCACCACCCAGACAGACCATTCACAGACTGGATTTACAGTTTGGACTGCCAGCACCCACATGCAGAATAATGTTTCCAGGATAGTTTCATCCAGTCAGGGAAAATAAAAATAACATGTGACTGACATGGATACTCCAAAAGCTGTCACACCATGCACGTACCAGTGGAAAACTCGCTGGTCATGTCCTCATGCATTATTTGTTGAAATTTTCTGCCAGTGACAACAATTTCCAAAAGAGATGGAACAAGGCAAAATGAAACCTCAGTTCTTATCAGAAGGGAGCCAATAATTCTTGGCTGGTTTTTAACCCAGTCAAAATACCCACTGTTTTGCCTAAAGGAGTACAGGATTATAGAGGTAGGAAAGTTTTAAAGATGCTGTTTAATTTATCCCCGTTCTCAAGGCAGAACTGATTAACATAACCTAAACACAGAATATGAACTAGACAGCATCTCCAAAAGAAACGTGCGATTCTTGAAGCATGAAAAAGATGTCAGATACTTCCCCAGAGGAATATCACAAACCAGGATGAGCTCAGCAGCCAAACTCTCATAAAGGGACCTGTCACACCTGTGTCCATTTCCCCGACTGTGGTCAAATCCCAGGCAGATGTAAACCCATATGGAACAGACTGCAGGACCAAAATGCTGTTTATATGGAAAACCTGTCAGTTTGAAACAATTTTATCTGCAGCTGTCAGCTAAATCTCATTTGAGAGAATATGTCCTGCCAACCAATGCGGGCTGTGTGTTCATAAAAGGCAGGACTGGTACATTTTCAACACTGCTCCACACTTTTTAATGCAAGTGCTAATGTTTCTAGTGTATTACCTTCCAAATGTTGCAGCATGACATGCTTTATAGGAACTAATGAATCACACTGTAAAAACTAATTGCAACTTACATACTGTTGTGAACTGAGTTTTGCAACATAAAAGCAATCAGCCAGCAATTAAAATGCTAATATGGTGCTGAACCTCGCATAACAGTTTGCCAAAATCTAGTGCAATACAGTGCTTCCTGGAGAATTTCGAACAGATGGAAGTTAGTTAGTAGGTAGTCATTTCATCAAGCTTATAAACCTTACCATGCTGGAGGAGGGTCCCTAACATGATGGATCACTATTTCCAGTATTAGAAATGGTGGTAAAAGATCATTATGAATTTTCTTCTTCAGGATTTTCTATTCACATGTAAATGATTAATAAACTCTTAGCAAGTCAGACAGGAGTGGTACATAGCAGATGCTCTTTCCAAACACAGATGTCTTGAATTTCTTTTTGTTGTAATATAGATGGACTCCCAATGTGGTAGTGGTCATCATCGAACCTACTTTTTAATTATAAAACCTCCTTTTTCACACATTCACTAATGCAAGATTGTGAATTGAATGAAACAATTACATTTTAATTGGGTTCACCTCCCCCACATCCACTTTTTCTTCATTACATTCCTAATACTGAGCAATTGAAATACATTCATTAATTCAAGTGGGGGATTATTAATTTTCAACATCATCAGCCTTGGAGAAATTACCAGTGGTCCTGGAACAAAGCTCCCAGGAAGGTGAGGAGCTACAAACTCTGCCCTGTATACAGTTCTTGCACCAGTCACGTAAGTCTTCATTTTCCCTGAGGACAAGAAAAGTCTCAGCAAGGTATGATCCTGGGGAGTTAGTGAATTATTCTAACAAGCCTCGTTCATTGCAGGTTAGCCTTTAAGTTTGTTCAGTCATTATTAACAGCAACACTGGAAAAGCATGAACAAGTTCTAAGCTGAATTTAGTGACCCCTTTGTACTAAGTCCTCTGCAAAGAGGACCCAGGGAAGAAGACCAGTGTAGGCACTGGAACTAAGCTGTGTGTACGTGGTGATGTCACCCAAAGTCCTGTCAGCTGAACACAGGACATGGAAAGTCAATGAGAGACTCAAGAATGTCCCAGGTCTTGCCTACTTGGATGAAGCTGTCTTTCAGCCACAAGAAATCTTGAGCCATGAGGCTCTCAGGTCCATGCACACCCCCAAGCACAAAATCAAGGCTGAACCACTGCCTGGTCTCAAGACATATCAGACACAGGTAATTAATACAGATATCAAAAATAGACTGAAGTGTTTTCTTCTCACTCATCAGTGGATTTCATAGCTTCCTTAAGGTCTTCCTTTCAATAACAAAGCTATTTTTCTCACTTTGCTTACAGTCCCTTTTCCTGTGCAATACTCTCCAGGAGAGACACTGAAGGAGGGGGGGGTGTTCCTTGCATAATAATCATGTCTCTTCCTTGCCATTTTATCCTTAGCATCTCTAAATGTCCACTTTCCTCATCCCCTCCTCACTTCAGCCTGAGCTCCAGAGCAATATGCAGTTAATGCTCCCTGCTAAAGCCCAGCAGTAAAACCCCACTCTCAGCACACCCTTTGCCATCTGCACTTCCCTCCCATGCATCCACCCTAAAAGGAAACAGGGCACAAAGTGCAGCTACAGTCTGAAGGCATGACAGATGCCTAAAACACAGAAGCTGTCACAAAAGGTAAGAAACACTTCTCCACCTGTTCCGAAGGATGTCAGATCTCCTAAGAGGAGATGGGTTGGTGTTTGCTGCTGCATTTCACTGCTGTAGCTCTACCAGCACATCAGAACAGAAGGTGTCATTTTGAGCCTACTTTAAATTTATGAAGTAGTAAACCTATTGCTCAGGGTGGCAAAAGGTGAATCGCCATTAAAGGAGTGACCTGCACTCTGAAAGAGGTCTGTCAACAGAGGAATTGGAAACTTAAAGCATGACTTTCCAAATTACTGCTCTGAGATTGCTTTGGAAAAGAATTGCCAGGAGGAGTGGGGGGGAGACAAAAGCACATTACAATAAAAGTGTCTTTCGTGACAGTAAGATAGAGCCTTCTTTAGCCAGGCTAGGAAAGGAGCAGGTTTCAGAAAAAACTTAGTATTCATGGAAGTCATAGAGATTTGCCTCTACCTGTTTCCCTAGGGTACCCAAAAATTGGCAGGAGTGCTTATGATTCATCATCACAACAGAAGAGCTCTGGTGTTAACCCTCACAGGCAATGCATCATTATGGATACAACCTGTCTTTCTCAATGAGGTCTTTATGTTATAAAATAAAAAGTCCTCAGTACAGAAGAGAGGAGCAGTACCTTTATTTCACCTCAGTGAGCAGAGACTGTGGCTAGGTGAAGGATATGCCCCGAATCACACAACATCTTGGGTAAACCACCCAGTTGCATCATTCTGTTTCACTTAGAACGCATCCGTAAGGAAACAGTCATTAAAACTCCAAATCTGTCCTTCCAGACACCAATCCCCCAAGCCCACACACTTACACTCACCAATTTATGTGTTGACTGGGGCCTACAGCACCACCACTGGTTTTAAGTATTTAAGTATTTAAGTGCAGACAATCCAGTCTGACCCAATTATTCACAGCTTTATTAGGAACCACAGCCCTGACACCCATGCGTTGTATAAAGAAGAAATGGCTATAAACAGCTAAAAGCAGTGGAAGTTGGCTGATATTACAAACACATTAATGAAATAATGTTGGTTTGTATCTACTGAAAATCTGACCCTCATAATGTGTTTCTATATACATTTATGACAAGCTGTAAGCACACACATTATCTATTTTTTTACCAGGCAGAAATAGCCACAGTGCACATTTGAAGCATAAATACACTGAATTTAAAGGTAAATAAATTAAAGCAAAGCTGAGATGTAAGTTGGACATGATAAAAAATGTTACTGGAATACCTTACAGTATTAAGCTCTGTCAATCCCCTCTGATGCCTTGGGATAAATATTGCAATAGAGTTGAAGATCTAATTTCATTGTGCCCTGGGAAGGGACTGGGTTCAGTCTGCTTGCACTGGGAGCCTTAGAAAGAGACTTGCTCAATGACTTTGTAATACTTTGCTTTCATGGAAAGCTTTGGGATAAATGAGAATCTGAGCATACCTGAAGCTCTACTGTCATATTATTGTACCTGAGTGTACCACAAAACATCTCAATGAGCAGTGAAAGTAGAAAATTCTCTTCTGGTTTAAAAAAAAAAAAAACAGTATTCTACACAGAAATAGTATTTTCAAGGAAGGCACCAAAGCAACCAGATAACCAAAACAGCTCTGTATTTTCTAAATTTACACTTTCTTTTGTTTTATTCTTATGTATCTTTCTAATAGCCTAACAGAGTGAAGGGAGGGAGGAAAAAACTATTTTTGTGGTTAGCATGGGTATTGCAATAGGAGCTTAATGTTCAGGAAGAATATGAAGCAGACAAAGGAGTACAGTCATGTCAAAAAGAAAAAGTACTAAAAAGCACTTTCTCTCCTAACATAAGGTCAGAGGAGGAACCTGGCATGCCATGTTTCACTCCTTTGCAAGTGAGAGATTGAGCAGTAACTCTGTCATTGCCTCTGGAGCAAGCCCCAAGTAAGAAAATAACTCAGGGAAAATTTCACAGTCTGTACCCTTGCAGGCTTGTATTGAGATTGCACTAGCAACTGGCACATTTACACATGATTTCACAGGCCACCCTCCCACCTAGAGAAATATCTCTCACTATTGGAGAGAGAATCTCAAAGTAGTTATTGGAGACATTCCCTAAGGTGGGGCTCAGCTGCAGGACATTGGCCCCTGGCTCCCTCTGTGCAGCAGAAGACTCAGGCAGGTGAGTTTTATGGGTAACATAAAGCCTATGGTATTTAGACATCCTTATGGCCACTTCTCACCATCAGCACTGTGAGAAACCACTGTTGTTCTTCAGCCAGACCAGAGGAGTGGAACTCCTGGGATCAGTGATGATGCCCAACATCTGAGAAATGAGCTGAAATGGGAATCAGATCATTGTGAGGAATCAGAAGCATGATTAATGAGTTTGAACTCATGCAACCTAGAAAAGGTAATTGCCTAGACCCTCCTCACCTCTGAGACAGATTACAAAACCAGAAAGAAATTATACAGATGAGCATTTTTTAATAGGCTTGGGCTCCTGCAGCAGGTCCTCATGCCCAGATCTTCTCCTCTCATAACATCCCTGACGTGGGGCATTATGGCAGTAGTTGCCAGTCACAGAATTTCTTTTTATTCAAGAAGCACTAATGAGTTGAGTGGAATTAACATATACAGAAGCACCATGGACCACGGTATATTGGAATCAGTGGATAAAGCTTGCTTCAGTTGACCCACAGAGATAGAAGCACTGGCAACAAACCTGTTGAAAGAGGAGGACCAAGACGTGGACATAACCCAGAGCTCAATTCATATGAAGGGGCTTCAGAGCAAGAGGCGAGGAAGGTTGGAGAGGAGGAAATTGGTCAAACCCAGGAACTTTGAAGGTTCAACTCAATGAGAAGTAAACCTCAGGAGCATTTCTGTGTTGTGGCTAACAGTCTTTCAAGTGGTGAACCATCGTCACTTCCAAATAACAACTCAGAAATCACTCAGAAATGGAAGACAGGGCATATAAAAATGAATGTAAAAATTAGAAAGGGGCAAAAGGAAAGGATGTTAGCTATAAGCAAATCATCAGCCTTTCCAGAGAAAATAACAAGATTAATGATGAAGGAACAGAGCAGAATGAAGAGAGAAAAGGAAGAGTGAAGATGTGAGAGAAATGCTGTGCCACTGTGCAGCTCCCTTCCATGCTATAGACAGACTTATAAGAAGGAAAAGAGCACAAACAGAACAAAAATAGGTCAGAGAGTGAAGGATGTGGGAAATTTAGGCTATTTGAAAGAGACATATCTATGGATTGTGACCTGACAGCAGTGGGATGAGATGGTGGGAAAAGAGATATTAGGAAGAGGAATGAGAGGAGCAGAAGAGGAGGTACCCAGGCACTGATGGGATAGCTTTCACCAGAAAAGTGTTACGAAAACTTTATTAAATAGCCTTGTATGGGCATCTGAGGGTTTATCACAGCTGGGCTGTGGGTGTGGGAGAGTTTTTTACCCTTACTATAAAGTGTTGGTGTTTCCTCAAGTCAGGTCAAGGTGCACTGGTTGAAGCCACTGTCTGAGTGCCACTGGTCCATCAATGTTCTGGTGGACCCCACAATGCCTGGGAGAGGTGAAGGCAGGGAAATGCAAAGCAAGCATGTCCTTTGTGCTTGGGAGTAGTCAAGAAAATGAAGCGAGATGAGAAGAACTGAGGTCCCCATGGAGGGTACTGACTTTGTACAGAAATAATGGGCAAAGTCAGAAAGGTGAGATTTGATGAGGACAGAGATGTCAGGTCAGTGAGATGAAGGCTATAATTGAATATAGTGAGGTGGTAGCAGAGGTAATTAGGGCTCAGTAAGCTGCAAAGGGCACAAATTAAATGAGGATAAAACAGAAGTTAAAGCACAAAGACAGTCAGCATGCTGGGTTTCTTTGCCAACGGCAATCTGGCTGATGAAGATCAATTAATTGAATTCAAAAAGCTGGGATGAGCCAGACCTCCTGGGAAAACAGAGTTTGGGTTGTAAAGAGGAAGAATAGAGCTGGTGAGAGAACACTGGGTGGTACCAAACAAAAGTAATTTGGGCTCGAAAGAAGATAAGAGGGAGCTGCCGTGAAAGGAGAAATTAGGAGACAGTGCTGGCAGCGCTGGGAGGAAAATGCTGAGAGAATTAAAGTTTGAAAAGAGGATCAGAGAGCAGAAAAACTGTAGAAAGTAAATGAGAGAAGAGCGCAACAAGAAGTGGGAAGAATGAGGAACATAAATTAATTTGTGTTGTTGTCAAGTTGCCAGACTGGAGAGGTGGGTAGTCAGAGACATTACCAAACCCAGCACCTCTCCTCTAGTCAGTGACCAACAACCCTCCCAATGAGCAGTCAGTGGAGAAGCACTCCATTCAACACTGTATTTCACCTGCTTTCCTTCTCCCTTTGTGCTGAAGCCATGAGGCATGTTAAAACTACCAGATGAAAAGTACAGAGTCATCCTTCCTGTTAAACCGCAGGAATTACCAACTGGAAAGCACTGCTGGTAGTTTTCAGGATTTCCCCATTCTCTACTCAGTCCTTCTGGGGGAGGTCTGGCTTTGTGGTTAGCAATCTGGCTGCACCAAGCTGTTTCCCTACCCTTCCCTGGCACGTGGTGTTCTCAGATAACCAGATGCAGAACACATCTCCTCCACCACCTGGTGCCAGGGAGACTCTTAGGTTGATGCTGGGGAGATTGAAGGTGGAGCTCCTGCTGGACAGTATGGCTTGACCCCCGGCACAAGCCTGGCCAGGCTCTCTAATGTTGTGTGAAGGCGTCGGGCTTTGAGAGGGCTCTGCCTCCATCTTCCACATCAAAAACACACAGAGGTCTTTGAAGCCCAAGTTCTGCACTTTGTCAGAGCACACACTAGAAGGAGCCAACTTTTAGGCGGATGAAACTTAGGTCTGGGTGTGATGGACCAGGACCAGAAAGTAAACTGGTTGTAAACAGATCTATCCGAGTCCTCACATGTTGGGTCCATTCCTCCCACCTGGATCACGGTCTGCTCCCTGACTCCCTTCAGACTTTCCTGCTCACCTCCTCTTCTACAGCCCCATTGCATGTCTCCCAGGCCCTGCACACTGCATCATAACATCAAAGGGTTTTTCCCCAATTAAGTGAGCTCTGCTGCTCTCTGGGAAGGAGCAGCTCCTGACCCAAGGTGTACCGGCCTGGACAAGGTAATGAGGCTGTCCTTTTCCCTGCTGCTGCACAGCTCTTCACACTTTACCTTCTACACCTAACAATAGACAAATGCAGGATTAATCCCAAAACTACTTGAGCTCATGTTAATTAGGTTTGCAGTCTGGAAGGACAACACAGCGGTGAGATTTTTTCATAATCCTGATTCGAATAAAGATTAAAATAGCCCTTGAGAAAGATATTTTTACATGGATATTTACATGCTTGCCCACACTATCTATCCAAGAGGTGCAGCAAATGGAATTGATCCTAATTCGGTCAAAGGCTCATGGTGGATATAGGCCAAATGCATAAGTCAATTTACCAACGAGCAAGAAATGATGGAGATCCTTCTGTTTGTTTTAATTTCTTGAGAGGAATCACGGTAGATTTGTTTTGAAACCATGTATGTAAGACCATAAGATGCTTTCCCACTGTGGCACTGTAGATAATGCTGATTAAAAAAAAAAAAAATAATTTGCCACTTGAATAGTTTATATCCCAGACAGTGCACAATAAGGGCAGAGATAAGGACAAATGGACTTCTGTCTGTGTTATTTTGAGAAAGAGAACATTGAGTATTACACATTTTCCTTGTCTGCAGACTAATTACTCCTGTACCTGGCTGCCTTCATAAAGCCCTCTTAGATATGTTGATCAAGAGTTTCATTATCTGTATCAGTACCTGATGTTCATATTATTATTATTTAATTTTTGAGTCAAATGGGCTGATCTATAGCATAAAAACAACATGGCCATGAATGGTTCATTTATTATATGGATCGCGGTAACATGTAAATAGTCAAGAGAGATGAAGCTCCCACTAGGCCAGGAGCTGTACACATAGAGAGTGTGCAAATTTTGCCCAGTGTTCCAAAAACCAGGAATTATTTCCTCTTTCTTTCCATTCTTTTTCTATTTTGCAGTCTGGGAACTCTGGCACAAAAAGGGATTAAGCATTAAACTATTTGTTTAATGGTTGCGAAGCCTCCGCAGTGAAGATCAGATAAGATAGAACTCCAAAGGAGAAGACAGCTAAGATCTGACCTGAGAAACATGCCAAACCAAAACAGACATTGCTGCTGTTCATTTGGCTGAGAGTGCATGTCCACTGTTATGATTTCTGACTCAGCAATTACTGGGTTCATAACCAAAATTGGCAGGACTGGCACTTGCTGACTTCCCTGGAGAGTGAGAACCAGAGCCTTTCCATGGACCCCCAGCACAGCTCATCCCCTATAGTCCAAGCTTGACTCAATGCCAGAGAAGACTTTTGCAATGTGGAGTTTTTGTCCACTATACAGTGGAAAATCTATGGATTGCATCTGTTTTTAATCCTCAAAACTGTCTTGGGAATCCACCACTACTTTGATTAGACTGGTCCAAGTTATGCAGTCAGTCCAATTTATATTCCCAAAACAAAAGACAGAAGTACTCTGACTGGAGTCCATATTTTCTGTCTGACTGCTTTTCATTTCACACTTCTTTGTTTTAATTACATTTTAAGATTAAATACAGGGACTGTAGTTAGTTGCATTAAATGGATATTGCAAAGGTTTAAGGGTCATAGGAAAAGGAAAGGAAAGAAGAGACAACTAATACCTCATTGTTTACTGGTGGTTCCTATAACATGTGCAGTCAAGTGCTGAGTGAGTTTTAATAGAAATCTGGCTTGATTGTGATTAAAGGAAGAATTTGCTGAATTAATTCTTCAGCTCAAAAGTATGGCCTTTTAATTTTTTTACATGTATTGAACCTAAAAAAGCTGATTGTGCAAAGTTTTCTTGACCTCGCTGATTGCAACCAATTACAAGATGGATGGCCTGGATTTAAAAGTATCAGTATGCCACAACAGCTGACCAAGTATGTCTTAGACGGCTCAACAAGGAAGTGATGGGGAGGAAGGGGACACATTATGGATTTTATGATTCTTTTCATTAAGGCTGTAAAAATTCTGCTTGGCTAGACAATAAGCTCTTTCTATAAATTAATAAATAACAATAACAAAGCTAGTACTTACTTGCTTTAACATTATTTAATTAATATAATTATGAATTCTTTAAAAGCTGTTCCTTTTCTTTATTCTCATTCTCAATAGCACCAAGGAAGATTTGTACACAATCAATACAATTTGTACACAATTTGTACAAAATCAACAGTCCCGCAGCTGCCTTTTTTTTCCCCTCTGGTACAGCTTCAAGAGAGATGCTACCCAGAATGGCCAGTAATATTGCAAATGGTGCTTTCACAGCTGAACTGGTAAGGAGCAGAGCAGCTCACAGTACATAGAATGGCTGAAGGAACTTGTGATGTTATACTGCATCTTACAGAGCTCTTACATTAAAGCTCATACATAATCTTTGCTATGTTGCTATGAAAAACACAGTATCTGCACCTAGTAGAACAGATTTCAAAGCTCCAGATTATGACAGGGTGATGCTCACGAGAAAGGAACAATTTCCAGTGTTCAGATCTTGTCCTGAGGTCCAAGAGGTGTCATGCTATTGGTTACAGAGTTAACTTTATAATTTCAGCTTTTAAAAAAGGAAACCCTGTGAAATTCCATACAAAGCAAGCAGCCTTCCCCAGAAATGCATCATGATGTAATGTTTAACTGCACCTTCACATAGTTTTTTTCATGTATGTCTCATTAAATGATTCAGAAAAAGAGAGAGATATGACCGTAATTTCACACATTTTTTACATCTGGATTTGCAATCTTAAAAATTTCTGACATATCTTTCATGTTAGAAAATAGATAAAATAAATCACAGTGTCTTCTTGCTCCAAGTTCTCTTTAGACATAGAGATATTGAATAATGGGAGCTAAATAAACTAATCAAAACACTTACAAAATCCATGAGAATCTAAATAGAGAGGAATAATACCAACGGCTCTTCCTGTCCAAACCTTTGCTGATTGAAAATATTTTTCTGACAGTGAACACATTAGCATCTTTTAAGAGCAGGAGCCTGCTTATAACTAACTGGGCATTAACCTGCTCATAATTAACTGAGCATTAGCATCACCGACCATGAAAGCCAGCAGTCTGCAAGCATCAGGCACCTTGGGGATGCTGAGAGTTGTCCAAATGGTTTGAAATATCAAATGCTTATGTGATGAGGCCCTCATTGCAAAATCTAATAAGAATGTCTAGTTAGATGTACTTCACTGGCTTGATAGACTATATCTCCTTTGACTATCAAAGGAGTAGAGGTTACTAGCTGTGCCATAAACCTGTCCACTTAGCTCCATGAACCCAACCACAGACACCAAGTGTCTTCTGGATTTCTGTGGAGGTGTCTAATTCCTCTCCCCTTTTCAGCTCTAATGAACTATTAGTTGATGGTATAAAATGACAACTCTTCAGCTGAGGAGGGAAATGAAATGTCAGAACAAAATACACAATTTATCATGCTAGAAGAAGAATATCGTAACCACCTTCTGAGTGTTATGAAAAATATGGTGCACTAAACAGGACACAGAATAATTTTTTTGTTGTTTTTTTAAGTCTATTCCATTCAGGTTCTCATACCACTGTTATTCCTCAAAATCTGAGTGTGAACCCTCAGATATATTTAGGCAGATGTCATGGATGGAAATACGGGCTGAAGAACCTTCCAGGCAAAAATTAGGTAATGTGGCCACACTCTGGGGTGCTGTCAGGATCCCCAGATGACAGAGAGGGGATACCTTGTTCTGTGGTGCTTGGAGAGGAGGACATTCATAACTGTCTACTCTCTGTACAAAGAAAGTTTAGTAATTTAGGGTGATTGCAATTCTTTATTCTCATGCCCTCAAGAGTGATGCACAGGATTCAATAGGCAGTTGTAACCTTCCTCTACAATTTTTATTCTGTACCAGTCTAGTAAAATCTTACAGAAATATTATTTTTAATATGTTCTGTGGTTTTTAGAGACACTCCTACAGAACACTACTGACACCCAGCTCAGAGTGAGTGACCAGAATAAAGAATGCCATTGCTGAAAGTAGCACTCTTCACATCTCAGCCTAAAAAAGAGACACAGAGAAAGTGAGGCATCTGACATTTTCTCATCCCTTATTAGCAATCATAGAGCCAAGGCAAACTGTCTACACACTCTTGTATTAAAGGGTTACATTTCCTAAAATTACCTTTTTTACTTGCTACTTCTTTCACCTGAAGACCATTTCCCAGAACTAAACCAAGTAGAAAAGCACAATTCCACTTTACAAATGGCAAAACAAAAGGACCTTTCCACCTCTCACCCAAAGATCCTTCACATATAAGGTCTTCCAGAACACTTATTCCATCAGATCTAATGAACAGTGTGACTCATAGCTAATGAAGTAGTATTGGCATTACAAAATAATAGAGCTGCTTAAATTTAGCAAAAACAGGGAGTTTACGTAAAGTTGCCAACTATCCCTACTAGAACCACATGTTCCATTAAACCAAGCATGCAAAGGTCTCCCAGTGGACAGACTAGATTTGAACCAGGGCCCAAGGTCACTGATGGATTATTTTAGCCCTGCACCCTTAGATTTTCAACAGGGAACATGCAAAGAGAAACTTCACCAAACCTTACCTCACAGCAGCAAGGTATAGTACTCAACTGCAGTGAGGAACATTCCTCTGTAGGTTCTGTGCTATGCATTCAAAACACAAACAGTGCTTAAACAAATGGACTCAAGTTAATTAAATCAATAGCCCAAGCAAATTACTTTTTCAAGTGTAAGTTTTATTAAGTATTATTTTACTTTACTGGGAGTCTATTACCAGGATAAGGAATTAGGTAAGGTAGTGAGCTAAACACAAAGCACTCAGCCTTCTGGGAATTTCCTTTTCTATTTGCCCAGTATGCTAGTACTAAACCTATTACTCGATTAAGTGCTTTATACAATGTCATCTCCCAGTTTACCTAAACTAATAGAAAACAAGATCACTAATGAGATGCATTGCACTTGGGCTTTTATTTATAGAAATCAAAAAGGAAAGGAAAACAAACAAACTCCCCCAGAGTTAGAGCATTAATAGCTGCTTTTATTAAGACTATGCAGCCACATTAATACAGCATGTTAGCTTACCTCATCAAAGTGACAGAGTTTTCACCTCTTTCCTGCTGTCTTGAGCAAGAGGTATAGAATAAACTCATCTTCCCTACAGGTCCCTCTCACTGGTCATGGGCCGCTCCTCCAGGGAGAAAGAGGAGGCCACCCTTTCAGATGTGACTGGCCAAGTGAGAAGTGCAGACACCATACTTGTGGGAAAAAATGGGGCTACCAGGAACCAAGACTTTGTATGTCTACAGTGAAGGTCTTTAAAGATGAGATTATCACTCCACTGTCTTTGCATACTTAATGGACATGGTTCACCTAATCCACTCTGGCCATCTCCTTCATGGTAGACACCACTGAAGATGAAGAGACTGTAAGTACAAGAAGATCCATCAACTGTTGTGAGAGACAACTTGTAACTCCCCCAAAACACGGCCTGAAACAAACCTGCGAGAAAGAACAAACTGAGAGATAAGGGATGGGGAGGAGTGGAGGCCCTCCAAGCTGAGAAATGTCTCAAACACTCACAAGTAGAAAAACTATAGTTGCAAGGTGGGTAGTGTGAAGTCTGGATCTGATAAGGCTGCCGGAGTAGCACAAGATGCGGCTGGAGGAGGGAGCCCTGTGAAGGCAGGAGTATTCTGCTCTGGTGCATCTTGTAAAGTTTCAAGGGCCATCTGTCTGGTGAATGACCTTTGCTCATTATCCATGAAATGCATATTAAAGTTGACAGCCCTGAATATGCTGATAAAGATTAACAAGATCATGCTAGTTACATCATCCCATGAAGCAACTTACCCCTCCCCAAACATAGGATACATAGGTATGTGAGTCAACCTAGGGGATAGACCCAAGGGAAGTGTGTATAGATTGAGGAGATGGCGAGGAGTGAGATTTAGAAAGAAAAAGGAAGACATGAAGAAGTGAAGAAGACAGGTGCATCCCGGATGAACTTGGATGGGACCAACACAGGAACCTGGACCAGTGATCTCTATTTCTCTATCTCCCTCCTTTTCTTTCTCCCCTTTTCCCTCACTACAATTAAGTAACACACAGCATACTATATTGCTCGACATAACTCATTATATACTTAGCCAATTATCATGTATCAAATTAGTACATGGTGGGAAATTAATAAATGTCTGGACTTTGTGAATTGTCTCGCTGTTGTCTATTCCGCTGGGGATTTACAAGTCTAAGTCGCTTGTCTCCCTCGTCTGAGTGGTATGTGACATATGTGCAGGTAGTGCAGCCACACAGAGCCCTGGAGGCCAAAGAAACCCAGGGACAGGGTCGAGATCCAGGAATACTGAGGCTGACAGGAGAGGAAACCCCATTTCATTCTTTATAGCAGATCAGTCATAGTGCAATCATAGGGACTCATGCAAAACAGTAAGCATTGAGGAGGGATACATTAATGAATGAATGACCATCACGATTCAGACATCATGATTCCCATCATGTTTAAGACCAGTTGACAGGATAGATGTTGCTTCTTCTCTTGTAGCATTTAGTATATATGTGGATTGCATGTTCTCATACTGATCAAATGTAGCTGCTCTCCCCAGTTGTGCACCCTTCAGAATAAAGTGAAGGTTAATCTGAAGAGAAGGATTGAGAATACATAGCTGTGGAGGACAGGAGGGAGAATTAAAACAATCAGTACTAGCTCTTCTGCAAGACGGTTGGTGGCCAGACAAATTTGAGCAGAAAGGATTTCTTGAGGGTGGTGAATATTTCCTTTAAAATTACTTGCTCGTGTTATCTTCTATAAATTTATCAGCCATACATTTTCTTCTCAGAAGATAAAACCGGAGAAATAGTTTGCCTTGACAGATGATTGCTTTCTTGATTTAAAGTAAGGAGTTACACAACTTCTCGCACTTCTCAGTCCTAAATCCCACTTAAGTGTTTTGGGTTTGTAATCAAGCTGTGTGGGTATAGGCAGTAAGCATGCATGTCAGATGTTCTTCAATCTCCAAGCAATCACCTTGCAAGGTATTGCAAAGATGTGCACTGCTCAAGGAAAGAGCAGGTGTCAGGAAAGCTCTCCAGATGCAAGGCTGGCACTGAATGGGATTGACTGAGAATTCAGTCTCCTTTTTCATTTCCAACCAGCCCCAACAGTATTTATCACAAGAATGATGAGCTGAAATTACCATCCTGTCAGCATCATCTCTTGTTGCAATACCACATGCATTCATGTCACCTGCTGAACATATTGTCAGTGTTATATTCATTTATTTTGAATCCTCTGGAATGTAGGAGTTGGGAAAAACTGAAGTCCAGTGGAAAACCTCCTTATGGCCAATAAATTTGTGGCAGCAGTACTATTCTCTTTGATGGCACCAGCCCATTCTCTTTGATATGAGAGCCCCAAGAGACTTCCAAGAGTTCTGGTAAGGGTGGATAGCATAAGGGTTTTCCGTAAACCCCAGAGTGCAAGAAAGATGGTTTTCCAGAAGTGGGAAAAGGAAGGATGAAAATGAATTTGAAGTGGGTAGCTGGATCTCTGAATTTAATACACTAGGGGTAAGGGCAAAAGTGAAATACAAATGTGCTGAGTTGCAACCCTAAGGAAAATAAGGGGTAGGGGTTTGGATGGATTTAGTAACCTCAAAGGAAGCTGAAGGTCACAAGGGACTTTGTTGAGGGAAGTAATGTATCTAGACTGACTGCGTGACTGCTTGGGTTGAAGCTCTAAGGAAAAATAACACATTAGAACTTAAGGAAGGGACACAAAGATCATAATATTATTCTTGTACAAAAATTTCCAAACACTCTAGTAAAATTCTTTCCTGGAATGGGAGGCAGTAGGGCAGGTAGCAGTGGAAAGATGGAGTTTTCTTAAATAATTTCTTCCCCAGCTGCAGAAAAATAACTCCACAATGTGGGAAAGGAAGTTGGTCAACCATCCAGAGGTACTCACTCATTCTTTTTTGTGCTCTTCTGGTTCTTCTGAGTGGCAGTATATGAAATGGTTCATGTAAATAAAGTGCAAGCATTTAACTGAAATAGCCTCCAAGTCTAGTTAGTGTCACTCATGATATGCAGCAGTAAGTTTGGCAGAAACTCAGATCATTAACAAAATTTAACCCCCTACTACAGAATGCCGTTGGGCTCTCGGCAGTCTCATCATCTAATGCTGGCTGTATGCCTGTCAATAATTAAAATGCAATCTAAGAAATAATGGTAAATTACTACTTTTGGATGTTTTCCTGATAGCCGAGCACCAGTTGCCTTGTTCTAAGCTGTAGGAGCTGTCAGGCAGCTGCTATCCTTGAGCAAGGAAATGGTGAGGTTTCGAAAAAGAGCCGCAGACAGGGAGAGGAGGCACACCTCTTGTGGACAGGTTTTTCTTTCTAGCTGGTGGTCTCCAAAGCTTTCCCTGAGGTTTGGTAACTTTGTGACACGTTTCTTTCTCCAAGCATATCCAGAAGTTTATGTGCCATTGCCCCAGCAAGCAGTGTTTGATTAGAGCACCCAGGTAACTGGAGGTAACAACCTCAACAGCTATAAATCAAACATAACCTGAGCTACGGGCTATAGGAGAGCAGGGGTAGCATACAGCATAACATTGACTCAGGAGATTTATACTGAGCCTCTGGAGAAATGGGAAGGGAGTTTTACTGACTCCCAGGAGAGGGAGGGACTCCCTCTTCATCCCACCTGGATGTGATTGAGAGTGATTTCCCTCCAGGGAGGAGGGATAGGGCACAGGCTGAGGAGTTGAGGGGTGGGGGGAATCTCAGCAGCAGCCAAGCATGCAGAAAGGGTTGTCTAGTCTTCATTAATGTGCAGGCTTCCTTGAAGTAAGGGCTGAGGAAAGCCCTTTCTCACAGCATCCTTCTATTATATTAAATGACACCTCTTTCTTTTCATCTGTATTTACACTGCTTTAATGTCAGGCTGTCATGGAGACAAACTGTGCAGATTTGGTGTTTAACTTTTCTTCATAAATCCTGCTGTACAGCCCTTATTATTATCTGTGCTTGAATTCTATCCAGTCCATCAGTGTGTCCCAGTTATGACCTACCCAGGGAGATCAGAAAATTCAAGGCACACCAGCTCGGGCAGAGTGGAGGCAATGCCTTCTCATCCCAGGGCTCCCTGCCACAGCACACATGCTCTCACTCCCACTCCTTCCTACTACTCCTCATGCACTTGGTCCCTCCACTGAATATGGGGTTTGTGCCACGTTTTTCTTCTCTAAATTGCCTCTCATTTCATTTTTCTCTGTCCCATTTTCTGATGCTCCCAATTTGCTGTCTCAGAAGTTTTGTACAGAATTGTGAAATGTCACTGTTTTCTGGGACAGATACACAACTCTGTGTGTCCCCCCTCCAAGGGAGGACACAGAACTTACCTGTCTCTCTTGTGAATGCTCTGGCACCCAAATTTGGTGCCATCAGGCACCATAAATGCTTTGGGAAATTTGTTTTTGGGAAGGAAAAATGCCAATGTGACTTGTTTGGGCTGTTCATGCTGTAAGATGCTTTGCCCTGCTGCTGCCGCCACAGTCCCACTGTCCAGCGTGGTTTCATTAGATCTAAGCACTTTAAAATTCTGTATTAAACTCCTAGTACAGACTTACTTAACAAATGATTAAGGAACTAAAAGGAAAATGCTGCAACAAGCATTTTTTTCCACTAAAACCTCTATATAGAAAAAATTGATAAGATGTCAAGTTTTTCCTTTAACCAATTTATCTTCCCTGCACAGTTAATAGTAAGATCATCTTGAATAACTAATCCACAGCTCCAAAGTAGAAGCTATCATTTATTTTTGCATTTGCATTTAAACAAAATGATATTAAAATTCAGCAGGACATGATATATAATCTAATAACCTAAGGTAATGTAATTCTAGTCCATGTAGCAATCATTCCAACAAATAATCTGGCCATACAGGACCAGCACGATTTATAGCAAGTTTTATTGTATTTACTGTTATGATATGACTAAAGTCAGTAATGAAAAGAATAAATGCTCTTGGCTTTAAAGAACTGATTAGTTGAACCTCAGGCATTCACTGGAGAAAATTTCATTTGCTTTAGTACAGCAGCTTTGTTATATCAAGGCTTCTGATTTTTACTGAGACACCAATGTGTCTCAGACTCTCAGAGACAACTATTTGAGGGAATTCACTACCCAAGTTTAGTTATTAGTAAAATATAATTCCTGGTAGGTCTAACAGGACTATCTTTACTCTTACAGAATATCAAATCAGTATCTTAATTCCCAGAGAGCCAGTCAAACCTATTTAGTCATTAATTGTATCTAAATCTAACCACCAAAGACCTCCAGGTCTGGACTTTTCCTGCAGAACGGGCTTTTTATCAGTGTCACAGGTCTGCCTAGGGATGACTTGCATTACTGACCTGAGTCTGATGAGAGCACCAGACATTTTTAAATAAATCTAGAGTATAGCTACTGACATCAGCACCATGATCTGTGTTTGTGAAGGTAAGAGAATAAACCACAAAAAAAAAAAAAAAAAGTTTATGGATAAGGAAACCACAGAGTGCTGACAGCAAAGAGGGTATATTGTCTGCTTGCTCTTTTGTTCTATATTTTCCCTATGCAACCTTTATTGGCTGTGCCAAACACAGGCTTGGATGAACTTTTGATCTGACCCCATATGGTCATTCTCATGTTCTTATGAATTGTTCATTCAGTAAAGATTATAATAAAAACTATTTCACCCTCCTTCATACTTATAGTCAGCGTGTCTTTTCTCATATTAAGTTAACAAAACAAAAGATATAAATGGGATTTGGGTTTGGTTTTTTTTTTCTTTTTCAGAAAGCTCCTCTGTACATAAGGCAGCCATTTACAGATGAAGTGATGGAGTTGTTGGGTAAGCTCTCCAGGGACTTTGATCTAGTACAGGGCAGTATGAAGTCTGCAAGACAATGGTAATTTTTAGGGAGTTTTCAAGCACCTTCAATAAAACGCTTTTCATCAGAAGACTACCATTGGCTGAGTGGGTCCAGGCATCAGTATATGTGAAAGATTTCAATTTTCTGCATTAGTCACCAGGAAGGAAAGCCATCAAACTCCTCTTTCCCTGGAAACACAAATCCTACATACACAACCTCTGTAACTGTGTGCTGTAACCCTTTGCAGCATCTGAAGCTGGCTGAAGGCAACTGCCCATGGCTGCCCAAAGGGGACCCCAAAACAAGCCTGTTGTCATATACCCATGCCTGAGCTGTACAAGTTTGAGAGAGAAGCTGAGGAAGACAAAAATCACCTATCCCATCCTCCTTGAACTGTCCATCCAAGAAATTTTCTCTCTGACTATTAATATGTGGAAAAGTTATGCCAATATGACACTTATAGTGGGACTGTAGCCTCAATGACAGAAATGTGTGAATACTGCAGGAGCTGCTACCTGTACTGAACAGTGATAGCTGCATCATGTGCCTAGTAGCTGAAAAAACTAGTGCATGCTGCCCATGCCAGACTGGCTCAGCCGTAACATCAACTGTCAGCACAATGTAGCCTTTCTTTTTATGACTATTTCTTCATTGAATTGTATCAATATGGTGGGCTCCATGACAGTTCAGGGCAATACATTTCACAAGTTAAGTATTCATCAAATTAATTCAGCCTTCAGGTTCACATTTTCTACCTCTGAGTTCCTCGCTGTCCTCTGTTGTTGAATTATGAAGAGGGACCCACAATCATTTCATGAATGGGGCAGGCTACTGCTTGTCTCATTCTGCAGGCTGAAGAAGCCCCAGAGGTGTATCAAGGTTACCCAGGGAAATAATGGCAGTCAGATCTCTGCTGATATTAGAAGACTGTCATATATGTTTCTCCTAAACCTTAACCTCTTCAAGTAATAAACTACTTTCTTTCTGCTTTATTGGCTATTTCTTCCAGCCTCAGATTCTTTACCTCAGGGCAATAATTCCTCATAAAACTTCGTGTTGAAATTGCATTTGTTCCTGTACTTTGCATTTTATTCCTTGTCTATCAAACTCTCCTTTACCTACCTGACTTGTTTGACTTGTGCTTTACATCTGTAACTGCTCTGCAATTAATCTGCACTGCAACAATTTTCCATCCCCATTTCTTTGTTCTTTTTATTGGTTACACCTTTAAAACTCCCCACCTGATCTGTTATTATGTGCCTGTAAAAATGCCTGTCCAATTGTTGATGTGACAATATAACAGCCCTAATTTTCCAGGGAGCGGAGAACACAACTCCCTGTTCAGTTCCTGGGAACTGCCATGATTTAGTGAGTCTGAAAAGAATCTAAGAGTACATCTACACAACAGCATGACAAAAAGAGCAGAAACGGCAGAGCAAACGTTGACCTTCCAGGTTCCAGAACAGCACAGCCCTACCTCGGAATACATTCGTTTTGCTAAGAGACAGATTATCAGTTTGGGTTTATCACTGTGCTAAATTAACTGCTCTTAGGGTCTGAGGTAGTATCTCTGCATGACTCAATAGCCCACATGTTACGTGTCTGCATCGGATAACTCCACATTAACCTGTTGATATTTGCACTGATATCTGTCACAAGGTGTAGCCATGACTAAAGGCTGGATAGATCAAGCAATAGTCTTCTACTGTAGCTTTGCATTAGGGAGGAGTGCAAGGGGGTTAAGGAGATATGGCCATTTTTGACAGCACAGGCAAAAATTAAGCACAGGAATTATCAGTCCTCTCCTAGATACCTGTGTCCCTGGCACACTGATTGCCACTTATCAATATAAGTGAAAGGGGCTACTGTCACACAAACTGACTTTGTAGAATTGTACCAAATGTGGCATTCAGCTCACAGCCCTGGGGAGGTTTGAGAGACTGAAATGTCAGTTCATTGTCTCAAAGCTTGCTTGTGTGTGTGCTTTGAGTCACAGGGTGGTGCCAGTAATGCCTCAAACATTCATCAAGGACCAGCTGTGGCCTTTGTAATTAACCTAAGGAATATCACCAGAGGAATCAGGAGTGTATCAAAGGATGCACCCTCCCACTCCCTTGCAGTTGTATTAACAAACTCCTAAGATAAGCCTCAAAGAGGTGGCCTGAGTGAAACCAGGTGTTTCTCATCAAGCACAAGGAGGGCTGATCATGACCATTGTATAAGCCTGATACTTTGTCTTTATTTTGCACCAGATGCCATACATACCTTGTGACTTCACCAGTGAGGAGGTGATAAGAGGTGATCTTTTTTGCCCCAGAAGCTGGATGATTACTCAAGAAACATGAAGTCAGCAGATCTGTGGGAACAGAGGTGGGAACAGAGGTAAAAACAAAGGTGGGCAGGGCAAGCACAACCACTGATTCAATTGCTCGTGGAAATGAGTTCCTGGTATACCTGCCTCTCTTTGGAGCTTAAAAGGTGACAGAGTACTGTGCTGTGTGTGCACCTACCACCAAAGACCAACAGGAGACTGCTGGATCCATGTGCACCCACCACCAAAGAGGACCAACAGGATACTGTTAAATTCAGGTGCACCCACCACCAAAGAACTGAAGACTGAGGACCAACGGGATGCTGCTGGATCGATCCATGGTGGTGGCTGTTCTCGCAACTGTATCTGAGATGCTTGCCTGACTTCTGTCTTTTCTTTCCATTCTGTCCTATTGCTACTACTCTTCACATTTAATAATTAAACTAGTTTGGGTGTATGGCATTTGACCTCATTTGTGTCTTAATTTTGCTCTTGGGATCATATGAAACCTCCCTCGACATTGGATCAGGACAGGAGGTCAGGCTACCTGGGCACGATGCCTTCCTTGCATTGATGAAAATCTTCATAGATGCTTGTTGTGGCAGCATGTCCACCAGCAGCTTGGCTACTGAAGCTAGCTAACTGGTAAGCAAGTTTGCAGACAATACAAAACTGGGAGGAGTGGTTGATTCACCAGAGGGCTGTGCTGCCATCCAGAGGAACCTCGGTAGACTGGAGAAATGGGCCAACAGGAACCTTGTGCAGCTCAACAAAGTGCAAAGTCCTGCACCTAGAGGGGAACATCCCCATGTACCACTATATGCTGAGGGCCGACTGACTGGAAAACACTCAGAAAAGGTCCCAGAGGTGCTGCTGGACACCAAGTTGAACATGAGCCAGTTCAATGGCAATGTGCACTTAGCTAAGAAGGTAAATGGTATCCTGGCCTGCATTATGAGGAGCATTGCCAGCAGGAGATGGCACAGTCCTAAATATGGATAATACAGGTCTGAAATGTTGCTTAAATAGGGTAGAAACATGCTGGCTCACTCAGTGGCCTCCAAATAGCCTCCCTCCACTACAACCCCTATATACGCTCCCCTGCAAAAAATGCCTGCCCGCAATGTGCCCCCTCTCAAAGCCAATGCAGAGCAAGTCAGGAACTGCCTATAGTGGACCTCTGCAGAAGCAAGGCTTCCCAGGGCTGGCAGGCAAAGGTGTATTTTTACAAAGAACATGTATTTGCAATTCCTGTCACTGTGAACAAGCCAAAGGTCAGTTCTCACCTCTGCCTGTCTCCCCAGCATAACACAGTCTCTCTCCACAAGATATGACCCAAACAGCCTTCTCCACTTAAGAATGCAGTAGCTGCACCATAACTGCCCTTCAGTCATGCATTTCTTAGGTTCATAGATTTGTAATGCCAGAAGGGAACATTATGATCAGTGAGTATGACAGCACCATAACACAGGGCATAACATTTCACCTGGTAATTCCTGTATAATTTCTGCCTGAACTGAGTAAAGCTTACCAAGACAAATCCAGCAGTGATGGAGAATCTACAGAATCATAAGATGTAGGGCTGTTACCCTTTAAAAAGCTACTTTGTGTTGTTACCCTGAATATGTCCAGCTTGAAGTTCTAGGCATGGGATCTCATTGTCTTTACCTGCTCATTTCACCAGTCCTCTCTACCTTCAATAATTTTTTCCCTACATAGGTGCTTACATAGGTGTCTGTGAGTAAAATGCATTCATTTATTTCAAAGTAACCTATCTCTTGTAAGTTAGCTTTTTTCCTAAACTCAGATAGTTTTAAAAAAATATTTGTAGTTATTCTAGGAGTAATTATTGCATTGCGCTTTATTCAGACTCCAGGATCCTTTCTGACCGATGGGCATACTATTACAGCAAACAGTAGTAATATTTCTTTCTTCCTTCTACTCCATTTTCCCCTGGCTCCCATTAGCTCTCTTAGGCACATGATTATATTGGACAATTGTTATACGCTGTTTATTGACCATGACCTCCCCTCCCCAAGTCAATGCCTTCCAGGAGGCAGCCCCACATCCTGTAAGGGCTATGCACATCTCCACTTCCCAGAAGCATATACTGGCATTTGGTTACATTAAAAGAACTTGTTATTTAAATCATTCCACATTACAAAACAATGTATAAACGTCATTCCTTCTCCATTATTCACCACTGCCAATTATTGCTCCAAACAGCAAACCTTGCTAGTAATGAGCTGATCTTTTCCTTTAGATCATTAATAATGATCTGATTAATAAATGCATGGTACTGAGCTACACCCTATGTATAACTACTCACCAAGTTCATCGGGTAAGTCAGCTTTTTAAGACATTTTGTCATTTTGCATGGTTTAATATATCATTTAATGTGAGGCTTAATAAATGGTTTAATGGTCATTTAATATCACTGGGCGTAATTGCGGTAGTACGCTCCCCAGTCATTGGCCCCAATTCATATCGTCCCCAGGGCAGATACACCAAGGATTACTTTGGCCCACAAGCATTTCAAGAGAGAGATATCCCTCTCTTTTGGGAGGCCTGAGCTATGTTACAAACATCAGTACAATTTTAATCTAAAGCCAAAGAGGGCAACAGTACACAGCTACGTGTGTGCCATACACACCTCTACACACATCTATAAACACACAGGACATATGCACTTGCCAGATGTGTTGGTATGCAATCTTCATTCATGTCTCTGTGCAGATGTATTACACCAACATATCATGAGCAGAGTGGCACTCTGATTAGGACTTGCAGTGATAGATGACTGAAACCCATCACTTGGACTGTTAACAACTCACAATACTTCAGCAGATGGGTACACAATATCCTACATTTCTAGAGGAATGGTCAGTACTGGGACAGGCATAACTGAGGAGCCTTTAGCAATCTGTACTTTAAATATACAGTCAGAACTCCAGCCCCGTTTGGTGCGATTATACTGACAAATTCTCAGTATTTGTTATAATACCCCATTTTCTCAGGGTGCATCAGGTTCACAATCCATATTAAGGATACATTCACACGCAATTTCTAAAAGGTCATTCACATTATAGATGTGGCTGTTCAGTGTTACGACTTTCAATAACCCCTATTTGGCTTTTGCAATTTCTCTCTGAAGTTTGAAAGACAAAATCAGCCCCTGGCAAGATACAACTCCAATGACTGCAATGTGGTGCTATCACCTCAGATCTCTATCCGAGACTCAACTTTATATTCTGTGGTAAGTCCTTCTTGTCAGGGTCAGGTGAAAATTTCAAAAACCCATTGATGGCTCAGCAGTATGAGTACCCATGAGTCACAAGTTGAAATTTTGTGGACTTTAACTGGGGTTCTCCTCTGAAATAATTTTGATGTTTTGGAAAATCTGCTCTTACCAGCTGCCTTTTTTTTTAACAGCAGGATCCTCTGTTCCTGCAGAGGTTCTGTTTTGGTTGCTGCCGTTACAGAGCTAGTGAATATGGTGGGGGAGGAGTAAATGGCTGATCTGTTTATTTTGATGACTCCACTCAATGCATCTGGATAGAAAGATACAGGGAATTATTGTCTGATTATGTATTCTTTGTCATTAATCTCAGTAGCTGAAATGAAATGTTGGGCTATTATGAAGTGTGAATGAGCTTCTAATGTGATAAGGAAGGTTAAGATTTGAGCAGTGGCTTGGTTTTCTTGTCGTTTATCTTCAGCATGCCAGATGGTGTGTCACTGGGCTTTTATTGGTTCTTTATCAATTTTATTAGCCATATGATTTGATTGATCTTATTTTGCCTGAGAAAAAATCAATTCAAAAAATATAACTCATGAGAGCAGCTCCCTATCTTAAAGAAATAGAAGGGCCTAACAAGCATAAAAATGTGTCAAAGATCAGAGTGCTTAGAGCAGCTCCAAAACATATGTACATCAACAGGCATGTTGTCAGGCAATGAAGCCACCAGGAGAGGGAGGAAGAAGAACATACCTCAACAGATTGAAGGAGACTGCTCCTGGGGCTGCAGCCGACAACAGGCATCAAGATACAACAATCCTGCAGAAACAGCAGCGCAGCACATGCACTGCTGTGCAAACTCCATTGCTCAGGCAGGAAGCAGTCTGCCACACACAAAGCTCGTGGCCTTTGGAAGCAGCAACAAGGAACAAAGAAACATGTCCAGGCTCAGGTTCACCTTAACAGCCATTTCTAGAAGGGCTTTCTTTCAGATGAAATATGAGGTGTCTGGAGAAGGCAATTTTCAAGGTCCCTGCCATCCCTAGGGACACATCATAGAATCTTGGAATACCAAGTTGGAAGGGACCTCAAGGATCATCTGGTCCAACCTTTCTTGGTGAAAGCATGGTCTAGACAAGATGGTCCAGCTGAATCTTAAAAGTGTCCAGTGCTGGGGAATCCATGATTTCCCTGGGGAGATTATGCTGATGCGCAGGAACAAACTCTACAACTCGGAGAGAGTTATAAAGCAGGTCTGTTATTCTGGCGCTAGGGTGTAACGGGATTTCTCCACAAAGCTTGCACACCAACAGCACATTTTACCATAAACTTATAGAATGTGGATATACATATTAATTGGATTACACGATACAAAAGTCCATATGAATAAATAAGTCTGTGTTAGTTCAAAAGGCTAGTGTCAGCAGTTTGTTACCTTTGCACCTGCGCATTGCCTCCTGGTGGTCGTTTTTGGGGGTCTTTGAAGGAAGGCTCACAGTCTTCTTCACCTTGTACTTTTCCACCCCATTCCTCGGAGTATGCGCAGATTCTCCTAAATAACTTATTGAACAAGAACGGTCCCAGCCTGTTTACTCCCTCTATCGTATCTAAAAGCACTAGCATACTAGTTTCTACTGTCCATACATGACTATCTATACTCTACAAAGACTCAACTTGTTAGAACACATCTGCTTTCCAAGGACATGTCTCTTATTTTTGCCAAACACAGTAGCCATTGGTAAGTTTCCACAGAACAGTCACAGCAAGCAGGATTATTAAACAATATTCAGAAATCATTATAAATTGCTATAAGTGAATAGGTGGCCAAGCAGGTAATCATTTCCCTATATCGATGCTAGCAGGTGATTGTTCTCATGGTGAAAAATTTTCCGCTTATGTCCAAATGAAATATCCACAGGAATAACTTGTACCCATATCACAGTTGCAGTCTGCAGCTAGGAGAGTAGCTCTGACATCCAGCACTGTCACCTCTGGGCACTAGATCTTGCCAGTGTCTAAATGGAGATGTCCACATGTGAGCTTCCATTATATCTCAAAGACAGCCAGCCCATACAGCTAGTGAAATCTAGGAAGTATTCATCTCATCCTATATTTATGCAGAGCTGAACAGCTCTCTGTATTCTGCTGGCTCCATCAACTGGATCTTCATGGATTAAAATGGGAGTTCAGTCACCTGGTTCACAAACAGCCACCTTGATCTGAGAGTTTAAATATCCCTAAATTTAGGGCAAAATGAACACACACACACCCTCTACCCCCCCCCCCCCCCCCCCC
>NW_020799095.1:45607980-45664474 GCF_003259725.1 Athene cunicularia
CCCCCCTCCCCCCACGAAGTTTCTGAAATCAGGACTAGAATATATCTCTTTTTTTCAAAGATACATCCCTTTTCCATTCTGTATTGGAGTACAGTTGGGGCAAATTTTTATAACATAGGCACCCTAAATTAGGGGATATAAACACCACTCAGACTAATGGCCATGGCTTTTCTATAGTAGAAAATGGGCACAAACAGGTACCAACACCACTGTGCTGCAACAGCATTGCTAACCCTAAAACCAACATGGGGATTTATAAACTGTTACATAAACCTCACGCAGTGCTAGGAGCAAGCAAGTGCTCATCTATGTGGTTTTATGCCTCTTACCCTGCCAGAGTAGTGCCATGGAGCTGGAGGTTTAGGGATGGAATAGTTTCTTTCACATTGTAAGGGGCAGGGGTTTTTCAATAGCACTTGTGAAAGCACATATGCTATTCACAGCCATATGCTCCTCCAGCATCCAAGGCCCTTTTGAAACACCACCTAACAGCTTCCTGATAAGAAAGAGTGTTTCATAGTCAAGGTTAAAGCAGGAAATCAAAAACAAGCACTGCCCCCCTCCCCACAGTCCAAATGGAACAGGGAGAGACACAAATAAAACCCCCAGTCAAGAGGAGGGAGGAAATGCTGATGAAGAGAGAGTATGAGTGAACATTATGAATCCCATTACACTTCTATCTCATGGAGCAGATTGCTTCAGGCAGGAATATCTGACATACAGTCTAACTTGCTGTAAAGTCTTATCACATATAAAATTTCAGTAATCATAATGCCAAGGAATGAGACAATGACAAATGAAAAAGCTTTCAGAAGTTAATGTTCACAACACACTGCCAGCAAAACACACAATCTATTTAATTAGTAAAATGCCATGAGATACTGTCCAATTCTCCATTCAGAGACACTGTGAGTAAATATGCAGGAGTGTTATAATACAATGAGATGGGTACATTAAAGACTGAAATACACATGGCTGGTGAGATGCAGACGCTGCACATTAAAGTAAACACATTGCATCATAAATTTAACACACTTGACATCATAATGCACAATGAAAACTATGTCACCTATGAAAACAGGTCCAGATCTTTTAGGATCAGTGGCACTAACTGCTGCAGACTCACACTGACTTTTCCAATCTCTGATCTTGCTACTCAGGTAGTCTGAGGCCACCAGAACAGCCAGTAATCTAATGGGTCTTTGTTTGGACAGAAGGAATCAATTATTCATCTATGCTGTGGTGTCAATTCTCTAGTCACCTCATTGCTCCATTTTCTTGGCTCTTTGTTTTGCTCCACACCTCAGTTTAGACAGCAAATTCCACACTCTAAATCAGATGCAATCCCACCAGCCCCAGCCTTTCCTAAATGCTCTTCCACATTCTTCCTCTCATGCCTGGAGGACTAACACATGCCTTGGTCTCTTCCCAGAGGAAGGGTAACTCTGGTTGCAATCTCCACCAGTAGTTCCCTAACACTCCAAACCAGGAATAGTCATATATTTCAGTCTCCTACTTTTTTGGCCACAGACTCTTTCTAGCATCCTCCAAGCTACCTCCATTGCTGAAAATGTTCTTAAAATGAGATTCAGACTTCAGAAGTCATCCTGGAAAGTAGCCTCAGCCATCATGAGTTTCTCCAACCTACACAGATGACAAGGGGTAACTTTTATTCTGGGTAAGATCACCTGTGCTGCCTTTCTTGTCCTGGGCCAAATTGACTGTGCGGGGTTCATCACAGCATTGCTGAGTTTCCCTGGAAATGGATGCATTAGGAAGAGTGGGTGATGAAAAGTTCACAACAGCAGACTCTGATGCAGCAGTAGCTACTGTCATCAATTAAGGTCCCTGTGCATATTTGCTGTTGCATTTTTCACATGCAGCATGGAATATTTAATATTCATGGGATCCCCTGTGGTCCTCAGAATGTCTACCAAGCAAACCATATATTCTGCTCTATAAGCAGTAACTTTGATTTAACATTGCTGGTGTCTCTTTCTAAATCAGTTTTGATGTCTCCAATTCCATACCATCATATGTCTGTTTCAGCAAGTGATGCTATGATTCACAGTGAGCAATCTGGTTCATCAAATAATCTATTCCCTCACCTCAGTAATTATTTTTAATGGGTGAATTATGCTTTTATGAGTAAAGCAGATCAAAAGTACAGCACAGCATATTTCAGTGTGTGGTACATATCTACTACTTTTAGGATGTGGATTTGAGTTGCTATGTCTTCCTCAATTCCAGGATTGACTGACACATCACAAAATGTCACTTCATTAGAAGACAAACAGAAATAATCCAACCAGAACAATTTTTATTGATAAAGTGGAGCAGAGAAATATCAGGGTCACTTATCATTTTGTGTGTGGTGAACAGGCAATGAAATCTTTATCAGAAAATTCTCTCTGACAGGAATGCACTTAATCTTGTCAGAGATAATACAGCCACAGTAATGTATTGCTTGATATTTATAACAGCTACAGTAGATAGCCCTACCCAAACATGCTGTTTCAGCATTTCACAAGGCTTAAACTACTTTATGTCAAATGCCTTTGAAGATTTCATTTTTCCATATTTTTTTTGGCCAGGAAAATCCAATATCCAAGCATTTCTTATGTGCATATTGCAAATTCTCAGCCTTAAGATAGAGCACAAATGGTGCGATGTGCTCTGGATCACACAGGTTTTGCTAGGACTCTAGCAGCTTCAGAAGCTGCTTCTGCATGATACAATGGTCTACAGTTTCAAAATGGTGGATGGGATTCCTTTAACAGGCAAAATGCTAGCAGAAATGCTCACACCATTTGTCTTTAAAGACAACTTACATTTGCTTTACAAATAGCTTAATCCTTTGAAAACCAAACTGCTTTTGCATTGCTCAGAAAGACATGTCTCTTCTTGCTGTCACACCAGCAACCCCTCAGAAAAATGTAAGCAGAGTCAATAACATACCCATGGGGACCATCTCAGACTAATGACATCTCCAATTCCAGAGTGGGGAACGGTCTCTGTAAATGAAGCCATGATTTCTGTAGTGGTTTATACATTGTCTTTCAATTATATTACAATAGTAAGGTGACCTTAACTTTCAGTCACTGAACTGGAAGGAATCTAAGCCAACCTCCTCCGGGAGATATTTGTCTATCTGTTGACAAATACCTCAAGCACTGACAGCTCTACATACTTCTCAGTAAATCTATTCAGTGTTTCATTACGAAGTTTTTTTCTGATGTCTATCTTACATCCTCCTTGTTGCAACCAAAATCCATAATTTCTCCTCTTTTCATATTTAGACTGAGGAACTGTGTTGTTCCCAATCTCTCCAGGTTATATTCTCTACTAATTTACAGTAGGATTCAGCTTCAGATAAATGAACCTGTATGTAAGTGACTACCTATAGCTCTATACATGGAATCCAGGTGTCTAAGATCCTAATGTGGTTGAAAGTCAGTCAATAGAGTTTAGAGAATGATTCCATTCAGTGTAAAGCAGACATCTCCACTGACTATTTTGTGTACATTTTCATCATCTAGGAGAGCTTAGACATCTGCTTTGCTTGCAGATGATTACACTGTAGCCACAAAATCTCTGGAATCTAAACCAGATATCAAATGATCACCATAAAATTTTCATTGTTTTTCACTGAACCAGTGGAGTCAAACCTCTGGGGCAGCTCCAAGACTTCCAGCCTACACCAACTGGCTTATATCTCTCTACAACTGCATTCTAAAAATTTCCCCAAAATTAGTCATTTACACCATATATATGTTCTATACATTACACCACAAACAATTCAGAAGACTCCTATCCTGGCCTGAAAACATTAACCTGGCAGAAACTCTTCAGCCAGGGATTATTTAATGGCAGATGTCCCGGGTCTGAGAATTTTAAAGAGATTAAGTCTAGGGCCGTGGAGAAGTTTCAGTGCTTCACCAGCCAGAAAACGATTATAGTGGTACTGAGAATCCCCCTGACCTTTCCACATGGCCAGATGCATCATGATATAAGCAGGAGGACCGCATAGCTACATAGTTGTGCCCTTATCAGGTGATGTGGGAATATGCTTCAGCATCTGGTGCTGATCGAGGTGGACTGTACCTTTCTTAGCCTGTCCCCTGTAAGTCTGTGCTCATATGTATGATCCACAGATGCAGCTGTGATGAATGTTGTCACAGCCTCTCTCTCATACAGAAGAGTTTCATATGGGTACTGCTATCCACAGAACCTGAGCAGCCTCCAGACTGCTGTATCATTTCTTGTTCTACAGAAATGCTGAGCCCTGCACAAACACACAGTGAGAGGCAGTCCCTGGGCAGGCACTTACAGGCAAAAGAGACTCCACAGCAACAAACAAAAGAGAAAATCATTACCAGGGCCAGGGTCCCCAGTCTGGGATGAGATCCACAGGAAAAAGCATTCCTCCATCTCCCTACCCTCCCTCTCTTGCTCTATACACACATCACCTTGCAGACTCAGTGGCCAGTTTACCCACTGAGACCACTCCCAGCTCCTGGCAGCTGCATCCATAATGGGGAGAAGTGAAAGCCAGTGCATGTTAACTGGCAGCATATTTCTGCAAGACAAGATTGGAAGTGACTTCATCAATAGCTGCCAACTGAAGCATCTTTGACTGCAGATGAGGAGGAAAATTTTGCTTTCATCTGTACTCCCCTACAGACCAAACAGACTGATTGATGTTCCTAAGGAGCATACACAAAGCAGGTTCTGCAAGAAGGAAAGGGCAAACCACACCTCACCTTTCCAGGTTGTTCATAAGAAATATTTCAAACCACGATTTCGATTTTCACAGATGACGTACACCATCACCTCTTCAATCTAGAGCTGCCCTGAAGACAGGGACTAGGATCACAATGAAGTCTCCATAATCCAAGGGAAATAGTTAGCAACCTGCTACACCACTTAGACACACGCAAGCGTATGGGGCTGGATGGGATCCACCCAAGGTACTGAGGGAGCTGGCAGAATAGCTCAAAAAGCCACTTTCAATCATTTATCAGCAGTCCTGGCCAACAAGGGAGGTCCCAGCTGACTGGAAGTTAGCAAATGTGATGCCCGTCTACAGAAAGGTCTGGAAGGAGTATCCAAAAAGCTACAGGCCTGTCAGCCTGATATTGGTGCTGAGGAAAGTTATGAAGCAGATCATCTTGAGTGCTACCACGCAACACATACAGGACAAGCAAGCCATCATGCCCAGTCAGCATGGTTTTATGAAAGGCAGGTCACGCTTGACTAACCTAATCTCAAAATCACAGAATCATCTAGGATGGAAGAGACCTTGAAGATCATCCAGTCCAACCATTAACCTAACACTGACAGTTCCCAACTACATCACATCCCTCAATGCTGTGTCAACCCGACTCTTAAACACCTCCAGGGATGGGGACTCCACCATCTCCCTGGGCAGCCCATTCCAACACCTAAAAACCCGTTCTGGAATGAAATGCTTCCTAATATCTAGTCTAAGCCTTCCCTGGTGCAACTTGAGGC
The DNA here is from genome assembly GCF_003259725.1 of Athene cunicularia. Lineage (NCBI taxonomy): Eukaryota > Metazoa > Chordata > Aves > Strigiformes > Strigidae > Athene > Athene cunicularia. Next base: position 45,613,495 of record NW_020799095.1, read on the forward strand.
CATTCCCTCTTGTTCTGTCACTTAATACTAGGTTAAAAAGGCTCATCTCCAGCTCTCTGCAACCTCCTCTCAGGTAGCTGTAGAGGGCGATGAGGTCTCCCCTCAGCCTCCTCTTCTCCAGACTAAACACCCCCAGTTCCCTCAGCCACTCCCCGTACGACCTGTGCTCCAGGTCTCTTTCTATCAAAACATTACCCAATTAGTGGATGAGGAAAAGGCTGTGGATGTTGTCTACCTAGACTTTATTAAAGACTTAGACACTGTTTCCCACAGCATTCTCGTGAAGAGGCTGGTTGCTCATGGCTTGGACAGGTGTACTTTTCTCTGGGTAAAAAACTGACTGGATAGCCAAGCCCGAAGAGTGGTGATGAATGGAGTTAAATCCAGATGGTGGCCAGTCACAAGTGGTGTTCCCCAGGGCTCAGTACTGGGGTCAGTTTTGTTTCATATCTTTATCAACAATTTGGACAAGGGCATCAAGAGCACTCTCAGTCAGTTTGCAGATGACACCAGGTTGGGCATGAGTGTTGATCTGCTCGAGGGTAGGGAGGCTCTGCAGAGAGACCTGGACAGGCCGGAGCCATGGGCTGAGCCCAACTGGGGGAGTTTCCATAAGGCCAAATGCCGGGGGCTGCCCTTGGGCCAAAACAACCCCCATCAGCGCTACAGGCTTGGGGAGGAGTGGCTGGAGAGCTGCCAGTCAGAGAGGGACCTGGGGGTGTGATTGACAGCCGGCTGAACAGGAGCCAGCAGTGTGCCCAGGGGGCCAAGAAGGCCAATGGCATCCTGGCTTGTGTCAGCAATAGCGTGGCCAGCAGGGACAGGGAAGGGATCTGACCCCTGGACTCGGCACTGGTGAGGCTGCCCCTCGATTCCTGTGTTCAGTTTTGGGCCCCTCACTACAAGAAAGACATTGAGGGGCTGGAGCATGTCCAAAGAAGAGGAACAAAGCTGATGAAGGTCTAGAGCACAAGTCTTATGAGGAGTGGCTGAGGGAACTGGGGTTGTTTAATCTGGAGAAAAGGAGGCTGATGGGAGACCCTATTGCTCTCTGCAACTACCTGAAAGAAGGTTGTAGTGAGGTGGGTGTTGGTCTCTTCTCCCAAGTAACAAAACAAGGGGAAATGGCCTCAAGTTGTGCCAGAAGAGTTTTAGACTGGATATTAGGAAAAAAATCCTCACTAAAAAGTTGTCAAGCATTGGAACAGGCTGCCCAGGGAAGTGACTGAGTCACCATTTATGGAGGTATTTAAAAGATGTGTAGATGTGGCGCTTAGGGAGATGGTTTTGTGGTGGACTTGGCAATGCTAGGTCAGACTCAATAATCTTAGAGGTCTTTTCCAACCTAAATGACTCTATGATTCTCAGGCAGTTTGCAGCTGCACCACCTAATGCTGGGCAGAGGCTGGAACCAGGCAAATTTTTCCAGACAATTCCCTTCTTAACAACAGAAATCTGTCTTTGTGAAACTAAAATTTTGCATGAGTTTATTTGAATCTTTTTGAGGATGAAAATGAGGCAGTTCTCAAAGGCTCCAAAGTATTTAATTCTGTTATTTTTAAATTATTTTATATTATTTAAATTAATATTATTATTTTTTTGTGTGTGTTTAAACTAAACGTATTTTTCACCCTGAATATATTTATTTTGAACTGGAAACATGGAAATTATGTTTTGTCCTGCCTAGAGCAAATTGTTCACTGAGAAAGAAGACTCGTGGCAATGGTGGGGTTACACAGCCAGTTTTTTCTGACCCTCCTCAAAATCAGGTACTTGACCTAACCCTCCGCCTATGACAGTCTTCCCAGCATCACTAGCTTCCTGCACAGACTGACCTGGATGCAACATCACGTGTGGCAGATGGAGCTGAAAGAGTCATTTATTTAATCTGCACTGAAAAGTACTCCATGCTCCGCTTGATTTTAGTGCTGCTTTTGTACAGGAGTCTTAGACTTGATACTCATTATCTCCACACACAAAAATGTATCCTTCAGCCTTGAATTATCATACAAATGCTAATAGTCCAGTTTTAAGATATTACATTTTTGGATCAAGTTACCAGCTTGCTGTAAAAGATGTACAGATATGAATCTGTCACACACATCTGAGACATCTCACTATTGCTCTAGTTCAAACAACTGGATTTTGAGGTATGGGGCAGTCAGGGCGTTTGTTTTGTCTCTGGCACATTGAATTTCATGGAGGTACTGATATTCAGAAATAAAACAGCAAAAGTCTTGACCAGAAAGAAAAAGGGTTGCAAGTTGCACTCTTGACACATGTGCAAACATCTAAAAGCCTGCAAGCACTGTAATCCAAGCCACACAGTAAATGTATGAAAACAGGAAGGTTTGGCGGCGCAGTGGATCTGTCACAGAAATCCTGCATGTCTCAACGTATGCTGTTGGCTCATGCTACACTTCGGTTCCTACACTTGAAAACAGGGAACACCAGCATTGCTGGGCTCATCTTATGCTGTAGGGTTTATTTCCTTAATAGTTGCAAGATGATCTGAACACACAAAAGTGATAATTCAAGATTCAGAAAGCATCAAAATCTTTTAACCAAAATCTAAATTTGAGAGGAGGGAAAAGCTGTTATAAGAGAAAACCTACAGAGTCCTCACAAACCTTTAAAGAAAACAGACACAGAATCCTTCCTGCACGAAGCCACACCTCCAGCAGAAAATAACTGGGGTCAAACTGTTGAAGTAAACGAGTGTCATCCCACAGATAGCAAAGAGCTTTGGATCAGGCTGTTAAGGAGCAAACACGTGAGCACACGAGCATCCAGTGAGCAAATGTGCTTCTCACTGGAAAATACCACTTACATACAGCTCTACCAAGTTCAGATATTAAAAAGAAGAAATTTTTAAAACAGTCGTAGAGTTATTTGCCTTTCCAGTTTAGCAGGAATTCATTGCAGGGGAAGCTGAAAAATTCCCCTATCATGGTGAACAAACTTTTTCTGGAGATCAGACAGGCAAACAAACTCAGCAAAAAACAGTTTCTTATACAGAAAGCCTATTCAAATCTTTAATTATAATTTAAAATTTAGTTTGGAAAACAAGACTTGTGACAGGTTGGTGATATTAAAATTACTGTTTAATGATGAGAAAAAGCAGGGCTGAAATGGCATATATCTTAGACAAAGAGCTCCCTCTAGCTAATCAAGTAGTGTTCAGTAGCACAAAACTTTCTTGCACCACAGAGCAACACTGCATACGCAAGTTGTACTTTACAGAAAATATTGCAGTATAGTATATATGCAATATGAAAGTCTACTTCTCATCACCCCACAGGTTAGAGAACAGCAATAAATATCAACAAGTAAGCCATTAAGTTCAGCTTCCTGAGATGTCACTTCCGATGTTACTTCTTTAATGTTAAATCCCATCTGGTTTAAAGAGGTTTTGCCACTTCTTGTGACTCTGTTGGCATCTTCCCAAAAAAACAAAAAAATAAATCACAGTTCTCAATATTGTTATGTCAATCTGTGTAATGCAGCCAAAGTTTTCTCTCCAGGTTCACCAGGAGGATATGGCTAAGCAGAAATTGTTCAATTATCTCTAAAATGCAGCAATTTTATGGAGGTGAGGCAGGACCTCTTCAAATTAATCTGGCAGCACTAGCCAAGGATGATTTCCGTTGTCAGAAAGCAAATGAGGAGAGTCAGCATTCACCCAGTAACCAACACACTGGAAACAGATTGTGATACACAGTTACTTACTGGCCAGGAGAAAGAGACAAGTACTTGTCCAGCAAAACAGACTCCAGGAAACCTAACAAGGGCAGTGCCCACACTCGCTGCAGCCATGCTAATTAACATCATTTTGCATTCCTCAAAAGATTAAATCCCCCTATTCAAAATCTATCTGAATGCTGATAAATTCAGGGTTCACTCCTGGTCTGTGAGGCAACCTACTGACCGACCTGCTGTCTTGTCCCCAGCAGAGATGGGGTACAGGTCTTAAAGCAGCTCAACTGCCCTACCACCCTCTTCTGAGTCTGCAAGGACTCAACACGGGTCTGACTTACTGTCTCTGCTTCTCAAACACCCACTTGCCCGGCAGCAGCATCCTTGCACTGTGTTAGGTAGCAGCAAACATCCCACCCTGCCCCAATTTTCTCTCACCATCCTCAGGTATGAAGTACCAGAGAGTAGTTGCAATGGCTGCTAGAGGGACAGAGGCAGTGGGAGAGGAGATGAAGATGATTGATTTTCCAGAGGGCAAAGAAGGTTACGCCCCTGGAGCGAGACACATGAGGATGGGGTCACAGTCCCCAAACCTAGCATGTGAAAAGCTTAGACCATGCTGCCACAAATAACCATAGAATCATAGAAAGATTTGAGTTAGAAGGGACCTTGAAAGCTCATGCAGTTCCAACCCCCCTGCCATGGGCTGGGACATCTTCCACTAGCCCAGGTTGCTCAAAGCCCCGTCCAACGTGGCCATGAACATTGCCAGGGAGGGGGCAGCCACAGCCTCTCTGGGCAACCAGGTCCAGTGTCTCACTACCCTCAAAATAAATAATTTCTTCCTTTTATCTGATCTAAACCTACCCTCTTTCAGTTTAAATCCATCACCCCTCATCCTATCCCTATACTCCCTGATGAAGAGTCCCTCCCCATCTCTCCTGTAGCCCCCTTTAAGTACTGGAAGGCCGCTGTAAGGTCTCACTGGAGCCTTCTCCAGGCTGAACAACCCCAACTCTCTCAGCCTGTCCTCACAGGAGAGGTGCTCCAGCCCCCTGATTATCTTCGTGTCTTCCTCTGGACCCGCTCGAGCAGGTCCATGTCCTTATGTTGGGGACCCCAAAGCTGGACACAGTACTCCAAGTGGGGTCTCATGAGGACGGATCAGAGAGGGAGAATCACCTCCCTTGACCTGCTGGCCACACTTCTCTTGATGCAGCCCAGGATACAGTTGGCTTTCTGGGCTGTGAGCACACATTGCTGACTCACAGTCAGTTTTCCATCCACTAACCCCCAAGTCCTTCTCCACAGGGCTGCTCTCAATCCACTCGTTGCCCAGCCTGTATTTGTGCTGGGGATTTCCCTCACCCATGTGCCAGGACATTGCACTTGGCCTTGTTGAACTTCATGAGGATTGCATGGGCCCACCTCTCAAGCCTGTCCAGGTCCCTCTGGATGGCACATCCCTTCTCTCCAGTGTGTTGACCACACCACACAGCTTGGTGTCATTGGAAAACTTGCTGAGGATTCACTCAATCCCGTCACCTGTCGACATCACATGTCACCCACAAAGATGTTAAACAGCGCTGGTCCCAACACTGACCCCTGAGGAACGCCACTTGTCACTGCTCTCCACCTGGACATTGAGCTGTTGATCACAACAGTTTGAGTGCAACCATCCAGCCAATTCCTTATCCACCAAGTGGTCCATCTGTCAAATCCACGTCTCTCCAATTTGGAGACAAGGATGTCGTGCAGGACAGTGTCAAATGCTTTGCACAAGTCTGGGTATATGCCATCAATTACTCTTCCCTTACCCACCAGCACTGTGACACCATCACAGAAGGCCACCAAATTAATCAGGCATGATTTGCCCTTACTGAAACCATATTGGCTGTCACCAGTCATTTTCTTATTTTCCATGTGCCCCAGCACACTTTCCAGGAGGTTCTGCTGCATGATCTTGCTGAGCACAGAGGTGAGACAGACTGGCCTGTAGCTACCTGGGTCTTCTTTTTTTTTTCCTTTTTAAAAATGGGGGTTATGTTTCCCCTTTTCTAGGCAGTGGGAACTTCTGCAGACTGCCACGACTTGTCAGTTATGATGGACAGTGGATTAGCTACTTCATCCACCGTTCCCTCAGGACCCACAGATGCATCTCATTGGACCTGTGCACCTCCAGGTTCCTTAGATGGTCTCAAACCTGATCTTCTTCTATGGTGGGTGGTTCTTCATTCTCCCAGTCCCTGCCTTTGCCTTCTGTGTCTTGGGTGGTCTGGATGGAGCTCTTGCTGGTGAGGTCTGAGGCAAAAAAGTCACTGGGTACATCAGCCTTCTCCACATCCCAGATGACCAAGTCTCCCCTTTCCTTCCAGAGATGGTCCACGTGTTCCCTAGTCTTCCTTTTACCACCTACGTACGTGTAAAAGCTTTTTTTGTTGCCCTTGACATCCCTGGCCAGACTTAATTCTATCAAGGCTTTGGCCTTCATAACTCATGGACACATGTCCTGCTTTAATCATCTGCCAAGGACATCAATACAGCTTATGAGGAAAATAAAGTACAGCTGCACTGTAGTGCTTTATTAAGCAATAGAGAAACTGTTTTCTCAGTCAGCTGCATCTGTCTGAGGGTGATGTCTGAACAGAGAGCTGGGTCTGGATCTCTGTCTGAGCTGGATAAAGCTGTGATAAAGACTGAGGTGTGTCCTACATCGGGAGCAGACAGCCTCTTCCTTCTTCTGCATCACAGAGCAGAGGCAGTACCATGTGAGGCCATGATGGGGGGATGGTTGGGGGTCTGTAAAACCACAGATCTACACCTAGACAGTGCCAGGTACTTCAGCCTCTGCCAATTTTCACCCTTTGTTGAGTTTCCCCAAATACCAATACTTTCTCAGAAGTCATCATGGTTGTTCTTGATTTATGAGCCATGAACAAAAACTGATAAAGAAAGTAAATGGAAGTAAAATACGATCTTGAGACCTGTGTCTGATGCCTCCCAACCCCCCACCAGATTCAATTCAGTATTTCTCTTCATTAGGGCGACACCTAATCAAGTAATTAGAATCACCACAAAACTTCAGCTTATGCTTTATATAACTTTCCCTGAGATGTAAGTCCTACCTAAAGAGAATAAAGCTGGGGAGAAGTTAAATCTATTAATTACCCCAAGCTGTAGCAAGACACTTATTTTTAGTTAAAGTTCATCCTCTGTATGAATGTGCACAGTGCTCAGACTCAAGCTTGCATGTTTGCTTGCCTCAAAATGAAATCCTGGTCAAATACCTACTCCTAGTCACAGAGAGCTTTATATACAGAATAGTAGTTGGACTTCAGAGATTAATTGCAAAGAAGTTTCCTTCATCTAGACTTAATTAATGTGCATCCTTATCAGGTTTTAGAAAATTGCTGAGAAATCACAAGTACTGTACAAAAAGGTTTCTAGAAGTATAAAGGTCTAGGATTTCCTTTCTGGTAGAAAAAAGATAAAAATTTGCATTCTTATATACTCTCTAATAGTCTAATAAAGTGTGACTATCTGATTTTCTATTAAAGGCCAAAAGGCACAAATTCAAATAGAAATGTCTTCTATCACTACGTTCTGCACATAAGTAATGTATCCATGCAATAACAAAGTTAATTGGTTTCATGTTGCTTGGAGTGCACATGGAAGAAAATTAAAAGAACCCAATTGCTATCTCTAATTAGAATTTCTGAGGAACAACACTGTAGAGATGGATTGTAAGCTTCCTCAGGCATTTCCTACTCATGCCAGTCAAATTTATGCACCCTCTTACCAATTAATACCTTAATTCCCTTTCCATAACTAAAAAACTAGTGCTGGCTCCTAGTTTATTTTAGTTCACAGATTACAGGGATGCTAACACCTATCTACCAACAAGCAGCTGGCTGATTGGGTAAATGACTGCATTGCAGTGATGTTCAAACACCGCTACATGGTGTGTTTCTATTATGAAATTAAACCCATTATGATCATCACCTAGAAGGCCAGGGTACTTCTGGTTAGAGGAGAAAAGAAACAGGTGGAAGATAGCAAAAATGTTTTTTTTGTAAACAAGATGATTGTTGTAAAACATTCAAATACACAAGAAGGCTTTCATAAATACCTCTGCTTTACTCTCAGGGTCCTTCGGCAATTAAGGTGAGGTTTGGTTATAAAATACAGTCTCCTTCTACTGCATTGAATCCAAACAGGAGGCTGTCAAGTCAAGCACAACATAAGCTGGGCAGAAGGGACAGCTGAAGCATGGGGTAGGATGATGTGAAGTCTCACCCCTGCCAGGCTGTTCACATACACTTTCCTGCCTCTCTTCAGTCAGATCAAAAACTAAAGTTTCTTCATTATTTCATAATAAGAAGATTCAACTTTAAATTACCATCCAGCATGATTGCCAATCCTACCCTGGGCTGCATTGAAAGAAGAGTGACCAGCAGGTCAAGGAAGGTGATTCTGCCCCTCTACTCTGCTCCGGTGAGGCTCCACCTAGAATAATGTATCCAGCTCGGGGGTCCTTAGCACAGGAAAGACATGGACCTGTTGGAGCGGGTCCAGAGGAGGCCATAGAGATGATCAGAGGGCTGGAACATCTCTCCTATGAGGACAGGCTGAGAGAGTTGGGGTTGTTCAGCCTGAAGAGAAGGCTCTGGGGAAACCTTATAGCAGCCTTCAAGTACTTAAAGGGGGCTACAGGAGTGATGAGGACAAACTTTTTAGTAGGACCTGTTGCGATAAGACAAGGAGTAATGGTTTTATTCTAAAAGAGGGCAGATTTAGACAATATATAAGGAAGACATTTTTAACAGTGAGGGTGGCGAACTACTGGAACAGGTCTGCCCAGAGAGGTGGTAGATGCCCCATCCCTGGAAACATTCAAGGCCAGGTTGGTCGGGGCTCTGAGCAACCTGATCTAGTTGAACATGTCCCTGCTTATTGCAGGGGGGTTGGATTAGATGACCTTGAAAGGTCCCTTCCAACTCAAACTATTCTATGATTTTGTGATCATGCGTCATCCCTGAATATCAAACTATGAAAAAGTCAAACTTATAAAAAGCAAGAAATTAGAAACTAGGATATACAAACTCACATTCACTGTGTTTTTCCATTCCTGTCACACTTTCTTTATGCAGCCTGGCAAAGCAAATGGAAAACTCCTGCTTCCACTCAGCAGCCTTCCCAAAGCTTATTGAAATACGAAGGGATTCCTAGAAGGCTTGGCACAATTCTGATTGTAATGGAGACCACCACACCTTTCTTAGAAGATCCCTCGGCCTGGGTGCCTGGATGAGGTGTTAGATGAGTGTAGTTTGTGGGTTGACAAGTGGCACAGGATTAATATATGCACACAACAACAGAGAGGCTGTGAAACACAGTGGACAGTGTGTTCTGTTTGTGTCTCAGACCAACAGACTCTAAGACAGGTGTAAATAAGAGCTGTTGGTCAATACAAGCAGGCAGAAGTAAAACATGCTTTTCTACACGTGTATTGAGCTATTTCTCCCTGCTTGTTTGGTTCTGCTCACCCTAACATTGTCCATCTTGGCTTCAGAATTTTGAATTCTTCTAAATACATTTTACTGCAAAAAATCACACCACCCTGTTGCCTCTAACTTTTTTAGTGTAGGGTTTTCTTACCATATTGTTTTAACCAAAGACATAAATGCTAATTACAGACCAAACATTTATGCAGCCATTTCTGTGGTTGGGCAAAGGTGCAGTAGGCTGCATGATCTGTGGCATTTCTATGCATACATTGTGACCTAAATGAGATGTAAATTGTAGCTATGCATCAAACACTGGATTGTATTCTACCTTCTCCTGATTGCACTGACCAGAAGGTGCTGTTTACACCTGCCAGGTTCAGGACCCTATAGAGACAGCCGAGAAGAATCGAGACCGCTCTCTCCCAAATAAGCTGCAAGATCCCCTTGGATATTGAACCCTCTTACCCCACTACCTCTCCTAAACTGTGCTCTTCTGCAGATGACAAAAAAATAGAAGATGAGGAACAAGCAGCCTTACCAGACCCACATTAACTCACTGCTGAACATTATATTCTGCATTTGATTTCCAATGGGACAGTGAGCACTGGACAGTGGTAGGTAGAATCATTACTGAGAGCTGGGGATCCTGCCAAAACTGATGAGAGACATTTTAACTGTATAAAGGACACATAAAAATGGCAAAATCTGTTCATCAGATTCCCAATTATCAACATTGCCTGAAAGCTCTCCTCTGCTGACTCCCACTCACTTCTGAAATGGAGAAAGTAAATCAAGTCCAGCCTCTTGGGCTGCCTCCACACTTCCATCAAGTGCCCCAGTTAAATTTCAGTAAAGAGCACTGAGGTGAATGACAGATTTTTTTACCATCTTCAAAATCCTTGAAAAAGCACCCCTATTAATATCTGGCCATTTCAATATTCTGAAGTGTAAGTTATACTTTCAAAAGATACTGTTACAGCACACAGGGATTCGTAATTCAGCTCAGCAAAAGCTGTAGCAGAATTAAGCAGTACAATGCATTAAATAGAAATGACCTTGAAAAAAATAGTTGGCAATATACCAGAAGTCCTTTACCTACAGAAAAATCAGAGTAATGAAGGAATTTGCTGCCCAATAGCTATGACTTTGCACCTTATATGTTAACCGCAGTGGTCCAATTTAGTTTTGCTTATATAAATGTTAGCTGAAGAGTAAAAGCTTTGCATCAGTTAAAACTTCACACAATGAACTGGCCAGAAGCTTGGATTTTTTAATTTTTTTTTATTAAGTGTAATGGCAGGATCTCAACACTACAAGGATTTAAAACTGACCAGAACTCAGAAACCGACAGGTTAATGGGTACCGTTCAAGACAGTGGTGGTAGGTGGCAGTTGGGAAATTTTTCATACAAACTTTTATCATCAAAATTAGGAAAACCAAATGTTTTCAAATCCTTATGGAAGTTAAGCACAACAACAACAAATAGGCAAAAGTAAATCAGCTTTTTAAAAATATTTGAACTTTTAGCATCTTCCCAATAAAAAAATTAGAGAGAAATAAAAATACTTTCCCTAGTGATCACGTGGGATAAACCGGTGTTATCTTCTCCCACATTACGAACCTGCATAGCAACTCAGGTTCTTGCTTAGGACTATCAGAAATACTGCTGTAATCCGCAGGACAAAATATAATGCTATGATAAACCTAGCAGTCTCCAAAAGAAGAAGGATACAGAATTTCACTCAGCAGGTACATGTACCTGTGAAGAAGACACCATCTCCAGTACCAGTGACCAACATGAGATCCTGTTTGCAGCCACTGTTGTTGCTCTTCTGTTTTCAGCCTGGAAAAAACAGGCTGGGAGTTGGGGTTGTTCAGCCTGGAGAAAAGGCAGCTCCAGTACTTAAAGGGGGCTACAGGAGAGATGGGGAGGGACTCTTCATCAGGGAGTGTAGGGATAGGATGAGGGATAACAGTTTTAAACTGAAAGAGGGTAGATTTAGACTAGATGGAAGAAATTCTTCACTGTGAGGGTGGTGAGGCCCTGGCACAGGTTGCCAAGAGAGGCTGTGGCTGCCCCCTCCCTGGCAGTGTTCAAGGCCAGGTTGGACGGGGCTTTGAGCAACCTGGGCTAGTGGAAGGTGTCCCTGCCCATGGCAGGGGGTTGGGACTAGATGGTCTTTAAGATACCTTCCAATCCAAACCATTCTATGATTCTATGAAAACAACAGTTGCTTGATCCTGGCTGCTACCATCTCACCAGTGCATGCTTTCTATAGGTGACTCCCCTTCCCAAGCATCCCAGAGCTCCACCTTGCCACCAGAAACATCTATTGTCAAGATCCTTCTCAGCCAAGGACATGAGTCATTTTCCCCTGTGTGCATGCTGGTGTCTCACAAACTTTAACATTGCCAACAAATAATCAATTAAATTAAGAATATTCAGGAACATTCATCCATGGAATATTGGTCTGTCACAACCATCAACATCCCATAGCCATGGTGCACTCTCAGAAGACACCATTACAGTATATAGGAAATCCACATGACGGATTTCCAGATGTTCAGATGAAGAAAACAGTGTTGTCAACATAGACTACAAGGACCAACATTTGAGCTGTTTGTGTTGCTTCTGTCAGTCATTCAGAAAGAACAAGCATGGGCTGAGCTGCTGTGCTTCCCCTGGTACATTCACAGGCAAAATTTTTCTGCAATAAACCCAAAAGCCCCATGATGTGCTCGGCACTCTCAATCAATGCAGCTGAAGTTATCTCTCTTGCTGTAACACCCCACACCCTCAGGAAAGCCAGTTTTATTAAGACACCGTGTGGGTAGTCCAGCAAATCATTCATCTGTAAACAATTTAATTAGAAGCTTATCCTTAGAGTAACATCCTAGTACAATGGCAGCCCACAGAGAGTGAATATTAATAGCCCTGCTTGTAAGCAGGGGAAATGCTCCAGCCTGGGCTCTGAGAGAAGCCTTTGATACTTCAGCATAGCCACTGAATACTCTGTATGCTATGCAGCAGGTCATTTATTGTCCTCTGCTTTGTTCCTCCATCTGTGAAGAGGCCATAAAAATATTTAGCCACCTTGTACAATTCTTGACCTGCAAAAAGCAAGCCCACATGTAAATGGAAGGTGTTATTCCTGTGACATGGAATATATTGTTCTCCATTACAAGCATGCCCTTTTTAACCATACAGTTCATGATGTGGTTTGAAGAGCAAGTATAATAGTACAAGTAAGTGTAGGTAACAGCACATACCTTTTGCTTGTTCACAGTCATTCTTCATGGTTTAACGTACCTTCACCATTTGAATCATGTTGTGATGAGGAATTGGGATGCACCTCAAAATTCAGAGACAGCTGACTTACAGCACTCTGATGTGAACAGCAATTACTGCTGTCCACTACAGAACGTAAGTGGATCAGACAGGTAACGACCTTACAAGAAGCAAACATGGCTGAAACAACAGGACACTTGACAGTAATTTTCAGTGCAAGACAAATAGCTGGATATTATGTAGCTGAATAGCCTGAATGATAGATGGCCACTGTATAATAACAAACATCATATGGCAGCTGAGAGAAGGGAATGGAAACACTGCATTCAGTTTTATAGCAACAATGAAAACATGACCAAGCTGTAGTTGTCCAAATGCCCTGAAAGGCAAGTGCTAAGCTAACCACAGGTGATCCTTCAGACTAGTAAAAAGTGATTTTTGAACTATTGGCCAATGAATTTGGCACTAGTCATTTACTTGTTTATGTGAAGGGAGTACTTGGGACTTCCAAGTTCTTCTTTACCTCTGCTTGTGCTATACCAACAGCTAACATCACACAGGGACTTCAACAGACCCCACAGGAACAGAGCACAGTTGGGGTTTTTTTTACCAAAACCTTCAGCACCACATCACATGTTTTGTGGAAGAACAGGAGAAGGACACCTGAGATGGGTATTGTTATTCAAAGCCCTGTCAATACTAGTCATATTCATCAACAATATCGTAGTCAATCAGAGATGTCAAAAAGAACAGACAGCTGTTGAAAAGGCCGCATGCAGCAAAGCCACAGCATGGCTGTTTCAGGTCTAATAATTCCTATTAAAACTAAAATGAAAAAAAAAGATCAGGCTCAAGGTAACAGCGCCCCTTCAACCCTATGGCACGTCCCATCTCAGTATCCATTTAGCAAACATACAGTCATAAAACAGGCTCTGCTGGAGAGCTGGCTGCCCTCCTTCCCTCCACGGCGTTGCTCAGGCTTTTTGTCCCCATCTTTTTTCAGAGTGTGTGTGTGTTTAAACTCTTAATGCATTGCTCTCTCCCTCCTCTTCTGTCTGTTTTTTCTTAGAAGCTCTAGTTCTTGTTTTGGAGAATGTTAACGCAATCCCAAATGACATGAAATTAATTCCTAAAACTATTTAGCAGTTTGGTCTTTGCCTTCAGTGACAACAGATACAGACTCAGGAACAGGAATTACAATCACTGATGAACTAACAGCTGCCTTTAGGACAGTAAGACAGAATCCCAGAATCCGAACTCGCCATTATTGAACTACAAAGCTATAAAAAAATGCCTCAGTTGATGTCCCTAGCACTTGATAAATCACAATATAGCAAGTCATTACAGGATTGCTTGTTAGAAGTAAGAGATGTTGATAGCTCAGTGAAGATAAGAAGCAAAGTAACTTCAAAAGCAGAATCATGAAACACAAACAAAATGGACCCAAGAGCAGCTACAGACCAGGCATTAGATTATTTCAGAGATATCAAAAGAAGATCTTTAAACATAAGAGGCACCGTCACAAACAGCAGCAACGTGAAATGAACCTTTGCAGCTCTGACACTGCACATCAACCCAGCACCTTTGAAAATATGTAATATTCAGACTCACACAAATTACATCAGGCAGTTAAAATACAGCATCAAAAAGTATAATTGAATAACGCAGAAAGGATGCATGGAAAGAATAAACACTTAGAGTTTATCTGATCATGATCGTTACACTCAATTTAGTGCTACTATCAGCTGGTAATTGCTAAATGGATGTCTGAATTGACTCAAATTCAGGACAATGTGAAAACATTACCAGAAATGTCATTAAGAAATGTAGGGTCTTTCCTTGCTTCTAGGAGTAAACAGGTTTTCTCAGCCTTTCAGAGGTTTTAGTCTTAATGTGATGTTCTCAAACTCAGGAAAAAACCCAATGTTTCTGAAGAAGGGTTTGCAAACATCTGTTCTTGTCAGAGACTAGATATATCACCAGAGAATTTGAGCCCAAGCTTGTGACACAGATTTGAGGTTCTAGAAAGAAAACTCTTCTTACATAAGTTCAGCTATATATCTTGATCAGTGAAGATCTTTCTTCGTGAAAAGAAATCAGCAGTGCCACAGAGTCATTCATCTGACCTATTTTAAACCTGTGTGAATTGCGCTTATGGGCACATAGTTCTCTCCTCGGATTATAAATGGAGCCAAAACTGATGAGCTCAGATTTAGGTATCTTTGAGAATCATAAAGTAGAACAAATGAATTCTGTCCTAAAAAATAGCACCTTGCCCTAGGATTATAACCCCATTTTCTCAGCATGCAACATCAAATGTGAGGACTGCTTTCCTTACATGAAAGCTGGCACCTTCAGAAGGAATGGTTATAAACTAACAAGTTTTTCATAATACCTTCCTTGCCAGGTGGATTTGCTCACATCTAGCTCCACTGTGCTGCCCTTCACAGAGCTGCCCAGAAAGCAGAAAAACCAAGACAGCATGGTTGACAAGGAAAAAAGGAAAAGAAAAAAAAAAAAAGATCTAGAGCAAAAGATGCTAGCATTGACCAGGCATGCTAGGCTGCCATATGTTTGCCTTCCTAGTTAGTGCTCACCATCCCCATGATAATATCAGAGATCATCTGGATTGAAGAAAATTAGTATCTGCTGTTAATTATAGCTGTGAAGGTCTGGTAGCAAGCTGAGTGCATCTCTGATGGTACATTATCTTGGTCAAAATATTAGGTTTATTGGAGTTTTGCTACAAAATGAAAGAGCACTTTGACCACACTTTTGAGATTTCTCAAATGAAATTAATACTTATTCTCAAAAAAACTAAAACAAAAAAAAAGGTGGGAAATAAATGGTGAGAAATCCTGGAAGAGTTTGCCTTTAGTCCCAAAGGAAAGCTAAACCCCAAACAGAGCAAGTAATAGTGCAAGTGCAACTAAACAGTGGTACCTGATTTATAACACTTATATGACCACCACTTGGAAAAGAACAATTTCAGTTTGGGGATTGAAATGCATTATTTTTCACACACACACAAAATTACTCCTTTCACGAAAAAGTGCTTTATCAAAAATGTATTTTGGACTAACCTTATCTGTCTGACAAAATGACAAGCAGTCTATCATGAATCTTCCTTAAGTCTTGTTCACTGAACTGGTACCACTTTGGGACAGTCAAAGCTAACAGGGTTCTGCTCAAGGACAGTGCTTTTCCCATGATCTAATTGATTCCAGTTCAGCTCCCAGTTGTGCCAATCCAGAAATCATCCTCAAAGCTGATGCTGCCTGGATATGTTACAGGGAATTTCAGCAGAGCCCAGAATGGGATGAACAAGAAAAAGGGATTGTTCTAATTTATTTTAAAATTGTTTCATTAAAAAAAAAAAAAAAAAAAAAAAAGGTGGCTTTTACTTTAATGTCCACACTGTATGTGTGCTCTTGCCTGTCATGATCATTCTCCACCTCATGAGCGCTGTGCCTTATTACACTTCTGCATGATAATAAAATACAGTAACCAAGCCATTTTCAATGCTACTTTTTCCACTCAAGTCAGCCTTTTTCTTAAATGCATTTTAAAAAAATTATTAATGCTTAAATTCAGGGCATCTCACTTCAAGTGACAGCTATTTCAAGAAGCTACCAAATTATCCCTCTGAAAGCAGCAGAAGCCAAAATGCAATCCTGAAAAAGGCAACCTGTGATCACCAGCCACAGTGACTGATCTCAGGGGGCTGCTGATCTGCCTGGTGATTTCTGGTGGTGGCTGGAACAGATAAAAAGTAGCTGCAAAGAGGCAGATCTACTTCCCTATAATTTATTATTTAAGTGTAAAAGTTTAATGTACCTAGTTGAACAATTAAAGCGTGCTCTCTGGAGCATAATTGTCTTTTTACTTCTGAAGTCACAATGGCTCATGAATCAGTGTGTGCTATGGCCAGGACCCCAATGTGCATTTAATCACAAGTTACTTGTTTCTCTGTACACACCCAGAAGGAAGAAATAGCTTTAATAATAGACGCTATTAAAGAAAGATTTTAAGAAAATTAGGAACCTCACACAAAACTCCCTGGGCTTCTGGGACAAATTTGCCCACAGCTGGAAGCCTAATATGTTTATGGGTGGCTGATCCTACTCTAATACAATTTTTATAAGATTTTTGCAGTCCCACTGTAATAGCCTGTGGCACAAATCATGACTGGAACAAGCAGACCTTCCCTTGGGAAAGAACTATGTGCAGTTTAACTGATAATAGTACTGATCTGTTGCCCAATTACATTTAGCCCCAGAAGAGGAAAGGAGAATTAATTTCAGTGCTACCTTCAGTTACGAAGACTTTGGAGTACTCATGACCCAGTGTCTCTAATTCATAGGGTAGAATTAAATTACTATTCTGTGAAAGATTTGCTTTCTTTGGTTTTTACTATGAATGTACAGCCTAGCCTATGAAAAAAGCAAGCAATGCTTGACTTCGAAAAAAATTACATGACTAAACTTGTCATCTGCTGATATTAATTTATTTTTCAGTGCTATTCTGTATTAGGTAAACCACAATGGCAACTGCATCTAGCAGCGTATTTAATTCTACTGTACAATTTCATTAAGTTTGACTCATTTGGGAATGAATAGGTTCAAAAGACTGCATCTTGCCAAATATGGGGAATTAATTGTATTCCTTGTTCTGAAAAATGACTATGCAAAGAAACTATTTCTAGCAGAGTTGCCCAAAAAGTCTTCCGTTTTCCAATGAAAAGTACCATTTTGTCAGAGCAAATATTTTTTGTTAATTTAATCATTTCATCAAAACATCCACGCAAGCTTTTCAGGTTTAAGACAGAAGGAAACTGGGGCAGGGGACAACAGGGAAAACATCATACAGACATGAAAGGAGAAAGAATAATTTTGACTACAATTTCAAAGCAGCTTTTCTGCTTGAAGAGAAAGACATAAGAGCTTTAATGTTCATGCAATGCACATAGCAGGCTAGTTCTGGCTGCCAGGCCTTATTTGTGGCAATACTCCAGAACAAATTGTTCGATTTATAGCTCCGCAAAGCCATCCAAAGAAATATAAAAGTCAAGCTGGGTTCTTTTTCCTTCTCATATGCTCCCATCAGGAGAAAAAATTCTCAAAGACAAATTAGATGCTAGATACATCTCTGTAATGACAGCCTTACTGAGGTTACATGATAGTAACTCATGCAAAATAGTGAAATGAAAAGACCAAGGAAAAAACCCTGTTAACTGTGAAAAATGGCAAAATCCGCCACCCCAAAAGTTAATAGTACAAGTTGACCCGTACTGTTATATGCACAAATTATGCATTTAAATGTTATTCTGACATTAAGAACCGTAACACTGGCTTAAAAATTAGGATATTTTTTCAAAAGAAACTGGACAGGTTTTATTTGTCGTGTTATCTCACAGCTCAATGTTCACGTTTCTTCAGCAACTGTAGTAGAAGCATTCTCCTAAAACATAAGTCATATTCATGTAAAAAACAGCATGACAAAGATCTGGAGACTTAAGAAAATAAAATGGCCTGTTATCTGAAATATATGACATCACTCTGACACGGAAAATACACAGGTTCGATTTATGCTGGTAAATTAAACAGCACCAATGAACATTCCCAGGCACTGGAGTGCCATTAACTATACTGTTAAATTGTAAGCATGATCCACTGCATCATTTCTGGCCATAACCAACTGTCACTGAGCCAACTAACGGCAGAGCATAGCTCAGGAATTAACATAGTCCAGAGACCAGCCCAAAGAGCAGTTCACATGTGGTCATTTTACTGGCAAAATCAGTAAGAACAAGCTGTTTCATGCAAGTGGGTCTCAGTGCCAGAGAAGAATTTTGAGCAAGTTTAGTTCACAAGCATTGCTACAACCATGCAGAACTGACAAGGGAAGCAAGATGTTGCATTTTGAAGGTAATATAAGGTTTGATACTACTCTTAAAGAGAGTCATCCAAGTTCACAAATAATTAAATGGCATTTAGTTTACTACTTGTAATTTGTCAAAAAGCAGCCTAAATTTCCCATTTGGGAATTCAACTGTTTTGCTACTTCAAAGACAACCCCTAGTTACATTCTCATCCATTTTAAATAGTGTCAACATTGGTTTATTTTCATTACAACTAAACAGCTGCAGTTCTTCAGAGAAGCACTGATTGCAGAGGTTCTTAGAATAAATAACTTTCAGATACACAGAAATCAAACGTTTAAATGCTACTACTTGTGTAACATGCAACAATACTTTATGAAGACACCCATCTTCATTCCACAGAGACAGAGAATCCAGAGCATCTAGCTGAGATGTCGCTGGTGTGAAGGAAGAGCACAAGAGAGAAGCAAGTTTAACAGTGCAAGACTGTCTACCAAAGCTTGTCTGTTTTCACTGCTTTTATACTCCAATTTAAGGGTCTTCTACTCGAGATCTGAGCTACCCTGACTAGCCTCTGCATGATAAACTCAGGGTGAGGGAGGGAAACAAGCATAATTAAAGACAAAAACATTCCACTGGACAGTATATCCTTCAATAACATTTCCCATGAGAGGTCACTAGCTCCTTAATGCCAGTGAACTGTAAACTGCACATCCGTGAACTACATGTTACAGGAAACAGTTTGTAATCCCCCTATTAATCCTTGGCATCGGGGCACACACAGTATAATTATAGACTGCAGCAGAATAATTTGAAAACTTTATTCCACAGGGCCATAATTATATCCTAGCTGTAATCCTTTAATTGCCAATATCATCTAATGCATTATAGACATACCATATGACTAGATGAATAAATGTACTAAAACATTCTGCAAGCAAGACACAGTAAGAGCAACAGCATAGCCAGTGAAGCAGGCTATTAAACAAGAAGCACAATTAATAAGCATCAGAATACACAGCAAACACCAGGATTTCTACTCTCACTTTGTGTATTTGTTGCACCAATAGTTGGTTTTCTAGAGTATCTTACTGGATGCACAAATTAAAAGTACTGAAAGAAATCTGTTATTAATTGCCACTTATATCAGCCCTTGAGCAAAAGGCAGAAATAGATTTCTAGCAATTATTTGGAACAAAGTTATGAGGACTTAAAACTGCAGTAGATGCTGACCCAGTCCAAAAATGGAATGAAATGAGACTATATGTCCAAGTGCTACCGAGGCCTATTCTTCTGCTCATTTCTTTATATTCTCCACACTAACATTTTCCACATTTCATTTTTACCTTGGAAAATATGAGCCAAGGAAGCTGAAAGAGTTTGTTTAAACCTTTTGCTTATCTACAGCCTAAGAGCATATATGAGACCAGAAAGAAAACGCTTAAAAGAAAATATAATTTGGAACCTAGCCATTATTCTCGGGTAGGTAATGCAGTGTTCAAGAACCTCTTTACTGATCCAAGAGTTACCTGTATTTTTCACCACTACAAATGCCTCAACAGTTCACATGTAGAAACTAGAACTTGCCCACTCCACTCCTGGATGCTAAATCCAGCCTCCTGGTGCAAGAGACTTCAGAAGTAAGAGAGGCCACTTCAACCTCATGAGAAGTTTCCTCAGCAGCTGTTCCCACCACAGATTTGGTACCTTAGAGGCAGCCATCAGTGGCCACATTAAAAAGGCTGAGCCTTGCCAAGTTAGTGAACTCTGAAGAAGGATAACATAAACCTACCTCCCTCCCTCCCTCCACCCTTCCAAATGCATCCTGTTTCTGGATCCAAAGTGTCCCTAAAGCACTTTGATGCTCCAGAAAAAGGACCAGAATTAAGACACAGTCATGCCTAGTATTTCCTAGGGTCTGGCTGTGTCCCTGTCCATAAACTAATTCCAGGTACCCTAAGTGACTAGTCAAGATCAGGGGCCCCTTATCACCCAGTTGCCAATTCTAAAGCTACTTTGTGGGCCAGGTAGGTACCCATCACCTCTGCAACGTATCTTCTATTTTGTTTTGACTACACTCTTATTGGAAATGACCCAAAACATCTGCACAAACCTGCAGATTACCAGTAGAAATAGAATTATAGGCAATACAGGTTTGCATTAAAAATCTCTCTCATACACAATATGTACCACCTGTGACAGGCAGTGAACAATTTTCCCTTTGTAGAAGTGACTGCAACTCTTGTCATTACCCCACAGGGTGCCAGAAAAACTGCTGGAAAATTGCTTGAGATGAATGCAGCCTCCCAGTTAAACTACACTGCTCCTTTATTTACTGATGTACAACAGACATAATAGGGCAGCCCTTCCTAAAGTGCAGAGGCATATGATTGCACAGGCATCACAAACATAAGATGCACGTAAGGCAAACTCTACACGTATGGCAGCCATCATCCTTATAAATACCCTCCATTTTCTGATTTTTCAAATCCACATTAGCCCATCTTTCCCAGGCAAAGTGTTAGACACCTCCCACTACTGGTAGCCCTGCCACTTCCTTGCTCTAACTACAGAGGAAGATAAATTGAAAGGAAAATGAGGGAAAAATTCCTTCATGATTTTCCATATATTCATTTATAACATGAGATGCCACTGTTTGTTGGGAAATGTAAAATCTTTAATTTTAGAATAGCTAATGTAACTGGGAAGAGGTAAAAGACTCCTGGGACCGCAAGTAAAGCAGCAGCAAACTTCAATCTAGACATAGGTAAGAAACAATGACTAATAATATAACCTAGTTATGTTCATCAGCTGAACTCAAGAGACCTTAAAGGGAAATAGCACTAGAGAAACAGAAGAGGTGACAGGGAGTCTGTTTAATTATTTACAGGTACTTATGAACCCCATGCCTCTGCTCAGTATGACACCTAGCTCATATTGTAGCAGACTGGTAAAAAATGAAAGTCTCCTTTAAATCCCTAAGGAATTGCAAAGTGCTCCCTCTTCTTCCCAGTTCCACCAGAGGGAAAGTTGAAAAATAATCCAAACGTCCTGATTTAGCTTGACCTTTACTTTGACAACAGCTGAAGTCAGCAGACATTCTTAGGCCAGCTCCAGAGCCCTTCATCTGCCCAGCAGGAGAGTGCTGCAAGACATGAATGGCACTGAAACTACACTGCATATAGTCGACAGAACTTCCTTCTTGAACAGTGTGACAAGTGCTGATACACATGAGGAAGCCACTGCCCCACATGAGGTCTGTGTTGAGTGCTCTGAGAACACAGCACGGCAGCTGGGAGACACTCTGTGTTTCCCCAAGGCACATTATAACTGCTGTGCACATCCTTACCTTGCAGGTGAATAAGTTGCAGTTTATAGCAGTTACTCTTAAACTATTCAGAAAAACAGGTAGAAAGTTGAACTAGCAGGTAACAGGTTGGCACAGTTAAGCTAAAGCTGTGAACATACAAGCAGGACCAAAGAGGTTGTTTATTTAAATAATGTTAAAGTAAAAAATACTCAAGTGATTTGGAAGCTAGAGCAGCACAGCACTCATCCTTCATCCTTCACCACTTTCCAAAGGTATATAGTGCAGTGAGCTGCATCAACCCTCCTCCTCAGCAAGTCTGCTCCCTCAACCACACTGCTATAGCATGAACCACGTGTAGTGCCCAGAGAACAAAATCAGGTGGGATTTTTCCCCCCCCCCTCTAACTTTGAGCCTTTAAGAATTAGATGCAACACCTGTGCTAGACATCACAGGTTTTAATTATAGTCAACTGAATGGAGAAAGCACTGCCAAAGGATAAATCAGCCAGCCTGGTTTAGATGCATATCCTAGGATGAGATTGACTTGCCCTTGGGATACAGTTCTGCTACTCTCTTTGAAGCCAAACAGACCATGTCAGACATCTGCACCTAAGGATTCAGCAGTTATGACAGAGCAAATACTAAGGTATTGTCTAAGAGGCAGTCCTTAGGAAAAGATCAGGAAAAAGCATACAGAAATGAAGTGGCTTGCCCCAAAGGATGCAGCATGGCCAAGGCTGATACGTTAGGTGACAGTAAGAAATAGAAAGGAATCTAGAACAATGCAGGATCAATAATGCCAAAGAAAAGTCTTTTCCACTGACTTTGGGTCAGACCCTGAGTGTTTACAGGAGACTCATCATATGCAATACAGCAAGAACAAAAGCAGCCACAGAAGCAAGATGTGAACATGCTATCCTCCTTCTTTCTTCTATCACATACATTTAGCTTGCAGAAAATAAACAAGTAATTGAAAAAAAAAATACATGGACACCCCTTCACTATGTTCTTCGTGCTTTACTTTTTGCAAACATGCTCTTGCTAGGGACCAGCATATCAAAATGAGGTAACTGGCTATTCCTTTGCCATAGTTTTACTTAAGTTTTCATTCACTGTAACTATCTGACAGCCACCACACAGCACTTCTTAATATTATGCAATGCACTTTTCAATTAAGTAGGAGGCTGCATACCTCTGCTCAGTATCCCTGGTGGTTTTAAATAAGCTTTTCACTTGTTTCATCTCCAACACTTGTTTGGCACAACACTAATTTTTCCACATGAGAGAGAACCCAGTGATCATAAAGAATGAATTATTTACAAAAAGTTCACGTCAAGACTTCACTAATTGTAGTTAATTGAAAGTACCACACTGAACACATGCACAATGCTCTTCAGGTTCATAAAAGCCTTAAATACTTTTAACTACTAATGACAAAAGGAAAAGGCTCAAAGGATTGGTAGCAGGGAACAATACCTTCCACTTTTAGAGCACTGACTCAAATTAAGTCAAAGTTAATCAAGTCTAAAACACATCATTTGCCAATTGGTTGATAGGGACAGGTAATCCCCGTTTCTAATGGGCATATGGCACCATAAACATTCAAACTCCTCAGAAGCCCCAGTTATAACTATGCAGACTAACTGAATTTCTTGCTGTTGTTTAGCTTACCTATGCTCTGTCTCCATGCAGTTCCACCACTGAAGCAATGCTTGTTGACCTAGAACTTTACAGTGTTTTTCAACAGATTTTAAAGCATTTTACAAGCCAATAAAAAAAGAGAACAAACCAGAGGAACCAACTTCACAAAACTCCTTAAGCAACCAGCAGCAAAGCTCAAGACTTGTTTAGGTCCAGGTTCATTGTTCTATACAGTAAACTTGCAGTTTCACCAAACATGGTGAGCCAGTCTAACAGATTATTGAATTCAAGCAGTGGGGAGAGTTTTCTGAGAGGTTAGCATGTCAAATAATCTCACAGAAGTGTCCTGTGACCACCAGAGCCTGCTCCAGGGACAAAGCAGTAGCACAACCCCTTCAGCAAGTGCAAGTATTAGAGAAGCAAATTATTACCCTCATCAGGCTACAGAAATCTGCCCTGATGCATTAGGTTTAGAGAGAGGACTCTTTAAAAAATCAGACTTTGCAGAAATGCACTAGTAACTGCTGGTGTGTGTCTGGAGGCAGAATAGATACCTGCTGGCTCCTCTGGCTTTACATCTTGGGTTCAATTCCTTCCTCTGTCCAAGAGGATTTAAATCCAATGCATATGCTGCTTCTCAGGTGAGCACCCAAAAAAAGCAGGTCAGGGAATCCATTTTCAACTTACTGTTCACAGATCCTTGTGGTTATTCATTAACTATTTGCAGAGAATCCATAAAACATAACTGAAAAGGCAAGCTTACTTACCAGCAAGCTTAAATTAGCCCAACAGTAGTCAGCAAGACAGAAGAAAAGGGGCTAACAACTCACATTTGCATCTGTTCTCTGACACATCTCATCTTGAACATTATTCCACTCAATGGCTGTTTTAAACTCACATGGTCTGTAGTGTGGTAGGTAGGTCAGCCTTCCAAAAATTTGAAGAAAGGGCAACTCAGATTCAGGCAGGACATACGAACATTCTGCATTAGTATTCTTACTACCAATGCTTTTTACAAAGAGTGAACATGAGCACATTTCCTCATCTGTTTTTAACATGAGCCTGGATTTCTTTTTGAAAGACATTTCCCCCACCCCCCAAAAAAATGGGTGCCCAGGCCTTAACTCAGAAGCATTTAGCAGAAATACCACATCCTGCTAACTCTAAGATATCTCTATGCCTGGCTAAAACTGGTTGCAGGCCCCATGTAACTATGCCACAACGCAAGCATTCCCTAATTTGTAGGACCAAGTGAGCATGCCAGCGCTTCAGCCCATGCTTGCTCAGGGTACTAAACATGTAAGTCTTCCTCTGAAGCCTGACACCGCCATGTTGTGCTCACTGTTCTGGATTCTGCTGTACAGGCCAAAATCCTAAGTAGCCAGCAGTGCAGGCACAAACTTGAAACATAGATTTAAACATAGACAAGATGATGTAACACTGGAACAAGCTGAAAACAGTACACATTATATCAGATTACGCATCTGTCTTCATGAGAGGACTGAACAAAGTATCCTTAAACGTTTTTCTCCCTAGAACTGAGCTTCAAGTTCAAAAGAACTCAGAACCAGGCTTGAATCATGGTGTCCCATCTTGTTTAATTTCTAATTTATGCTGAATAAATAACTGCTAGGTCTCAATCCCTCCATGCCAGTTAAAACCAATTTGATGTCTTAAAATCCTTACTGCGGTACACAAATTGTTACAAAATCTCTGCTGACAGAAGTCAAACAAATATCAGCACAGACAGAGTAAGTAGAATTTCCTACTCTATTTAGATTTAAACCACAGAAAAACAAATGCTGTGTCTATAACACAAGAACATCAACCCATAATGGTGTAGTGAAGCCCTGGAACCAGTTACCCAGATGTTCAGAAACTTGAAACCTGACTGGCCCCGAGCAACCAGATCTGACTTTGAAGTGAGCCCTGCACTGAGCAAGAGCCTGGACCAGAAATCTCCAGATGTCCATTCCAACTTCAGTGGTACTGTGATTTCACATACATTGACATATAAAGCTAACCTTGTGTGATAAAGTGGAGTAGTATTTAAATCAGGACTACCACAAACATTCATAAAGATGTTAACAGCTTTTATTTCACTGGTGCAAGGCCCATGTGTCATCCACCACTCACCAACATCAAAACAAAACATCATCTTCTATAAAACAGTTTCAGAAAATTCAAAACAAAGTAACAGTGGCTATAATAAACTTCATACAATACTGTAAATCACTTAGTTTGCGTCATCCAAACATGAACAAATCAGTTTCTAGCATACATGGCTTTTTTTTTTTTCCAAAAATACCACCAGCACAACTCCAATACATGCCTCACACCTGGAAATGCGTAACATCACTCCATGACATTGATAGCTGTTCGTGCTTAGAACTAGTCATCAATTAACCCTACCAATATCATAAAATACAAAATGATATGAAAAACCTACATTTACAAAGTACAGTCCCAATCCTGCAATCTAATCCTTCTGGGCAGGTATCGGCATCCATTCCAACTCCTCTGAAGGCAATGTGGTATTTAGTGCTCCATTGCTAAAGATTTGATTGCAAAATCAGGGCACAAGTGGGAAAGGTTTAAATCTTTCCACAAGCAGTAAAACACTGCCTTATTCTTCTAGATTCAGTTTCAGTAGTATTTGCACAACATCCTAAACCAAGACTTACCTATTCTCAATTACCTCACATTTAGGCATAAAGAAGGATAGGTTTTGAAGTAGTCAGCAGAGAAATGGCTTTTACTGAAATGACTTGGGGCTGTAAGTTGTGCTTTAGCGCACTGCGGTGATCCAAATGCTTCCAAGAGATAACCATATCTTGCTTCAGTATTTACAGTATCTGCTGCTGTCCTCTGCTTTACATGAGTTTCTTCACCAGCAAGGTATCAGATATCTTGTTTCCATTAGACAAGCATTATGACATGACTCCAAAAACAGGATTATGACGACAAATACTAGGGCCATACTCTTCATAGTCTTTCTTGGTGTGACATACTTGGAAAAACTCTGGCTATGAAAATAAAAAAACAAATACTCTCAAAAGTGTAAGAATATATCAAGTAGAAAAACCAACAAATAAACTAATGCCTTAACGTTTTTGGAGATTGCAGCTCTGTGATATGGTATTACATTTTTGGAATAGAATAAAACTAGAAACATTAGAATATGAATACAATTAGTCAAGAAAAGTTTGTCTGGACAGAAGACTTTTTAAACACAGCAATGAGAAATCTCACTTTGGAGATGGGAATTGCTCCCATTTTTCTGTATTTGCTTCTTTCTCAGGTTTAAGACCATTGATTTGGATCCTATATTCCTGAAGTCCTAACTATTCTCTAGTGCTGACTTCAAGAATAAAGGGACTATATTGCAACTACCCTATAAAAACTACTTCAGAATTATATCAAATCATGACACCCTTACTCAAGTAAAGCTCCCACTTGCCCCGAGATAAAAGTTGGGTAAGGATTCCAGATTGTGACACAGTTTAGGCTGTCACAATAAAAAGGTTTAAAACTTAGTACTCAGATCAAATATAGCCAGAAAACTACATGCAATAAAAAAAAATTTAGAACAGTTTTGATAAAGACTTACTGTTGAAGCCAGCATGGAACCACCAAACCAAACTGCGTAACGCTGCATGTGATGTGTTATCACTTGAACTTCAACTGGTTTGGGCTAAGAAAAACAGTTCATATTTAGTTGGTTTACATTTTTTGGCAAGATCCTTATGAACTGAAAATGCTCAGACCCAGACATCTTCACCCCTCCATTCACATCACTAACTCACACTTATTACTCAGTCTGCCATGTTCCCTAGGAGACCAAGTCGTAACAGTCTTCATGATTAGTATGCTGAAGGACACAACAGTTAAACCCCCCTTGTCTACTGCTAACATCACATATCTCCTAGAAGGGAAACCAGAATTGCCTAGAGACTGCTCACAGTAGCTTTAAGATTCCTGTAAAGACATGTCATATGTTGCAATGCTACCAACACGTTTAACAACACATATCTATACTATTTATTTTAAAACACTGCATTTTCACTAGTGAGGTGAAAATTTTGAATTTACTTTCTTTCACCACTCCTGCAATTAATGCATCTGATATGCTTACTTACTTTTATCCGACCACCACTG
The DNA here is from genome assembly GCF_003259725.1 of Athene cunicularia. Classification (NCBI taxonomy): domain Eukaryota; kingdom Metazoa; phylum Chordata; class Aves; order Strigiformes; family Strigidae; genus Athene; species Athene cunicularia. Next base: position 45,640,973 of record NW_020799095.1, read on the forward strand.
AGTTCCTCGCTAAGTCGCAATCTCGCATCCACTACTCTCTTCAAATCCCTTTGCAGTCGTCGTCCAAAGTCCCTGAACATTGTGGATCCTCCTGAGAGGACCACATTCTGTGAAGAAAGTAAGTACCCATTCTTTAAATCCACCTTCAAGCACAGTTCCCAAAAGACAGCACTGTAGAAGTGACTATTTGGATCTTAATATCATTAGGAAGCTGGCAAGCTACACAGAGCACCTTAAGCATTGCTCAATTTCCACAGGAGGTCCATGGTCCCCTACTTTCTCCCCTTTAAAGAAGAGAGTTTTATGTAGAATATGTTACTACAAAAGAATAGTTAACATTAAAACACTGAGTTAGAACCAGACATGTGCAGAGCAGCACAAATAAAACACTACATCAAGAGGTTTCCCAGGGATGCCCACAGTAAGCAGTTTTAACTCTGATACGAAATAAGGCTCTAGCCTTATATTACTGTTATGATTCTTTCCAAAAGCTGTAAAGTTATCTAGAACTCAATATTTTTAAGAGCTAAACTTCTCTAAACATTGCAACCAGTAAGTCCAATGATTCTTCAAAAAGGTACCACACATCCAAAGAGGAATGGAGTATGGAGAAAGGTACTATGCCTTTCACTTTTTCTGTCTACACCTGTTTGCCTGGTGTTACTTAAGTTTTCAGAACAGAACCAAAAGCCTCTTAAACTGGACTTGTACGTGGATTTTCAATAGAGGTTTTAGAATGTCACAACCTTAATTCTGATAACACTGTAGGATCACAGACTAACACAGAAGTAATTTTAAAGGTGAGGGGATTCAAAACAGGAACCCTAGAACATGAGTGGCACCAAAAAAGCATTTCATAATCAGAAAAATTAACTCTGTGATAAAACTGCCTGTGTATCCTTGAATACTGCTCAACTGCAAACCAAAGTGCCAATTAGTGCATACTAAAACCACTTATATGCCTTAGACATGTTCACTAACAACTCAACCAAGATCAAGTCTTGTTTGGGCAACTGCTTGACAGGATCTGTTGGAAGACAGTCCTGAAGGGTATAGGGGTTCAGGAAGGCTGGGCACTCTTTAAGAAGGAAGTGTTAATGGCTTAGGAGCAGGCAGTCCCCAGGTGCTGTAAGAGAAGCTGGCATCAGAGAACACCTCCCTGGCTAAACAGGGAGCTTTAGCTGCAACTCAGGGAGAAAAGGAGAGTTTACATCCTTTGGAAGAAGAGGCTGGCCACTCACAGTGATTACAAAGATGCTGTGAGGATATGCAGGGTGGAACTCAAGAGGTCTAAAGTCCAGCTAGAAATTAATCTGGCTTCAGCAATCAAGGACAACAAGAAATGTTTCTATAAATATGTGAGCAGCAAAAGAAAGATCAGGGAGAGCCCCCATCTCCTGCTAGACACAGGAGGAAACATGGTAACAAGTGATGAGGAAAAGGCTGAGGTGCTTAACGCTTTCCTTGCCTCCGTCTTTAAGAACAAGACTAGTTGTACTGAGGGAATCCAGCCTCCTCAGCCAGAAGACAGACTGAGAGAACAAACACCCCCCCCATTCCAGGAAGAGACAGTCAGTGACCTACTGCATCACACAGACACACACAAGTCTATGAGACTGCATGGGATACACCCAAGGGTGCTGAAGGAGCTGGCTGGGGTGCTCACCAAGCCGCTTTCCATCATTTACCAGCAGTCCTGGCTGACTGGGGAGGTCCCAAAATACTGGAAATTGGCCAATGTCACACCTATATATAAGAAGGGTCAGACAGACGATCCAGGAAATTACAGACCTGTCAGCTTGACTTTGGTGCCAAGGAAGCTGATGGAGCAGCTCATCCTGAGTGCCATCACACAACACATGCGGACAACCAGGTGACCTGGTTATTGGATGAGGAAAAGGCCGTGGATGTTGTTTACCTTGACTTTAGCAAGGCCTTTGACACCGTTTCCCACAGCATTCTCCTGGCAAAACTGCCTGCTCCTGCTTGGATGGGCACACGCTTTGCTGGGTAGAAAAATGTCTGGATGGCCGGGCCCAAAGAGTTGTGGCGAATGGAGTTAAATCCGGTTGGCGGCCGGTCACAAGTGGTGTCCCCCAGGGCTTGGTTTTGGAACCACTCCTGTTTAACATCTTTATTGATGATCTAGACGAGGGGATCGAGTGTACCGTCAGTGAGCTTGCAGACAACACCAAGTTGGGTGGGAGTGTTGATCTGCTCAAGGGTAGGGAGGCTCTGCAGAGAGACCTGGACAGGCTGGAGCCATGGGCTGAGCCCAACTGGAGGAGTTTCCATAAGGCCAAATGCCGGGGGCTGCCCTTGGGCCACAACTACCCCCAGCAGCGCTACAGGCTTGGGGAGGAGTGGCTGGAGAGCTGCCAGTCAGAGAGGGACTGGGGGTGTTGATTGACAGCCGGCTGAACAGGAGCCAGCAGTGTGCCCAGGGGGCCAAGAAGGCCAATGGCATCCTGGCTTGTGTCAGCAATAGCGTGGCCAGCAGGGACAGGGAAGGGATCTTACCCCTGTCCTCGGCACTGGTGAGGCCGCCCCTCGATTCCTGTGTTCAGTTTTGGGCCCCTCACTACAAAAAGGACATTGAATGACTCGAGCGTGTCCAGAGAAGGGCAACGGAGCTGGTGCAGGGTCTGGAGCACAGGTCGTACAGGGAGCGGCTGAGGGAACTGGGGGTGTTTAGTCTGGAGAAGAGAAGGCTGAGGGGAGACCTGGGAATGGCCTCAAGTTGTGCCAGGGAAAGTTTAGACTAGATGTCAGGAAGTATTTCATTCCAGAACGGGTTGTTAGGTGTTGGAATGGGCTGCCCAGGGAGTTGGTGGAGTCCCCATCCCTGGAGGTGTGTAAGAGTCGAGTTGACACAGCACTGAGGGATATGGTGTAGCTGGGAACTGTCAATGTTAGGCTAATGGTTGGACTAGATGATCTTCAAGGTTTTTTCCACTCTGGACAATTCTATGATTCTGTGATTATACACCAAGGGTCAAAGGACTTTCTCTCAGTAATCGTTTCTGACACTGCAGACCAAGACTGCATGTAATGAAAGAATCCCTGAAACACTGTTTTCAGCCAAGAAGCCTGCACAGAGATCAGAAGAGTCAAAGATGTATGTAGCAAGTGTTCTCACTTGCAGAATGCAGAAGTAACCGCTTGGATTTTAAGCAACAGATAAAGAAAATCTTGTTTGTAACTTCTGAAGTGAGAAAAAAAAAGCTGTTGGTTTATTAATAAAAATCTCTGTACATCATAAAAAACATTACAGCAGGAAAAACTAATTTAGAGTATAAGAGTGCATAACAAGTCAGGTGTACTTAGACAAGTGCACATTCCCATAACACTACTGAAATATTTCCCAGAAGAAAAAAAGAGGACAGAGAAGAGGAAAGGAGCCTTATGTATAAACCAGAGTCAGAAACCACAGCTGGCCCTAAAATTCAATTAAGAGGGAGATTCCTTCTGCTCTCCCTATACACAAGAACATCTCTTCCCCTGCCTCAAAGTGATCATGCACTCCACATGGGAAAATTGCTAATGGGGGAAAAAAGACAACCACCAACCTAAGTGATGAAACAGCAATTAAAAAGAGATGCCATCAGAAAATATTACCTGGAGATAATGAAGTTGGAAAAGATGGTGAAAGCAATAATTCTACTCAAAGCAAATTAAACTTCAAGTACACTCCATAAAGTGGAGACAATGCTAATACTCAAACCAGATTTCAGAATACACTTGAGAATAATTGTTTGAATACATCTGAGACCAATTCATGCAACTACAGAGTTAGCAGTAACATTGGGAGGATCTTTTATCATTACAAGGTTAGAAGCTAAGAGGTTATACCTTCCTCAAATGAGGATTATTCAAGTACTTCTACACACTGAATTAAGTTTAACAGTAATACTCATCAAGGAGAACAGAAACACTAGGGTATATTTGTTGAAAAGGTGCATCATCTCATTATCACATATTGGATAAACCAGGCCAAGAATTCTGGAAAGGTAACTACGTGACACCAACTGCTGTTATATGGTTATTTATAATATGGTTAATTATACAGCTGCAGTTCCTCTGTTCCCTGCACTTCTTATCAGCACTGGGCCAAATCTGTGCTAACTCTTTAGCAGAAGACTGCTCACATACAGGATTCACTAAGTTAGCACAACACAGGAGGTCAGAAGCCAGGCAGTCCTCACTCACAACAAAAGCAGAATCCATACCCATTCCCCAGTCCTTAAAACAACACATCCACCACTTACAAAGGACCCAATGAAGGTAAGAAAAGGGCAGATAAAAGCAAAAACAACCCCCAAAAAACAACCAAGAAACCACCCCACCCCCCCCAAGCAAATACCTTTTCTAGAATAACTGAGTGCAACACAACACAGTAATTTCAGTAACTGCTTAATGAAAAACATAACAGTGAAGCATGCTGAATGCATCTGTGAAGAAAGCTTACTAGTGATGTTTGGGTTCTCAGCCCACCTGGGCATTCCCTGGCCTCCCAGAAAAAGACATCAAGGAAGTTAGGATTTTTTTCCAACAGATTCTTTTAAACAAAACTTACTCCGATTTTACTCTGCTGAAACATGCTTCACTGGTTTAACAGCTAACACTGATCATCATACCATCTTACAGAAAGAAGCTCCAGCTGATTTTTACTTTTGTAAGTAATATTGAAAATTTGTTTCAAAAGCATGTGTTCCCTTAGAAGAAAGGGATTAAGACCTTCCACACACATGAAAAAACTAACCACAACTAAGAGATGAAAGCAGGCCATTTCTCCAAGGAAACCAGGGCGTGAACACCAAGCATCTCAGGGGTCTGGCAAGAAATTTCTCACTTCTCATCCATACCTTTTGCTTGTCTTATGAACTCTAGGATATTGAGTTTGTCTCCATACCATTTCTGGTATTATCCCTGTACAGTGTAATGCTGCAGACATATGAAGCTACCTAACAAAACCACCCAGTTACTGAAACAGAAATCTCTGACTAAAGTTTAAATAAAAACTCCAAAATGTTAAAATTAGTTTCTGCAGAACTCAACACTACCAAACACAAGGTGCTGAACTGGTTTGATCATCGTTACACTGCACCTCGTGACATGGTATACGCACACTCTCAGCTGAACAGTTCACACTTTGCAGCATCAAGCTGAGAAGCATCCCCTGCTTTTCTGGTAAATGCCAACTTTAACACAGTCCAGCTTCCCTTCCTTCCAAACAATAGCCTAAAATAAAGTTGTTTAACATGACACAACCACACAGACGTGTAATGAGAACAATACATGACTTAATAATTATGGGTAAAAACTGGAAAGTTCAGAAGCTGAAGCCAAGCACTTCATGAGCAAGCAAATCAAAGATACATGCCTCCTAATTGAGTTAAAACAAGGCAATATTTGCCAACGCTGTATGGGAAGTATAAGGTGAAATATTTTTTTTATATATATATATATATATATATATATGTGTGTATATATATATATATATATATAAACACAACAAATCTATTAAAGAAGTAAATGTATTGTGAGAAACACTTTTTTAAAGTACGTTTGACTTTTAATGATGAAGAAACATTAAGATTTAATGTTTAAAGATTTAAGCACATTTCCGTTCTGCAGAAATATGCCTGCACTCAGAGACAAAAGTAACCACAAAATACTGCAAGATGTATTGAGCTATTGTTAAACTAGCTAGCAGAGGTGATGTTATAAATTTAATTACAGCTGTGATAGGAATAAAAAGGACTTCTCAGTACTCTACTCAGTGCTACACTAACAGCGTTAATCACTTGGGGCTTCCAGCCCAAGTGATATTTCTGCTTCCAAAGGTAGCAGTAATACCTTTTGTTTGCCATGTCTTATGACTCAGATCTAATGGTCTGCAGTTTCTTCAGCCTTACCCTCACCCACAGAGCTTCCCCACTATACACTTAGTCATTACTAGCAAACCTTGTCATTTTGCTGAAGCACAGACAAGCAAAAGGCAGTTGAAATCTATCCAGTCACCTTCTTGAGGTTATCTACAATTTCGGAGAGAAAAGGAAAGAATAGGGGTTGATACAGCAGATAAGGTGGGCACCTTCACGGGCTGCATTTCTCTGTGCAGCCCGCAGATGTCCAGCCGAACGCCGCACAGCAGTCTGACAGCGCCATCTACACACCATGCAGCGCAGGGGAAGCTGTTTTCGCACAAAGTATTTGCCAGCAATTCAAGTTAGAAGAGATCTTAGGGAGGGGATGTTTACCACCCCTTTAGCCTCCTGCATTCCAGGCGTCTCCAGGTTTTGAGAATGGTTCGTTATGAGCTGGGCAGACAACAGTTCAACCTTCAAGAGAACACTGATACAACTCTAGTCCAAATCTTAATTGTATCAACAAGCTCAAGTTCACTATGGTGCACAACAGCTGCACAGCCAGATAAGAAGTCTTTATTGTTAAAATCTCATCCTCATGCACCTGCGTTTACACCGAAAACCTGGATGATTTACCAACAATAAAACAACATACTTGCCAATACACCACAGTTCCCACTTCATGCAATGCTTTCAGCTTGAGAAGCTATCTTAAAAGTTTGAGGTCAAGGATGCTACAACTTGATCCATCATGATTTCAATCACAAATACTTAAATATGCTTAGTTATGATCTTTCAGAGATATTTCTGACAGAATTAACCTGGTGTCAGATGTCACTTATCTTAAATTCTTCCATCCATGCATTTGTGCCAAAAACACAGCAGACAAAAGTTCAAAGAAATCAATTGTTGGGACAATGATCCTACACTTATATACTTCCTACTGGGAGAAGGCACAGACCTCAGAGCTGTCAATACTCTTCTTATCTGCTGCTACCATCTAAACTCTGGAAGTATCTGGGGAGAGACTCTGGATGAGGAAAAAGGAAGATGAAGTAGAGTGTGGAGTAAGAGTGACAGTTTCTGAACTTGTTATCAACCAAAAAATACTTAGTAGAATACCAAGCAGTTTTAAGAACTTCTGAAAGCCTTTTATCCACCTTTAAAGTTATTATAACTATATCCATTGTTAAATTCAGCTACCCTTTTTTTGACACTAAGTCTCGAATCTCATCCCGCAACTGACAAACATTAGTACAAGTTTCAGAGCATTTCCCGGTTGAAAAAAGACTTTTAAATAGCAACTAGTATTGAAAGCATCCAACACTAGCATCTGTTGTGGCTATACCACAGAGCAAATGTTCCCCATTGATACAAGCTGGGTGTGCATTAGTTGCACTGTTTAGCAGTACACTCATAGTAACCTGAACTCTGGGGGAAGGATCGCATTTTTCTGTGGAGTGTAGTCCCCACCATGCTATTGCCCTCTCTAAATTCTCTGTATTTATGTGGTATCAGTTATACAACATATTTGTATAACTATTAGGTAAGTATGAGGAAAGGCTGTGGAACAATATTTTGAGAAAGAAGGAAGCTAAAGAATTCTCAAAAAAATAAAACTAGATGAACTATACACAGGACACTCTTCCCAAAGAATGTCCAGGGTGATGCAGTGCCTCCCTGAACCCCACAAAAGCATGACTGCATTTCTAGCTGCATGCATGATGGGTCATTTTTCAGTGGAATTCAACACACAGGAGTGATCAACACAGCAAGGATATCAGATTATTTCAGCCATGTGGTAAAATCCAAAATTACTCCTCTATCATTTCACCTGAGCATTCACTTTAAATTTCATTCTGCTTTCTGAAGATTTGGGTTTGTTAAAAAAAAAAAAAAAAAAAAAAAAAATCCACCTTACTTCTTCACATTTCAGTGCAAGTCCTGTGGTTCCAGACCCAGAAGTCTACCCATCTTCTTCCATTTTAGCAGAAAACAGCTCATCCCAAGCAACCTAGAACTCTCGACTGTGTTGAGACACACAGAATAAGAGTATCAACCCATTCTTCCAAGCAATCACATTAAGATGGTGTAACCATGGGAATGAAGAGTGCATTGCTGGCAAGTGTTATACAATTCAAAAGGTTTCATCAAGTGCGAAAGAATGTTTGCTTGGTGTTGAACAGCTAGAGGCTGTTGGATGTGGCTGAATAAGTCACTCTTATGAAGGTCCTGCCAGTCCAAACATCAACATAAGGTAAGATAACTGGCCTCATAAGAGAGATGTTGATCAGATTGGGAAACAGGGATACTGGCAAAACTAGCACAGAAAAATACCACAGGACATCAACAGATGGGCTGTGAAACAATGCTTCAAATGCTACATACCATATTTAATCTGCAAGGAGCGTACTTGCAAGTATTTTCTGCATTAACACTGGGGAAGAATCCAAATACATCTGATGGAAACCCAGCTCCAAAGCACAGGGCCTTGGCTAACCACCACGAAGCACTATGGGAAAGTGAAACTGATATAACCACAGAAACTAAGAGAAAGTGTAAGTGGATTTCTGCACCTATACGCTGTTTTAAACAATGAGAACAGAGATGTTCATCCCTTTGCAGTAACCTTGCAAGACAGCAACTATTAGCATTAACAACTACTGACATCTATCATTACTTTTAACATGTAATTGTGTAACACTGTTTAAGTAACCAGGCATAATAGAAAGTTATTTGTCTGCCAATTATGGTGAGGAAAGAGTAACTTAATCTCAGTTTTTAAATATCACTTTTCAGAAGCCAGTACTAATTCCTACCCTACCAAGCAATAAAGCTGTTTTTCTATGGCAGCTTTGGACTCTTGGGGAAAAAAAACACAGACCCTAAGCACAACCAAACAGTAAGAGTTTCCTAAAATCTTCTCCAGTGTACCTAACCTTGAATCCTTTGAAGACATCTACTGCTGAAGCACTATGTCTCATTCTAGATTACAAAGTATGTTTACTAGACCATTAGAACAGACTGCAAAATTTTAATAGTTACGATTAGCCTGAGATACAACTTAGTTGGAACTTAACGCTAGTTCTCATAGGTGAGGAAAACTACCAACTTCTACACAAGCAAGCAAATCTCCCGATATTATATATAACTTTACGTGGTTATTTCCAAAAGGGCACTACTGCTTCAGAAGCAGAAAACAACCAGGAAGCATAGGATGTGCTGCCAATACAATGAGAGCTTGCCATAGGCTATGCCTGTCAGACCCTTCCTTCCTTTTCCTTTCTTAAAGGATCTGTGACAGAGCAATCTCTGGGCTATACCCTGGGCAAGTTTAAGCTGTCTCCTAAAGATGTGAACTCTTCATGTACTTTATTACCGTGTTCAATACTCAGCTAAAACTGCAGCCAGTAGGCAGATATAAGTAAAGACTATGAAAAAAAATTATGTTTTTGAAACCTCTACTTAATAAAGCAGAGGTCAGAGGAGAGTGAGAAGGGCGAGACCATGATGTAACCCTTAAAATGGCAAAAACCAAAGGCCTTCAAGCACAAGAATTCACATTACAAACGTCAAATAACATTCCTCTGCCTCAGTTTCTCAGGGACAATACTTATTATACCTACGTATCAACCCACTGTTACAAATATCCTTTCTTTCAAAAAGAAAAAGCAGCAGTTATCAAATACTTTTCATTCAGAAGTGGCACTTTGTTTAACTTGAACTTTATTCAAAGTTCACATTTCTCATAGTGGAGGAAGTGATAGCTACGTATATGCTTCATGATAATGATGTTGATATCTAGTCTTCAAATACTTATATACCATACCTTATATAATGGACGCCGGACATCAATGGGACAGTTCTGTATAACTTCATCAACTACATCCGAAATGGATTCCATAAAATCAGGATTAGCAAACTAAAATGAAATAGAACAGAGATTAGGTTTTTTTCCCCAAAAATGGAGAAACAAAGAGGCAGAAGTGAGACTGTAAAAAGATTTTTGTAATAGTACTTTTAAAGGAGGTGGGTAGTAATCCAAGTCAGTATTACTCCTGCACACATCTTATTCTACATTATAACAAACCCACTCCTGTACAAGGGAAATGAAAATTCCTTTTTCTTCTGAGAAATTCAGATTCTTTTCCATGGCCATAAATTCACTGTTTATATGCTATTGATCTCCTATTGTATATGATGTGAATTTGAGTTCTCCTGCAATATTAAACATACTGTTACTGTGCAATACAGTCCCGTGTTTCCTTTTAAGTGAAGTCAAAAATATTAGTGTGCAAACAGGAATGTTCCCCTGTAAAAAGTTTTCAACCCTACTAAAATACTTGTGTTAAATTCCCACCAAAAAGTCTTTTTTTTTTTCCAAGCACACAAAATTTCTAGTATTCAAAAAAGCATAAATAATCTAAGGTCTTGAGTAGAAGTCCCCATAAATGCAAACATCAATGCAGTGCTAAAGTAAATCTCTGCATGTATAAATACTAGAGAGTCAGAGTTGCTAATGCTAGAAAACATTCTTGGACTAGCGGCAATTTTCCATTTAAAACTAAGCATGAACTTTTTTTAAAAAAAAACAGAACAGTTCGTAGTCTAGGTTTTGCCCTTTCAGAGATTAAACTTTGAGAAATTCAATTAATTATCAATACATAATAATATAATATTACAGCTATATTATTATATAACTTTAAAACTTTTCCAGAGGTGTAGAAACTATTGGGGATTTACATCCCAAACAAGATGAAATATCTAACTGGAGGAATATCAAAAGTCTAAACACAATTACATTGAACTGAAAGAGAAATTAGCAAAAGGAGTTGGCTTGGAGATCAGGACCCATAAAAATTATGTGAATAATCCCCAAGAATTTACAGTAATTTCCATAGTAAGAATTAATCATGAAAGAAGCTAAAACATGAAAAGCAGCCACATAAATGAAAAGAGAAGAAAGAAGCAGTGTTGCTTCAACACAGAGTTCTCATCTGAATGAGCTAGTCTGGAAACTTCTCCTGAGCTCTCCCTCAAAGATATTGATAAAACAGCAGGGCAAAAGGAATAAGTAAAAAATGAGAGTTATAGCATACAAAGCAGAGTATAACATGCTCCAAGAATGGGGACAAGAGAAGTGACATGTGAAATTGCAGTCTGCTAACAAATACCATATGGTTGGTGAATAGTAAGTAAAATTTACCTAACTGACAAAGCAGAGAAACAATCTGGATAACTACAAACCCCAAAGCCTAACTTCATGAGTACCAAAGACTTCAGAACAAATTGTTTAAACCGCAAACAGGAAAAGATTACAAGACAGCTTTACCAAAGGCAGCTTTTACCTAGCTAACTTGATACCCTTTGAAGTGAGGAGTTAATGAAGTCCAGCAAGAAATTCTCTTTGGATGCAGTATGTATCATCTAGTGTGTTTTTCTTGTCTAGAAAGTCAGTTCAGGTTTGTTGTTTGTTTTTTTTTTCCCCCAATATAGAGCCAAGAAACTATCAAAAAATGAAGAAAATGGAAATTAGTCCTTTATCCTGTCCCCTTTGAAGGGACTATGGAAAGAGAAGCTATTAAAATGACGTCTGACATGGGATTCAATGCCTCCCGGTAAGATCATATGGGTAAACAGCAGGGAGGAGAAGCTATTTAGCCCAGAGGTTTAATGCTGGCACAAGATCAGATGGCTACAAACTGACCACAAAGAGATTAAGGCTGGAATTTAGACAAAAGGTGAGAGAATGAGGATTTTTTGTATTCTTCCAATAGGAGCAGAGTAGACAAAGAGTAACTTCTTCAGTGTTAATGTGGATCTTGATTACATTTTTAATAGTATTGCAGGTTCAGGGTGACTGCAATAAACTCCATGGAGTGCTTAGGAATGGAGAGGACCTTCTCTACAATGCTGTAATATATTAAAACTTGACTCTTTCCCACAATATTCTGAAGCTCACTCAAACTGAACTACCAAAAGCCAGACAGACTAAGTATTTTAACATTTCCCAGAACTGTACATGTTACTTATGACCACACCAACAGAGATTTCAGTGGACTTCCCTCAAGGACAAATTAAGTATCCATGCTTTATAAAAAGACTCAGGATCAAAAGTCAGCACCCAAGATTTAAAATATTATCAATGCAATGCTACCGTGCAGAGTAGTGCCCAAAGGGACTGGCAAGATAATCAAATACACAGTATGAAAGCATACCGGTTTAAACTAGTGCTGAAAGGAAGAAGGTAAAAACTACATAAAATCTGGAAATTCAAACAAGTTCTTATCAATTTTAGATTGCCTTTAAAGAAACAGAGTAAAATATTTTAAAAGTTACATGAGACGTTAGAAAAATAGTTATCTGCTGTGCTTGTGTTTTTCTGTGCTGAAGTTATCTGAGGCAGTACAAGGCTTCCAGTTTGGAGACTTACTGGTATCTTGCTTCCACGTGATGGCGCACTGGCACCAGAAATTACAGTACTTCCCCCCTGCCCCCTCTCTTCTCTCGCACAGTAAAGTTTCTGTAACTCCATATTGCTAGTCCCTATTCTTACCTCAGGATGAAAAAATATTTCAGGTCCAAGGAACCTTTCGTAACCAACATCTATAACAAACTTGGTTTTGTTGATTGCATTGATGCCAGTATACTGTTTGATCCATTTTCGAGGATCTCCATCATACTTGGCAAATTCTTTCACTATGTCAGGGCAAATGTAACAGTATTTCTCCTGTTAAGAAATACAATGCATTAAAAATTGACAAAATAATTATTTCATCATTGAATTAAAGTATAATATAATCTGAAAACAAAAATATGTGATCATTCTTACAAATGGGGTTGTTGAACAGATGTTCTCACCCAAATGACTACTGAAGACTCAACCCTACAAGACAATGCACATGGTCTATATTTCAGTAAGACTGCTCACTGTCTCATCTAGATTAGTCTCTCAAAATGAAAACATCACAACCAATAGGTCTATGATGATAAAGAAGTTCATTGGCAAGCTTTCATTGCAAGATCGAACCCTCACAATCATCCTGACATTACACATTTTTTTATTAAATTAAAAAGCAAATGTTAAACAAATCTAAAGCTTAAAATGCTGATTTAATCTGCAGAACATATTCACTCCAAACAGTCTAGCATGAAGATTTTCTTCCTCTTTCTCCTTCCCCCGCACTTGATTGGATAAACCACCAGAAGCTTGCGTAATTACAATATATTGCCTACATTTGCATTTTTAAAAGAGCCACTGGCAACTTGTTAAAGCCAAAAAAATACCTCAAAGAGTTTTAGTTATGTATTTGTTAAGATATAAAGAAGGGTGTACCTTTATGGCTTTTGCTGTCTCCAGAGATTGTTCAGGAGGAATTCCCACCTCCCTTTCCCTTAGGAGCTGTTGAATGAAGTAAGTAATATCTCTACCTGCAATAGGAATATGTTTGATGCAACTTCCAATTACATAGCCTTCTGCCTATATAGGAGGAGAGGAAAATAAATATTTAGGGAAAAACCTACTGTGTATCAATAATAACAGACAAACTAATGCTTATTGTTATCATACGTTGCTTTGATTTTTAATTAAAATCTCGAAACCGTACGATTACTATAAAAATGTGAAACCCACTTCAAAATGGTTACTAGTTTTATTTAAAAGACCTCGATGATTACACATAAACAGATACTGAGTATCTAATAGATACACAACTGGTAGACACAAAAAAAATCTTGCACACGTTAGAAGACAGTCTGATCAGATGGTTACTTTTAGGCATGATATTAAGAGCAACCTAATATAAATAGACCACTCATCCTGTTTGAGAGTGAAAAAATAACAAGTATAAAAATTAATATAATTTTTCTTGTCTGAGAATTTTAATAAGTCATATCTAATGATAACCACAAAAAAAAAACCAAGTTTGCTGAATTTTTTTCAGGATGCATTTACCAAAAACACTGGTATTGCTTAGCCAACATTATTTCTTCCCTTGTCTTTTTTATGCCGTTCCCAGCATTTCCCACGTGCAAATACTGCGAAGACCAGGTTAATACCAAAATGCAAGATGAAGTTAAAGGGAATAAAATTTTAATTTCTAAAATAACTGATCATTCAAGCATACTATATGCGTCAGAAATACACAAAATGACATCAACGGAACAGATGTCAGTATGCACAGATAATTCTGTATTTTTAACATCCTAATATATTTAAGCTCAACCATGTATATGAACATGCATTTATACAAGCTTGTAGTTGTTTCCACACAAACAGATTTCACTAACTTCTAGAATACAATATATCATGTAAGAAGCACACATTGTCAGCTATATTAAAGCAATCAAACTGCAGGACATCAAAAAAGTTAGGACATTTATTGTCAGACATTAGTGGCATGCAGGAGATCCAAAACTGTGATAAGCATTAATATTACACAGAACTGCGGAATCACAGTAACAGAAGACAGTTTTACATGGAAATAGCCTTTAAAAGATGGCTTGACAATTCCTTACTGTGACCTACCTACAGTCCGCAAGCAAGCAAAATCAATTGCAAATTAATTTCACATAACAAAATACATACTTTACAAAACAATGAAGAAAAAAATCTCAAACAAACAAGCACCAGAAAAAACTTTAAAATAACATCTGATTTGACACTTCTTTTTTAAACCTATAGTAAACCAATCCTGTACTTGTCCAAACCACTGATAATTTCAAATTGCATCCTGCTACATACCACAGGAATTACATGGGTCACTCCATCACCACTATCGATGACAATTCCAGTCAAAGTACGTTCTCCGACCTGCCGTGAAGTCCAAGAGGCAGCTAAGGCCAACACTGCCTACATGAGAAAGGGTTTATATTTAGAAGCAGGCAGAGTGTGCTAATTTACAATGTCAGAAAAAACTGTTTCAAGCATTTTAGACATGTGCATATAGACAACTATACATACTGCAGCTACACTGCACACATTAGAAGTATATAGTCACTTTTTTCACCTGAACAGCAATGTAAAGTCCTGGTATATTAAATGATTCAAACATGATTTCTGCGAGATACTCTCTGTTTTCTGGCGTGTTCAGTGGAGGCTCTGTCTACAAGAATAAAAAAAAAATTTTGAAAAAGCACCTCAAGAGAGTCTTAAGAGTTCATGTCTTGATTAGCTTGGTATGGTAATCAAACTTTTAAAATTCTCAGTGCACTCAAAATAGAAAATTTCAAACAGAATTTAGTTTAAGCATTAATTGAAGTTTTTAAAAAACAAAATCCAACCTGCAGTAGCCTGAACAGAATTCAGTTATAATGCAGCTTTACGGATTATTTTCCTCCTCCCTCCTCCTACCCCCCACCCCGGCTGCTGAAGAAATAAAAGACATATACTGAGAAAAATACTCAAAAAACAAAGCTACTTGTGCTTGGAACATTATTTAGTTCGCCTCTTACAAAAATATTTTCTTACCCAGTCTAACTCACCATTAAAAAATAATGATCCTCAGGTTCAGCTCGTAGGTATTTAAAAATGACCTGCTCCATGAATCTCTCCATGAGGTCCCAGTCTTCAACAATACCATGTCGTATAGGCCACTGAAACAAGAAAAGTTGTCAACATACATACAAGGAAAACCAAACCCAGAAACAGGAACAGCTTAAGTGTCCAAACCATTCCATCTTCTGTAAGAATGAAAACACGTCATCTCGTGGTTAGGTTATCAAATCCTCCATTCTGATTTTAATTTAGAGGCACTATTTGAAGTTATCTCCTGCTCCCAGGTACTTCAAATTGTGATTCTATCTTGTAGGACTAGAAGCCAGAATCCAGACTCTATTCCTAATACTGCTATTGCTCTATTGTGGCACTATGTTTTAATCTCCTTCTGTACAAATGTTATCATTTATAAAGTTGAGAATCATACTTGGCTTCAGTATGCCTTCTAATCTATAAAAAGAAATAAAGACCACATAGGCTATATATTTTTCAACGAAAATTCTGGCAGGAATGATGTTTACATTTTGTTCAATGTTAAGAACACAGCTGACATTTAAGTAATACAGTAGGATGTATAAAATATGATTTTTTTCCACATAATTCATAAGCCGGTAACATTTTGTAAGTACAAGAAGTCCTTTACTAGAGTATGGAAAATATGATTCACAGAAAAGCTGCATTGAAGACAGCCCTCCAGAAAACAATTGTGACATTCCCTGAAGCAAAAGCATCCAACGCATTCCCCAGTTCATATGCCATGTTAGGAGGATACACTTTTAGCAAGAATTTAAATACTCGCTGTTTACGACTATTTTAATAGCTAATAATTTTGAAAACAGAACAGCTGCACTATATCAATGGATATTTATACAAGGGTTCAAGCACCAATCACGCAGGACAGCACTAGTAAAACAGACGTTTAAAAAAAAAAAAAAACAAACAAAACCATGAACCAAATCATGCTATTTTTAAAAAAGCAACAAAAATACTTTACAGAAACGCAAATGTGGCTTCAAAATATCTATCAAAAAGTCCTAGAACACTATATAACAAAAATCTGAAACTCCGGGAAGACTTCTTAAAAATACTCAATGCTTACCTTTGTAGCATAGGTAGGTTTATCTATGGCTTCATCTCCTATGAAAAAGTCCAAATCATCAACACCTTTCATTACCCTCCTCTGAGCCTGGTCACCTACTTTGGCTGATTCTCGGATTGCAATGCCTTAAAATAAAACCCAAACAAATCAAACCAAAATTAAAACAGCTAAATACCAAGTAATGAATATTTACTTAAGGATTCTTTTCCAGAAATAAAAATTGGGATATAGAAAGCACAGTTTCCAGAAAGTAGAAATTACATAAGCGATCCATTGATAAGCCAATATAGCAGAGTTCATTCTCACTGCATCACAGAGGATTCTGGTCACCCATCCCTCAATGTAAATAATAACACACAGGAAATCTTAAAAATGTATTCCATTACAGACTACAGCACTCACTAAACCTGCACAAGTGCAACATTCCACTGGAGATACTCTAAGTCAGTAAGCAACATGATCTTTTGAGTTTCAACTCTAGAATTAAGCGCACAGGAGAAGAAAAACTATGTACTTCAGAAATAAGTATTGGAGTCATTATCCTGGTTGGCAAGAAGGAGGAAGGGGGGAGGGGAGAAATCAATTTGCAGCACTACAGAGAAATCTTTGGAGACACTTAGGCTTCCCATTAGCAGGCTGCAACTATCACTAAAATTATTAGATGATGGCTGCTATAGGCAAGAAGATGAGACAGCAAAAAAGCAAATTTGGGTTATAAATAAAAATGGAATAAAGTACTCTTAAAACATAACCTTATTTATATCCAGTTTTCTTTTAATAGGTCATAATCAGGATCTAAATAACATACAGTAGAAAACACAGACTAGACAGGCATCATCCACCAATGTAGCAAATACTATCAGCACCTAAAATTATGACAGGCAAACAATTCTTTTGGAAATACATTTAAGCCCCAACAAGTTTATAGTTTTATAAAACAGAATTTATAAAAAATTCACAGGAAACTCCTGCTATCCGACCTCTTTAACATAAGACATTTAAATCTTTAACAGCGGTTTAGGTCTGAATTTTTTACAATACTTAAAATAGTAAGCCTATAACCAGTACTTCAGCTACAACTGGTAAAGAGTATGTCCCATGCCACCTCTTTGGGCCCAGATTATTATTTACTTCTACTGCGAGTAGCTACAAGACAGTCTAGATGCATTAATAAGTAGTTAACTGATGAAGTTCTCAAAAAGTAAAAGACAATGTTGAACGTAACTGGAGATAAACATGAGATAACAGATGCCATTAGACATATATAAAGTCAGGGCTACTATTTATAAATATATATAGCATTTGAGAGAAACTATTAAGACAACAATTAAAATCAAGAACACCAGAAAGGTACAACATTTAAGCATTTTTTTGTACATTAATCTGCTCAACAAAAGCACGTTACCATTTTAATTAGTAAACACACACCTGAAAAGAACATTTCCTAATAGGAAGAACTTTTTTGAATATTAAACTGTCTACGGTCCCAGACAATGCAAATAAGGCAGACACCACCTGCACTTTAGTATTTAATTTGATTGGAAGCTTTCCCCAGATTATCCGGGCAGTAACCATGGTGTCAGGTAGACAGGAGGTAAATTGCATTCTGTCTACTCAAGAGTCCTGTAAGAAAAATAATGGAGATAAAAAGGAAATTGGACAGGAGTTCTCTTCATCTTTGTCATAGCAACCTAGAGCTGATTTAATGAGCAACAGTCCTACCTAACCACAGACAAGGAATTCTGTTTAGCTAACTCTAGCCAAAGATGCTAACGCAATGAATATCACTTTTCAGATGGACCGGAGACTATGAAGGCTGAGTTAGGAGTTGGAAAGCATGTCATTTGCTCATGAAACTGCTCAGTGATATGGTGTGTATTAGAATTTGGAGAAACAAAAATTACTCACATGATGGGATAATGAACTGAGGTTCTGTATTTCCTGCATAGCCAAGTTTCGTATACCTAGAAAAAGAACGATCATAAGGTCATTGGATGCACTTAGATGTGAAAAAAGAAAAAACTATTTTCAGTTCTCTACACTTCTTAAAGTCAAGGCCAATCGCATACCCAAAATCTACATTTTCTGGGTTACGCTTTCAAGTAGTACCCTGCTAAGAAGAAAACTCAGAAGTGGTAAATATTTTAGGTGTTATTGTCAGACACCTTCAGCTTATAAATTTTGGCAGTTTTTTCTGAACTATGAAATCTGAAAACTCAAGTCCTACTTTCTCCATCTTGGTAACCAGCTATGACAAAAGATAGGCAGGCCACATTCCATTGTTTGCTAAAAAAAAAAAGGGCTGTGCAGATGTTACCTTTCAGAAAGCTACAATGACTGAAGATGTAATTAAGACTTTGCATATTTGTTTAATATTGTCAAAACACAGAAAAGAAAAAAAAATAGTACATCTTATGTACAAAACCACAGTTCAGAACTCTAGCTGCAGTTCTGATACAATTCTTTTGCACAAACCACTCACTTTGTCACAGGTACAGTATCTGTGTGTGGTAACACATACATACTACACCAAAGTAAGCATGCATTGATAAAATGCTTTAGAAATGGGCAGCAGATGGTATGAAGCACTGTCTTTCTCTTACAATACACATATAATACCTGTTTTAACAAGTAAAGGATCAAGAGGAAGAAGAAACTAACTTGGGGATAAAAAAAGGGAAATTTTCACACAAAACCTTAAATCTTTGCATGGTGTTAATGACTGAAAGCTAGTTCAGGTCTTCAGCAACTAGAAGTAATTAACATTCTAGACTATGAAAACCAGCTCTAATTCCTAGGGGAAAAAAAAAAAAACAAACCTACACAACTAAAATTCAGAAGCAGATTTAAAGAAAAAGGGAAAACCACAACAAAATTAATGGAATGGTTGCAGAGACTGAAATAATTCTCTAATGTTGTCATTAGATTGGACTATAATAATAGCATGATTTGAGGGAAATTAGCATTATTCACATCCATTTTTACCATGAAAACCTAAACCCATGACAGTCTTAAATGCGATCAACCACAACCTAGGTCCTAAAGTGAATTTAGGGTCTTTGTCTACAGCCTACTCACAGTATCTGCAAACAATATATGCCACTACTAAAGCAGAGGGTTGCTTCTTCATTAACAGCTTCTCCCCTTTATGGAGTGTTTGGTAGAAGAACCTCACTAAGGTCAGTTTGCTTACATAAAGGAAATAAATCAAAACTGAATTAGCAATGACCTTGGAATTTAAATATTATATTTTCAATACTTCTTCAAATCTATAGCTTCAATAGACTTCAAATAATAGTTAAAAAAGCCTTTTCCCCAAGGCCAAAAAGAAAAGGACTGTGTTTTGAGGGCAAGGGTTTGTTTTATTTTTAATCATCATTATATGGGAATATGCTTTCAGTCTAATCCAAAATGTTTATGCACACTTTCTGTGGCTCTCAAAAAATATAATCAGGACATTAGTCTTATTTGTAAAGAAGGCCATTACTACTAAGAATTCTTTTTATGATTATTATTGCATAGTTTCTTCACATTTTAGAATAAGGTCTACCTGGGGAATATTGTTAAAACATAACAAGCAACAACAGGAGTTACACTGGGATTTAAGACGTACTACAGGACACCTCCTCTTCGGTTCTCTGAAACAGGCTTTGCTCAAATGCACACAGCAAGGACCAAGGAAACCGGTTCTGCATTCAAGAGACCTAGTTCTAAGACTAGAAATGGCCATCAAGCAGAAACAGCGAATACAAACATATATACACATATACCTAATCATGTAAATATGGATACATACTTTTTATACCATTTTTATGTATGTGTGTACATAGAGATATGTAAAACACTAAGGTTTCCTGAAATATAATCAGAACTCACTTAAACTAAACTCTGGCTGAGAGATGAGTTCAGTTCGCCATCTTTTCCCCCTCTACACACATGTTAAACTCACACCTACTCACAGCATTAAAAAGAACACACCCTCTAAAAGTCAATTTGGGCTATCAGTCTGCAATAGCTTTACCTTCCCTCTCAAGTAGGGATCAGAACCCCCTACTAGAAGAACTTATAAAGTTACCAAAAGCCTATAGCTCAGTATTTTATTGATCAGGTTTTTTATTAGCTGAATTAACCCCAGTTAAAACTATAGAATAAGCTTATACCTCAGTGAAAAGTAGTTCTCTTTTCAAAGAGCACATCTCACAGAAGATAAGACCTGGAAAAATTTCTTTTGTATGCCATTAATCTATACTAGAACTATGAGAATAACTACATTCTTAGTTGAACGTTGGAAGCAAGCGGAAAAACACCTGTTAAAATATATGTTTTGGATCAAACAATAAATAGACCTGAAAAAGCAGCCATATTTCAGGTGCTTTGACAAAACCAGATGGAAAGGATACTCAAAACTACTCTCAAAACCACCGAGGAAGAGAAGGAAAAGAGACAATGCAGTTGTGCTGCCCTTTCTTATCCAACAGACTATTCACTGAGGACATGGCAGACTTGGTCCCAGATTTTTCTTCTGGCCAGCAGAACCTGAACATATTCTACCTTCCAGAGGCATACCCAAGAGTCCATTAAAGTGTTTGGGTGACCCACTTCCAGGACCTCCTACAGAGACTGTTCCCTTTTATACAAGATATTTAAATATTCATTGACCTGAAAGGCTCTGGACTTAAACAGTTAGAGAGGTTACCTGGTCTCCAGTCCCTTCTCCAATTAATATTTAAGCATCTAAAACATGATTTTCTTTCTCCTGGGTTACAGCCTAGAAGACTAATGGTAATGCAACGTCTTGTGATCTGTAAATTACAGGCACAGCTGTAGGGAGCATGTCAGTATTCCAACTTAATTTCATTAAAAGTAACAGATTTATTGCCAGTGAGATAGGAACGTACTGGAAACTCTCCAAAATATAGGATACTGAAGACTGAATTAAAGATTAGTAGAAAACTGATCAAATAGGCTAAGGTTATTTTATGCAAGGGTATTTGAAGAGACTTCATATTTTTTAAAAAAAATTTTTAAAATCCAAAAATTATATAAACAAGCAGTTTCCAAAAATAAAGATCAGTTTCTCCCAGGTGATTAGTTAGTACACAAATCAGTTTCACTAGCTTTTGCTTGAGGAATGGTAAGTCCTAACCCTCCTTCTCTTCTGAGGTCCTACCATGAAAAAACAGAAAAAAAGTTACATGAAAAAATTACTGCAATGATGTACAAATACACCAAACTTGGAAGCAGATACTGCACCCTCAACCATTTTAAAAAGCGGCTATGTATTTTGGAAAATTCTTACTAAAGCATGAGAATAACATAATTAAGGCATATAAAAAAAATCATAAACTCAGGAAGTTGCTATATCCATCTCAAAATACAGAAGGGACAATTTTTTCCTCTCGACAAGTATGCAAAAGACCAAAGCCCAGCTGTGAACATTTTACCATTTCCTCAGTTTCTACTGGTTTTTGCTCTAGGTCTTTAAAACATGTTACATCCACAAAAAAAAAACAAAAAAACAAAAAAAAAAACCACCAACAACCACACTCTGAAGAGATAGATACGAAGTGACTGAAAACAGAAAAACACTTTAAGAAAGTCCTGTAAGCAAACAAAAAAATTAACCTTTGCAAAGAGAACACATTCTCTGACAACTAAGATGCTAAATAACTAACAGTTATTACTGCCAGGACACCTGTGATGCCATGCTGCCATAAACAGACTGTATTATCATTATTACAAATACACCCAAGAAACTCACAACACGAGTTCTTCATAAAGATGTGGAAAGGCACTTGTGAAATGAAGGAGAATGTAATGAAAGGAATAGGAACGAAAAAAGAAGGGATGAAGGAAGAAATCTCAAACAGAAAAAAATAAATCTTTTATGTCTGTCCAGTTTACCCAAGAGCACCAGCAGCCACTACAGGAATAAAGTGCACATTAGAGCCACTGGGGTTTTTGAGAGTCTAGCACTTTACAGGACTAAAGCCTGTGATTATAAACATCAGTTAACCCAGGCTCCTTACACCCAGAATGGCTATTACAGTAATGTCTGTTCACAAGTCTCACATGTAAAGAGCAGAGGCAATACCTGGCTAAAGCCACTTATTTAGCAACAGAAATAAAGGGAGAAAATGTAACTTGTTCTGAGATTCCAGATATCTTTAATAGCTCAGCAACAAAAAACACCCTAAGTTTTAAGACAAGTCCAGCTCATTCTCCTAGAAATCAAGTATTTAAGTTCATCAGTAAGACTGTGCCAAAGTAATTTTTTTTTTTTTTACTAAAAGGAAAATGGAGTGACTTCAGTAAAATACACCCACAATAGAAGTATTCCTTAGTGTCTGCAAATACACACACTGAATAGAGGGGTATTTTAAGACATCTTTGTTTCGCACACCCACCTACTAGCATTCTGAGGTCCCACAGCTAAATGCCCGTTAATAAAACTAGTTATGAAGTTTAAAGCTACTTAAAGAGCAACACCAAAAAGGCCTGGTAGTCCTACGAAACTAAAAATAGCATGCCCTTCTCCCCAAAAAGATTGACAGCAAAGTGTAAACTGATCACAAGGAAAACCTCATGCAAAGGAAATAAAGATGTAGTGCATCAAAACTGAAGAACAGATAATTTTCAAATACTAATGGAAAAGATGATAGCAAATTATTACCACTTTCTGCAAAATTTATGAATAAAGACTGAACAGTTTATGACAAAGAAAGTTCAGGTCATCTCTCCAATAGAGAAGAAGGTTATCCTGTCCTCCTATGATGGTATGTTTTTTCGCTGAAGGTATGTACCTATTTTCTATACACTTTTTGTTGCTTTTGTTTGAGAAATTCTAGTGGTTTACATGACTGAGGCCTATGGCTGCAAACAACAGTAAATTAAACCAGGCTTCTTACACACAAAACAACAACAAAAAGCATCTTTTCATAAACTTCTTAAATCCCCTTCCATGAAAAGAAAAAGTATTAGTGTCTGGACAAAGCACCTCATTCAGCATCAGAGATTTAAGTAGAAAAGTGTATTTT